>NW_027286874.1:103490453-103950453 GCF_022747635.1 Hetaerina americana | reverse complement strand
GAGGCCGTGACGACGTGTCTTCGAGAGGTTCCCGATGATGCCTTCACGGGAGCGTTCCAGGAATGGGAACGCCGCTGGAACAAATGCATCGACTCACAAGGGTCCTATTTTGAGGGATATTAGCTTAAGATATGTAAAAGTGTAATAAATTTTTTTTCCTGAGCTCAGTACACTTATTTTCCGGACGAACCCTGTATGTATGTATATATATATATATATATATATATATATATATATATATATATATATATATATATATATATTATACATAAATATTAGTTATAAAACGCTCTACCCACTGGACTACCGCGACCCAATGTTTTTTATATTGTATTATTTATATATATATATATATATATATATATATATATATATATATATATATATATATATATATATATATATATATATATATATATATATATATATATGGCAGTATTTCGAAAGGGTACAGATAAGGAAAATGATTGCTTTCTATCATTCCATGTAGCTACACACTGAGTTTGAGAAAAATGTTTCTTAGTACTTTTTTTACTTAACATAGTACCCTGCAAGCCACCGCTAGGGTGTGATACACACCAGACTTCTTTTGAGACAAAATAATTCCCGCCTTTGGCGCGGCCGGATACAGTTTTTCTTTCCTTTTTCGTCCGTGAGAAAAATGACATCTTAAATATACCTGTTCGGAACTTAATCTTTAGAATTTTACTGACATGATCTCTCCTACCGCCTCACGATGTGGCTAATAATACATTTTCAACATCACTGCTAAAGAGACGTCCTTCCACTTTATGCTGGAGCTTCTATCTGTAATTTAACCTTCGCTCCCCGAGATATCACCAACCTCGTTCCTCTAATTATTTTGGATATCTACTTCTACTTAATACCCCGCAAGGGTGTGTGGCGGGGAGTGTTAGGGCACCACCCGTAATTAAGAAAAAAAGCCGCATGCAAAAGCCACAAATGTATACAATCCAAAAACAAAACATGGTGTACATTCATGCAAGGACCCTTACACGCCACAGCATATTCTAAATGAGGCCTAGCCAGCGAAATATAACATTTATCTTGGACTTTTTCATCACATTTACTTAGTACTCTTCTAATAAACCCTAATTTTCTGGTAGCTCGTTCCCATATTCCCCGTATGTGTTTCACCCAGGAGAGTTCGTTAGTGAGAGCAACGTTTAAATATTTAATCGAGTCTGCACTTTCTATTTCAGTGTTCCTGATGCAGTATGCGATCGGGATGGAATTGCTCTTTTTCCAAAAATTCGTCACCACGCATTTTTATAAAAGTTTAATTCTAATTACTAATTGTCGCACCGACGTGTATAGCTTTCAGGTCATCTGATATAGCTACTTTATCCTCATGATTAGGGCTATGTCCGCATAACACCGCTGCACCGTCGGTCGTCGCGTTTCACTTGAATTTTGGCTGTGACCGGAGCGGAGATATAGTGCAAAGAGAAGTACCCACGATGCTTCGGAGTAGCTATGGGAAAAAATAAAGGGCGCGAAGCGACAGAGTGAAAAACGAAGGATTGTTAAGAAAAATGTGTATGCTGGGAAGTATAAAGGAAAAGACAAGTGTTAGAAACACATGGAGAAAGGGCTGTTCAATATAATTACCGAATGAAAAGTTGATGCACACAGAGGAATGAAAAATAACTTGGTCGTCGATGGGGATGATGGAAAGGAATTCCGAGCAGATGGAAAGTAATGCACAAGACGGAGACGGTTTTAGCTCTGGTTGAGTTACCCCTTAACTTACGAAGAAAGTTGCCTAAACTCACAAAATCCTGTGATACGGCAATTTTGACGTTCCAATCTTCCGAGGCGCAGTAGAGCACTACGGGCGAGTGGGTAGCAGATGTTTCAGTTGCGCCGGCGCTCGAAGGCGCCCTCCGTGCAGTGGAATGACGGGAGCGAGTGCGTAACTAAAAGTGACGCCTCAGAACGCGGGGCTTCGTAACCCCACCAGAGAGGTCTTCTGCATCGTAGCAATTAGTTCGGCGGAGAACATTGCTGAAACTGGTTGTTGTGAAATACCAAATGAGGAGGAGGATCGTTTTGGAATAGGGGTATATAATGTTAAGGATATAAAATGACTCCGAATTCAAAATTTTATATATATATTTATATATATATATATATATATATATATATATATATATATATATATATATATATAAAACCTGCAAGCCACCGCCAGGGTGTGTGGCAGGGGGTGAATACACACCAAAATAATTTTACCCGAATATGACTCAACTGCGGTTCAATAATGTTATTATGATTCCCCGTTCGTGGAAAAAAGATATCTTAAATCTATCCGTTCGACACATAATCTTTCTTTAATTTTCCTACCGTAGTACGATAGGGTTAGTAATACATTTTCAATATCACTGCTAAAGAGACATCCTTCCAATTTACGCAAGAGCTTCAATCTGTAATGTAACCTCCGCTCCGTGAGTGATTCCCAGTGTAGTTGCCCTAATATTTTGGATACGCTACTAAGTTTATCATAACAACGTTTTACAAATCCAGTTCCTCTATGCTGCACGCCATCCAATTCGGCAATTAATCCAACTTCGTGAGGATCCCATATACTAGCATCCTATTCTAAATGAGGCCTAACCAGCGAAAGATAACATTGCTCTTTAATATTTTCGTCACATTTCCCCAGCATTCTTCTAATAAATCCTAATTTTTTGTTAGCTTATCCACATATTCCCCGTATGTGTTTCACCCAGGAGAAATCGTGAGTGAGGGCTACGGCTAGGTATTTAATCGAGCCTACACATTCCATTCCGGTGTTCCCGATGCAGTAGGCGTTCGGGAGGGAATTGCTCTTTTTCCAAAAAATTTATGGCTAAGCACTTTTTTAAGTTTAATTCTAATTGCCAAGAGCCGCACCAGCGTTGTATAGCATTAAGGTCATCTGACAAAGCTCCTGTGTCCTCAGGATCACGGATATCACGGAAAACACAGCATCGTCGGCAAATAAACGTATCATACTAGTGGTTAACTAAAGAAATTACGAGTCTTCCCTTGGTGAAGAATCGAGTCCAGCATTAGAAGAAAGGCAACCATCGGGTCTAAAACATTACAGCTATGCCCACCGAAATCATTGAAAAAAATGGGCCCTTTTGGGAAGACTCCAAAATGTAGCCATACAAAAGTTACCAAGCAACACATTTCTGAAAAAAATAATTCACACCCTTATGTGTCATCGTCCATCTTTTATTTCTTACGGGTACGTGCAGTGGGTTCGCGTTAATCTCTCGCATGACATCACGCGAGAGGGGGAACATGTGCTGGGGAGGGGGTGAGTTTTGAGGGGTGAGTCGTGTGCGTTGGACGTCGAGCGCAGCGACTGATCGTTGGTTCGAGCGAAACCAAATGTGCCTCCAAGAATGTCGCCCACCGCTGAGAGTGCATTTCGTAGAGGCAGATGCAAGTAGATGCAACAAGGTTGCCTACTCGGGTGGGTGGGAGGGACGAGGGGAAAGCCCTACTCTCCCTTAGCACTCTATTCTCTTCGAATCTTCCCTCGGCACGCATGAACCCCCTTCCGAGTGAGTGACTATTACACCCCACACTATCCCAATGAACTAGACTCACCACAGAAGACGGCTAATTAAAATGAGCGTCGGTCAGCTCATCCTGAACGAACTATAGTATTATTTTTAGCATTCCTTTGGCGAATGTATAATTCCTGCCTACTCCACCATTATGATTTCTTTTTTTTAATTAGAAATAGCCATTAAAGTCTTTTCTTCGAGTCAATATATTGTCTCGCTGTCAAAAAGCCTAATAAAAACTCGTTTTAATTCCTTTCGGGCTGTTTTCTTCTCGTGAATATGCAAACATTTTTGCAATTCGTGGTAGGAGAGATGATTTCAATAAAATTAGATATACTAAATGTAAAACGGGTGAATTTATGTTTTCCGTTTTCCCGCGAACGATAGGGCATCAGAAAAACTGTATCTGACCGCACTACAGAGTATAACTATTCTCATTTTTGTCATTTTAAGTAACCTAGTATGTCGTCATTACTTCATTTAGCCAGAGTTACACAGCAGAATACCCTGCAAGCCACCGCAAGAATGTGTGGCAGAGGGTGATTACAAACCAGACCTAATCCTAAATTCTCCCTCCCCCCCGCTGGCGCTGTCAGCCATCGCTATTCAAATAATGCATAATCAACATCATCACTAAATCACCCCCTGCCACAAACCATGGAGGTGTGTGGCATGGGGTTCATACCAGGCGTGTAATTAACACGCCTGGTATGAAACTTCCAAAATTTAGTGTTTCTTAATTTTTAGGATATATATTTGTAATATAATTTTTATTTTTTTTATTTATATACCCTGCAAGCCACCGCCATGGTGTGTGGCAGGGGGTGAATATACACCAGAGTAATTTTAAAAGAGCAGAATTTCTCCGCAAAATGAAATGAAATTATTATTAGCAATAATGACTCAAAATTAAATAAAAACGACGTATTTCCTAAAATAAGACATCAGGCTCAAATGATAAGTAAAAGGAAGGAATCTAATTTATTTCATATTTTAGTACCCTGCAAGCAACCGCTAGGGTGTGCGATAGAGGGTCAATACACAACAGAATAATTTTGACCCGAATATTACCCTACCGCGGTCGGACAATGTTATTCTGATCCCTTATCGTTCGAGGGAAAAATGACATATTAAATCTATCTGTTCTACACTTAATCTCCCTAATTTGACCAGTATGATCTCTCCAACCGTAGTACGATGGGGGTAATAATACATTTCCAACATGGGGAAAGGCCTGACTCGGGGTGGAGTCGCTAAAACTCGCCGCGTCAATGGGGCCGCACGGATTCGTCCGAATGCAATATGCGGCGGAGTGATCGAGAGGCCGCTCGGAGTCCGAACCTTTGATGGGGGAGAGATGCCGTTCCAGAAGCCGGAAGTTTGGAAGGTTGTCTCGCGCAGCAGCGGGGGAGAGTTGACGCTGCGGCGAGGGACGGGAGATGCGAAGGCAAACCTAATCCCCGTATACAACAGGCATCAGGTGCTATCGGAGGATAGCCCTGATCGGATGGATGAAGTGAAATGGGGCGGGCAACCTAATACAAGGAATACTAACGAAGACGCTCTAGGCATGGTGGCGGAGGAGAGAGAATGGTAGGGAGAAATCCGAAGGCGACAGGAAAGGTGGATGAAGAGCAATTTGATTGGTAATGGGATGTTGAAGGCTGTGATGGAGAGAAGAAATTTGGGCAAGAGAGGAAGGGGGTGAAACCATGCTGGAGGGAATGAAGGAGGGTAGAATGTATGCGGAATGGAAGAAAGGTTTATTGTAGCGTGGGTTCAGCTTGTCTTTTGGACGAAGCTAAGAAATGTAGGGCTGTTAGGTTTGTGCTCATTCAAAACCATCCTTAAACTACCTAATAACAATCATAACAATTTATGGTCCCATATTATGAGTGCACAACTGCAGAATAAAATTCCGTTTAAACAGAATTGAAGTGATGACCCGGTACCAACACCCTGAGGACGACGGGGGCGCCAGCCAATGAAAGGGACATCCTCACCCGGTGGAAAAAATTCACTTGACTCGTGCGCTCGGGGAAAGCACCTCATTTTACATTTAAAAAGTATGTTCAGACAAAGAATAGTTTCCCCACAAACTGTGACACGGCATACAGTATCTACTTGCCTAATACAATCGAATGGAGGGGAGAAAAATGGGTACATAGCGCGTAATTTTTATCTATAAAAATCACTCTCCGTAATTTCGAAAGTAAAACGTTCCAAAAAAATTCAATAATAATTTATTCTCTTGATTAGACAAAAGGCACTTATTGTTTATAAAAAAATATTAACGAACATCCATTCCCTGATACATCGTAGTAGTACTGATATTCTTCGAACGATACACCTAACGTGAAGACGACATTATTTTTAAATATATTATTTCAGTACACTGATATTTGCTTCAATACGGTTTGAGGGTAATTAATTCTCTTATGCCAAAGGACGTCTCACCTATGTTGCAGGAAAATCGCCCTCAAATGTGATATATCTCCGCTTTCATTGCATCCCGTGCAAATAACTACACGACTCCGCCGCACGTATCGTAGCATGGACATTGAGATTCCAAGTTTACAAAGCAGTGTTCGTGCATTGGGTCTTTCCGTCTCTCCTCTTCGGATCTCGACGTCGACACGTGCCACACCATTCGCAACACGACCTCGCGCGACACCCAGCTCGGGAACCAACCACCACGCCAATCAGGAGGGTATCCCGACCCTCGGCTACAACTTTAATTCCAGGAATCCAGAAATGAATGGCCCCAAATACGGGAGCTTCCATCAATCACGCGGTGCATCCATTGTAGACCTCTTTCTGACATCTCCCCTCACCATCGTGATATTTGGTGACACTTGTAACTGACCTGGCACCAGGAAGGAGAGAGGACTTCACCGCAGTTTTTTAAGCAACAAGTACGAAGTGCGGTTTATAGCATTACCACAGGGCATAGATTTTGAAAAAGGAAGGCGAACCGGAATCAGATAGTTAGTGATATTGTTATGCATCATAAATTAGCCGTATAGTTACAAAAATTATAAATATATAAGAAATTGAGCTCTACGGCCTCGTAAATTTATAGAATAAACTCCTATGGCCGTAATAAGTTACCTAAGAGATTTTATTTTATTACGAAAATTATAGATTTAAGTAATTACCAAAATTATAGAACAAAACAATTAAGCTTTCATAAGCTTAGTATGAATTTCAATCTGTTTATTGGCCGTTGAGAAACTACGGATTTCGGTTATAAAATGATTTTATTTTAATGAAATAAGGACAATTTGCACTTTTCCACAGTTTATTTAACGTACGACGCGTTTCAACTCACAGAGTCATCATCAGGTACAAGACAAACTGAGAGGCAAGACAAATGATTTTACTTTATTCTTTTATAACGTAAGTAGATTAAAAAAATCCAATAAGCATTTAAAAGACATAGGAAAAATTGAAACTTCTCCTATATGTACTAAAACAACTGGAATTAAGGCCGAGAAAACAATGTATTTTTTAAGAGTCACAAACTCTAACTTAAAGGTACTGAATTCTATGGTTTTCAGGCTGAATTGAGTGGAAGTCAATGCTCATTAAATGAGAAACAACAAATATTCTTCCATTGAAATTTGATTTGGGAATGGCGAGTTTCAATCGAATACTATATGGTATTCCTCATTTCGTAAAAAAAGCTTAGGATTAATCGCTCATTCTGCGCTAAAATGCAGCAAGCATTGACGAGAACATACTCTATCGAGGCGTCTCACCAAGGGAAACAAGAGACAAGTCGTTGCCTGCATGACAGACTCGAAAACATAACCCGAACTAGCCGGGTTCGTCCAGATCAGTGGTTCCCAAAGTGGGCGCTACCGCCCCCCGTGGGGCGGTGCTCTAGTCCATGGGGGCAAAAAGAAGCAAGGAAGCGGCAGGGGGGCACCGGAGTGTCCTGACAATGTGACATTTACGAAGGCTCCGTAACCTTCCTTTTGTCTCCGTTTCGAAGCTTCGTTTTTAAAGTTTACATTGTTTCCCGCATCTGGAAGTAATTTAAACCACGTGTTTCCATACATTTTAAAGTATGAACGGTTGAAAAATATTTCCAAGCCTTTCTCGCACATTGAAAATTTTTGAAGGGTTTAATTTTTATTTTTTAAGGGGTTTGTAGGGTCATGTTCGGATAAAATTATTCTGGTGTGTATTCACCTCCTGCCACATAGCCTGGGGGTGGCTTGCAGGGTATATTTAAATTTTTAAAAATACAAATTTAATTAATGTCATTTGGCATACCGTTGGCACAACCTCACGACACAGAACAATTCGGCAGTAAGGTTCAGGGTGAATAAAACGGGTGTGAATCCACAGAGGAATCAGCTCATATCATAATTACATTCGGTGGTTTTACATCAAATATTTACCTGGATAATCATTTTCCAAACCATTCGGTTGCAATGATACTATCAAGATTGTATTGGCAAGTTAGTTTTTATTCATTCTTTCATTCTATCATTCTTGTTATAATACTATTACACATTTTTTTGTATTATTTTATGATGGCGAAGTATAATACGAAAATAAAAGGCCAGTATATTGCTTAAGTTTTCATGAAACGGTAATATAAATTTTGTTCAAAAAGAGGACCTTTTCTCTCATACTTCGTATACATACGATTGAACTTTCCCTTTGCCGGCTAGATTTCAATTAAATAAATTCCCGCTTCACTGATCTAAGTCACGGTTTTGTAGACATTGTGCATTTCCTTAAAGCATAGCTTTTTTAAAACAATGGGTAATATTCACAATAATTATTTGAATTAAAAGAAAACTTTGAAAATATTTCGCTTTCACGAGTAAATTGAGTACTAAACATACTTCTTCACAGCATTTCTCTTAATAATATATCATCAAATGATAAAATGGCTTTGCGATGGAATAAACCTTAGTTGTACCAACGTACACACGAGTATCCAAAAATTGAATCAAAACCAATTTCATCGCAACTGTCCCTCGAGAAGCCTTTCTTATTAATACAATTCAGGGCATTGCATGGAATAATATGATTCATAATGACGGAATAGGAGCCAAAAAAATATTATTTCATCCTCAACTGAATAGACCGGTACTATAAATCGAATTCGAGAGGAGCTTACTTTGCAGCCGAGGTTTCTTTGGTTTCTCTGTGAACGACGGCTAAGGTGCAAGTGCAGACCTCTGGCACAAACTCCCTACGCACCACTTTCGAATTCACGCTCGCGTGATAAATGCATTTATATATGAAATGTACAATATTTATGTAAAATAAATTAACTGTATTAATATTTTCAGTTTACCCGAAGTGAAACTACTACCGTTCAAGAGCAAAATAACGTGTATATAAATCCTATTTTATATCAGATATGCAGAACAAATACATATATTCAGCGTTGCTTGTATATGTTTGAAATTATGCCGCAAGCACATATATATTTTGTTTTGATGTTTTCCACATGGTTATTAGTAATTTTATTTTAAAAACCAACCACTTAAAGATTGAATACACGTCTTATCATTAGTATATTATATTTAGTTAATATATATTAAATTTTATTTTAATGAAACTTAATATTTAAACCTTTATTGTGTAAACAGGATGGCAAGAAATTACTCAGCAAAGAAGAAATGTAGACAGTAAAATAGCAATTATTTTAAATACGGATTTATAGATTCCCTTGTAAACAAGTACATGCCTATGTGCTTACTATGCGAAAGGGTGTTTTCAAGTGAGGCGATGAAACCTTCCAGACTAATTGACCATTTTATGAAGGCACATCCTGACAAGACAGAAAATAATTTAACGTTTTTTCTGTCACTACATGACAGAGTGCAAAATCGCCCAACACTTTCAAGCATGTTTTGTAATGCTTCAAAACATATTACTGACGGTTTCCGTGTATCATACAAGATTTCACTATTAATTGCCAAATCTGGAAAGCCACATACAATTAGTGAAGAACTAATCTTACCGGCAGTAAGTGAAGTCCAGAGTACTGTTCTGCATAAGCCCCCATATGATACAATAAAAATTATTCCCCATAAGCAATACGTCAGTTCAACGAAGAATAGATGAAATGGCTGAAAATGTGAAAAATACATTGTGCAGCATCCTGCGAACAATAGAATTTGCATTGAACTTGGGCGAGTCAACATTTCCAGGTAACGAATCTGTGCTTCTAGCTTACGTACGCTTCATTAAAGATGAAAATCTATCTAAAGAGTTGTTTGCACGGCAATTAGAAACTGACACTAAAGGGGAGTCAATATTTCGTATCGCAGAGCAGTTCTTCAGGGACCAAAAAATTCCACCTTTTAACATACTTGCTGTTCCGACAGACGAAGCTCTGTCAATGACTGGTCGTCACTATGCTTGTATTGCATACGTAAGAAAATAAACACCAAATGTTTTTGGTATTCATTTTGTCATTCACCGGCAACATCTAGTGGCTAAAATACTGAGTGATCACCTTCACAAGTCCTTACACATTGAAATTACAGCGGTTAACAGCATCAAAGCCATGCTCTTTGTGATCGACTCTTTCGAGAGTTACGTGATGAGAACGACATTTATTTCAAACGTTTGTTAATACACACGGAAGTTCGTTGGCTATCAAAAGGCAATTGTATAAGGCGCTTCTATTCTCTTTTTGACACTGTCGCGTAGTTTTTTGAGGAGAAAGCTGCTTTTCTCAGGGACTAACTTCAAGAAATTAGCTATGACGATGCATTTTAGTCTGAACTATTTGCGAAGTTCGATGAAATGGATTTACAATTGCAGGGAAATGATAATACCCTTTCAGGGCAAAGGCAAAATCTGTGGTGACTGTGTTCATTTCTAAGTTGCTTTTATTTAAGCGTAACATAGGTCGCCGCGAGCTTTAGAAATTTCCTTCCCTGCTTAAGCAAGAAGAGCAAGCTGGTAGAGGTGATGATGATTTGAGTCTTTTGTGACTATTTCGCCCCCTCGCAAGAAAAAATGACGCAGCGATATGAGGATCTCCTTTTTTTGGAAATTCCAGACTAGGTGATAAATCCCTTTGTAGATATTGAAGAAGTTGAACCATTAGAGGGAGAATTAATTGGACTACAAAATGACGTCGAATTGCCACCAAAGTTTAGGATAAATTATCAAGAGTTTTGGTTGCAGATGGAGGTTTCCGATCGTTATTCTGCATTATGGATGGTGGCTAAAAAATTCCTTGCATTTCCGACTTCATATTTGGTGGAAAGTGGTTTTAGTGTAGTTATTCAGCTTATTTCTAAGCAGAAAAACATACTTCAGGTTTGTGAACGCAGTTATTTAATGCTCCTGCTAAGTGACATTAAACTGGACGTATGAAAACAGTTATCAGGTCATCAAGCCTATAAATCCCATTAAAATTTTATTTGATGAAAATATATTATTAAATTAGGCCATAGAATCTCCTTAAATCACTTCTAGACAATGAAAAATTATAATCAATAGTCACCTAATTGTTTAACTAATTTTAACAAAACATGATTGTTTATTCTAATTTCATTAATTTAAAATGTTAATGTTATATAATTTCTTAATTTAAGTAAAAAAATGACATGTAAACTTCTAAAATAACTTTCTTAGAATTATTTGCTTTGATAATTTATTTTTATGTAAAAAGTATACTACCTTGAACAAAAAGTTCCCGGAATAACCACCGTGTGGCGCTCCCATCGTTCCGATTTGAGTTCTGTTTTTTTTGTTAAATTGTTACATCTGTTGTTGATATTCCCTTTAAATCTTAGTGTCATAACTTGAAATTTGCAAAAGTTACGTAGCCAAGAGTACATCTATCTTTGTGTGTGTTGGCGATTTTTTACAATTTCAGAAATGGATTTAAATTTGCAACAACGAACTTGTATTAAATTTTGCGTAAAAAACGGATTTAGTGGCGCACGGACGTTGGAAATGTTGGAAAAGTGTTTCGGCAACGATTCTCTAAAAAAAACGGTCGTTTACCAGTGGCACGAGCGGTTCAGAAGTGGTCGTGAGTCAATCGAAGATGATGAACGCAGTGGCAGACCATCGACATCGAAAGTCGGTGAAAAAATTGATAAAGTAAAAGAAATGTTGGTCAATAACCGCAAATTAACCATCAGAGAAATAGCGGAGGACTTGAACATTGCCTATGGATCCGCCCAAGACATTGTGGTTAATGATTTGGGTTTCCGTCGTGTAGCAGCAAAGTTGGTGCCAAAAGACCTCAATTTCATGCAAAAAAGAGACCGTGTTGACGTCGCAAAAGACATGATTTGCGAGGCTGAATCCGATCCCACATTCATCAAAAGGATCATTACTGGAGACGAGACGTGGGTTTATGAGTACGACACGCAATCCAGACATCAGGCAAGTGAATGGCGTTCACCAAATGAGCCGAGACCAAAAAAACCACGTCGTTTTCAGTCAAAAAAGAAGGCAATGCTGACGGTTTTCATGGATTACAACGGTGTAGTGCATCATGAATTTTTGCCAGAAGGCCAGACAGTAAACAAAGAGTATTATTTGGGCGTTATGAGACGTTTGCGTGAAGCAATTCGCCGAAAGAGACCAGAAATGTGGGCAGAAAACTCGTGGATTTTGCACCATGATAACGCACCGTCGCACAGTGCTATCATTATTCGTAATTTTTTGACGAAAAATGCAACAAATACCATCCAACAGCCACCGAATTCACCTGATTTGGCTCCCTGTGACTTCTTTCTGTTCAATCGAGTTAAAAAACCATTACGGGGAACGCGTTTTAGCAGCCGAGAGGAAGTAATGGAAAAATCGCAGGAAGCACTGATGGACATACCGAAAACCGACCGTAACTTTTGCAAATGTCAAGTTATGACACTAAGATTTAAAGGGAATATCAACAACAGATGTACCAATTTAACAAAAAAAACAGAACTCAAATCGGAACGATGGGAGCGCCACACGGTGGTTATTCCGGGAACTTTTTGATCAAGGTAGTATTCTTGACTAATTTCCTTTAATTGTGTATTAAGTCTTTTGTATAAAAGTGATATGAAAACTATACATCTATTGGATTCTACATAAACATTTGATCAGTCATTGTTTTTAATTAAATTATTTCAACGCTCCTCATTTGATTATTTTGTTTTGTGATTTTGATAATTATTTGAAAGCTACCGATTAGGAGGCGTGGAGTATAGGTTTATGGATCCGAGGGGGCGGTGGCTCGAAAAAGCTTGGGAAACACTGCTCTAGAAGATAACATTTCACGTGATTCACTAGAAGACCCTCATCACAATCCCAGCAGAGACGATGCTTCGAAACTTTTCGCGTACCCCTTCCCCCTTTTATCACCCTATATGATTAATGGACGAACCCTAACCTTCGAACTGTCCATCCGCAATTTGCGAAAACCTTTTAGCTCGGTCGAAATCGGCGCCTCACTTGGGACTCGACCAGCGCGCAGCAGTAGACGAAACTTTTGCGAAGGACGGAGAGAGAACAATGTTCGGTGGAGCGTGAGGAAACCCTAAGGATTCTACAGATGTGTCAAAGTTTTACGCGCAAATACCTGCCCCGCTGTTAAGTCCTAAAGAAAATGCACATAACTTGTCGCAAAACTCGTTGAAATTCTGTAGATTGCAGGGAAATCTTCTCAGGAAAACTCAAAAGCACTCTCCTCCTTGAAAGAGTTCACAGAAAAAGGCCAACCGCCAGAACCCTCCCATGAATTTCAAAAAATAAACTTGATGACGAAAGTTATCATTTTTTTATTGCTAACTGAAGTAAACTTGGTGGCTTGCAGGGAACCAAAACTACAAGAAAACTTACATTTGTGTAAACTTATCCATTTATAAATTAAATTTCTCGAAGGAATTATTGCATAAACTCATATAAAACTTCTAAAGAGATTCCTCAAAATTTCAATAGAAGTTACTTAATTTTTTTTCAAAATTTAATAATTTCTTCATCATTCCCCGCGGAACTCTCCACACGTAAGTATACAAGTATTGCAAGGATTTTGAACAGGATATTCTTGCAAGGTTGATGAGAAAATATTTTAATTACATCGATCATCTTAATTGATAAAATTATTTGCCATTTATACATTGCAGCTAAAAATTCAGAAAAGTTCATTTTTGATGCTGCATGCCTGGTGTGAAATCATTCCCTGCCATACTCCCTGGCCATACTCCCTAGCCATTCTCCCTAGCGGTGGCTAGCAGGGTACCAAGCAGATCTAGTGACATCATAGGAAACCCATTACTAATTTTTCGACTGCAATCTACTAAAATCGATATAATATACATCAGTCGTTTTCTTAGTTTGCAATAAATAATAAACCAAATTAATGTGATCCGTAACTACTTCATTTTCTTCTTTTTCCTCGATTTATCAAAATGAATTATTACGTGACGTGGGATGACTTCCCATTCAATGTCAAGATGGAAACGAAGTACCGGCTTACGCAGTACACCGGTAGATCGATCAGTGATGATAACATTAGAGATATAGTCGAAAATATTCCAAAATTCGCGCCCCCCCTGAAAAAATAACGGCCTAAACATTACAAAGGAGCAAACTTTTCATTTTACAGACTTCTTCCATATGTTTTCATACTCATCATGCTAAAATACCCTGTTGCTCTACTCTAGATGTGGCTTACTTGCCCTTGTGAAGAGGCTGATCTAATCAATTAGCACCGCCCACTTCTAGAAATCCATTACCTTCTGTGAATAGCTACTAATTACTCAAAATACCTCACTGATTTGCGCCATACTTTCACTCGTTTTCCCAATGATCATGTTTACGAAGCTCATTCAAGGTGAATCACGTATTTACGTACCTGAATCGCAAATAAAGAAGTTCCATGCATACAAAACGCTTTCTACATTAGCGTAAATACCTGTACAAAGCTCGATCAAGTAATGACATGTTCTCAATTCCTTTTTTGGCAAAGCCCTACTCACTAAAGTAAGATTCAAGATGGCAAAAACACTTTGAAAGTGTCACCTTTGCCATTGAGCACAATTTTACGCGAATTCTGAAAGCTTAAAATGGGTATTAATATCACAAAATCACTATCGCAATTTTGTTTACTTCAATGGCTCTATAGTGGAGATATCTACAGAAAGTTGGCGAAAAACAAAAAGGCAAATTGAGCGTTTGGTCAACTTTAGGCGACCATTAATGAAAAGTTTATCGTAGTTAAAAGGAATTTTAAGCTTACTGCCAATACAACAGCAATGAATACATGATTCCTTCACGAGATTTCTATACGCGCACGAATTCTGCAAATATTTTCTCAGTGCATTTTGATTTTGAAATCTTTATACCTCTCCGATTATCTTAATTATTTCCTCGAATTATCTTTATATTTAATAATAATCAATCTTTTGTAGCTCTGGTAAATTAATTCATTTACTAGGTATTATGACACACATGTGTCACTTGTAAAAACATAATATCACAATAAATATATTTTCGTCTTCTTATGAAATTCATTTTCTACGAACAGTCAAGTGCCCTCGTTTCTCATTTTTGACTGCAGCTGATAGGGAACGCGTCGCGGAATTAGCAAAACTGTGCTATTTGTCCCTTCCCGTATTATTCTTTGAGAATCGTAGCCGCGTCACTAACTGCTCTATCTTATTCAAGTCCCTAAACTCACTAATTTATAGAAATTGAAACACTATCCCTCCCAATCTCGTCTGCCAAAACCTGCGAACATTTCCCCGACCCCTGAGGGAAGGAGAGGGGGTGAGAAGCGGGCTCAGAGGTCGGTCGCTGATGGCACAGGCGATACGTCCTGTGTGTGCTTTCGTGGTAGGCAATTGGAAACCCCCTGCGACCTGTTCGTAGTACCAGATTATCCAGTAACTGAACTGGACGAGTGAAAAATTAACCTCTGACCAACCACGTTTAACGAATGATTTCAACTGAGGTTCTAGCCCAGATTGGTCATCAGGCGGATTCTACATGAAAGATCTCCTTCGGCGGGGCCGGAACTTAAGTAATAGAAATGCGTTCAGTCGCATTACCGGAGCCAGTATATCGTCAGGACGTTGTTTCTCAATGCAACAGGAGAAATATTAGGGCTGTTAATTAGAGCCTGGTGGAGAATTTAATTGGCATTCGGTTAGAACTCCACACATTTAGCCTCTTTGCGCAATTATTTTAAAGGGTACCTAGGGTATGCATTTCAATTGAATCACTTGGTTTTCTCTTGGTTTATAGGAAACCGAGAGTAAAACTCTCTCAGTTGTCCAGACCGTGTAATGAATCACTGACTTTTGTTGTGGTGACATTTCGTATTGCTGATTGAGGATAAGAAATCAAAAAGACCGAGTATTTTATGGTGAATGTGTACTTGCAATTCCTTGATAGATAATGTGATTGCAAGTTTTAAAGGTCACTTATTTCGTGCTCACTTACTGGGAACAAGATTTTTCGCCGCTATTATTCTGCGTGGTTTGTCAACAATGATTTGCCTTTACTTTGCTACAGTGATTGTGTCTCTTCGGAATTTAAAAATAATGCGTTTTTTACATTTTCAATCATGAGCCGTAGTTCACGCATGAGATTGCCCGTTTCTACTGTGTTTTTGAAAGATGCGCGAGTTTTGCCTGCAACAAAATTCTTTTCTCAAACACTAAATCTACCAATCAGTTTTTTAAATCCCTTTAATAGTGGTACGTATATAATTCTTGATGTATTTACGGAATGTGTTGCGCGAATATCCGACTGAATCGTCAAGGGTAAAAATGAAGGGAGTATTCGCGTTGGCTCCAGACTGCGAAATTCTCAGAATACCATCTGCAAGGAGTTTCACTACACCCGAGTTGCACACGCCGAGGGCACATTCGGGCTTCCTTCCAAGGGTAACGCTTATCAAATATGCAGCACATTAAGGGCAGTCATGTTTTTTCAAAGCTAATAATAATAATTATTATTTATTATTACATAGCACCCTGCAAGCTACCGCTATGGCGCGTGGCAGGGGGTGAGTTATCACAAATTTAGCTCATTTACGCTATGGCACGGACTGAGTTTTCACAAATCTAAATCATTTACAAGTATGCCGCAAGCGATGTAATTCGGCAATCAAATCAACTTAATGAGGATCCCACATACTAATAGCTAGTAGCATATCCTGCAAATGCGGCCTAAACAGCGAAAGATGACATTAATCTTTAACTTTTTCGTCACATCTCCCCCATACTCTTCTACTTAAACCTAATTTTTCGATAGTCAGTTCACACATTCTCCGTATAATGTTATCGTAATAGGCTCACAACCCAAATAAAATAATATTCAGGGGCGTTGTCTTTCTCATGGAAACGCTAGCTTACATCACTCGGGTCGATCGGGATTCTCCTAATGGTTGGTTTCTCCTACGACGCTGCTTCACAAAAAAATAGAAACGACTTTGAATTCGATTAATGCACACACCGATCTGTTCTCAGTATCGATCAGTGTTCCTATGGCGAGTTCCGTTCCGTGATGCATCGCTACGTAATATTTACATCTCTCATGTATTGGTGCACCTAGAAATTAATTTCCGTAATTAGCACAACATGTCACGGAGAGCTTAGCACAAGACGATTAAAATGATGAAAAAGGTTTTGACGCATGATTTCCTGTACGTGTGAATATATAACAATATATGCACACGTACAGGGATATATATATATATATATATATATATATATATATATATATATATATATATATATATATATATATATATATATATATATAAATTGTACGGAAAAACTCACACGAGCGGAACAATAGAACACAAATAGAATAGCAACATTTAAAAGGACACTCACACGGTAAATTGTTCGAGCTTTCGGCCCTCTCAGAGGCCTTCTTCAAGTGAGACCAAATATCAGTCATCAGTTATTTTCAGTCTCGCTTGAAGAAGGCCTATGAGAGGGCCGAAAGCTCGAACAATTTACCGTGTGAGTGTCCTTTTAAATGTTGCTATTCTATTGTGCCGTCCCATTATACATATATATAGAAATATATAAATAAATATAGAAGTACTCCGGAGAAACAGAAGTAAAAGGGTACTTCTGTTTCTTACGAGGAAGACGGAGCTTAAGTCCGTCGAAATCATTAAGAAATAACGGGTGAATGGTCTTTTTATTTGTACTTATATTGTTTGTTGCTGTCTAAGTTATATATATATATATATATATATATATATATATATATATATATATATATACACACACATACATACACACACACACATAGTTTTCTTGCCCGGGACTAGAACCACGGATCTTGCCGAGCCGATTCTCTAACCATTGAGCTATATATATATATCAGAAAATGTAATATCCAATATTTCCAATGCATCACTAGTCCCTCCTCATTTTACTCCCCACGATGGCGAAGCGCGGCCGTTGGATATGATCGGCGAACTTCGAAAGAGATTCGAGAACATTTACCAGAAAAGCAAATTACTTCATTCTAAGCGCTAGATGAATTTAGACCTGTACGTTTCACTCGGGGTCAAAGGTCTCTCTCACGACACTTGTGAAGACGTGGAAGACGTCGGTACTGGCTGACGATTTCCGAGAGGATCAGGTTAAGGATGGCGGTGGTGATCAATATTTCACCGTCCTGGGTGAAAATAGGGTATTCCGAAGACGTCTTTAGGCTATGGGGGAAAAGATCTTGCTATCTCGCTCCGTCCTGCATAACACAATGGCGCTAGCATGAAGAAACCAAGCAAATGATAAGGCATATACGAACGGAGCGACAAGGATTGCGAGATTAGAATAACATAACTGCGAGATTAGAACACCAGGAAGCTAGGAGAATTTCCAAACCAGTATGCAGAAGAAAGAACGTTTTTGAAGGGCCATTTATTAAAGATGTACGAAGAATTTAAACCTTAAGACCTATTGAAAGGTATATTGCTTTTAAATAAATTCAATATCGTAGGAAAAGTTAACTGTTTTGAGTTGGACTTGCCGGAATTTCCCAATGGGAACTAAAAGAAAAATTTTCAATGCACTTTGTGATTGTAACATCAATAAATGCCATTGATTCACAAATATTTTCAGCAGGATTCACCTGACGGTGGCATATTATGCTGATTATAAGATTTTTAACTGTGGATTTCACGATGTTCTAATTTTTTATTTTGGTTTTTACTTCCTGAGATTGCATTTAAGCCTTATACGGAAAAATTTTAGTATTTTTAACGAAACATAAACTACGATTAAAAGGACGGGATAAATATTAAGCGGTTGCAATCGGAAAAATTAGGGGCAGAACAAAGATTAGGGATGATCGTCGATTTTTTTATTTTGATTGGCCTTAACTTGGGAGTCACCAAAGCTAAGTTTATGGTCGAATAACACGCAGGAATTTGTACTCAAAATTTCTGTCAAACGCCTTCAAACTGAACGTTTTGCGGTAGAAGTTTCACAATTGGTGATTTTGGTAGAATAGAGTCTGGGATAAGAAGAGGATGCACGAGCTCATATGTCTTTACGGTTAGCCTGAATCACTTCTTATTTACGTCTGCCCTTCTTACTTGCTATGGTTGGTATAGCAACTGATCTCGTCAATAAACGAGATCGTTTAAGTCTTCTTTTGAAGTGATTTTAAGGAGTTGCAGGGTTTATGTTTTAAACCAAATTAGTTTCCAAAAAAAACGGAAGAGTCTATTACTAGACATGTCAATGGCGCGCAGGAGATCCCCGTATTTCATTTATAAATACATATTTCAGCCGATATACTTAAGGATAACTTGGAACGCTTCTAAGAGATTATATTATTGTTTTACGATGTATTTTTCCTGCGTCTAGGTATTTGCCGCCTGTGAAATAATGTCATGTCTCTTTTCAATGACCTATACGCTAACCGCCTATACGCGTTCAACATCGAATTAGAAGGCGATGCAATTAACTGTTCAGATATCACAATATGTTTTGTAAAGAGCAATTACAAATTTTCGATTTTTAGGAAAACAACCTTCACCGATACAGTTATCCCGTCGGACTTTGTGACCGGAGCCACAAATACACAATCTTTCACGCTTAAATCAATCGTTTGACTAGCATACATAATTAATCAACACATCAATATTATTATCTAAATTACGCTGAATTAAGTGGTATTTCTATTGTTAACGTCAACTTACTGATATATCCGGCAGTGTCGTGTAGTAGCAGGTAGTATACGTAATCATATATTACCATTGACTATTTAAAGCAGGAGTATTTTTTTAAATAATTTAGTCATAACCTTTTTGGCTAAAAGTAAAAAATATAACTACGCAATAATTTAAAATGTCTGAAACAAATTAACTCTTACATTTCATGTGACCTAGTTTCAAAATTGCATTGGTACTTATTTGGGCCTTGGCAGTTATTTGTCGGTAACCCAATGAAGACCGGAATAGTGTCATTTCAACTTTAATACCAGTGTTGTAATGCCAATGATCTACGCTGCAATAATATAACGTTTTCCTCGACATGTACGTATTACAGCGTATATTAATTTTTGATACAATATATACTTAGGGGATGATATGTTTGGGTTTAGGAATGTGATGCCATTGCAGTAATGAGATTATTAATCGAGAGGTAAATAGAATACAACAAGGAAGTATTTGCCTATTTCGTACATTTCGAAAAAGTGTTTGATAGAGTGAATTCGGAAAAACTTAACGAGTATATTACAGAAAATAGGAATATATTGGAGGGAAAGGAGGCTAATCCGCAACCTGTACATGTCTCAGACTGCTCAGGTGCGAGTGGGGAACGGGGAGTCCGGATGGGCAGTGTTAGGAAGAGGTGTAAGGCAGGGTTGCCCATTATCACCGTTGCTGTTCAACCTGTATGCAGAGTAAATGATTAAAGGGGCATGGGAAGAACTGAAGGTAGGAATGAAAGTGGGCGGGGAATTCGTAAAATCAGTTAGGTTTGCTGATGACCAAGGTTTAATTTGTCAGTCAGCCAAGGGGTTGCAGGCATTGCTGAGTGAATTGGAAATTCAATGCGACAGGTATGGGATGAGAATCAATATTAATAAAACAAAGGTTATGCGATTTTCTAGAAAAAAAGGCTAAGCTAAACATTAAAATTGGAGGGCAAAAACTAGAGCAGGTAGAACACTTTACGTATCTCGGAAGTGTTTTGGAGCAGCACGGTCAAAGTAGTAGGGACTTAAGGAGAAGAATTACGCTAGGCAAAGAGGCTTTCACAAGGAGGAGGGAGTTGATGACAGGAACGTTGAGTAAGGATGTTAAGAAAAGACTCGTAAAAACGTTGATATGGAGCGTAGCTATGAACGGTGCGGAAACGTGGTCATTGAAGCAGGAGGATAGGCGTAGATTGGAGGCTTTTGAAATGTGGGTTTGGAGAAGAATGGAGAAGGTGAAATGGACAGAGAAGAAAACGAATGAGGAAGTACTTGGTATGGTGGGCGAAGAGAGGGGTTTATTGGGAGAAATCCTATGGAGGCAGGAAAAGTGGATGAAGGGAGTATTTACCGGCAGTAAGATATTGAAGACTGTAATAGAGGGGAGGATGTTAGGCAAACGAGTAAAGGGAAGGAACAGGATAGGGATGTTGTGGACGGGATGAAGGGAGGAAGAAAGTACTCAGAGATGAAGAGGGGTCTTCTGATGTAGAGTAGGATACTGGATTTTGTATTTTGTTAGGAATCACAAAATATTTATTTAGCTTACTTAGTAGATCCTAAACCGGTAGATTACCTAATAATATATATATATATATATATATATATATATATATATATTATATACCTTGTACGTACCTTGTAACGTAAAACACGTTGGAGTTCATCGATCCATCTTTAGGCACAAGACAAATAAATCTGTGGAAAAGTGCAAATTTAGTTTTTCTCATAATGACAAACTTCCACTGCATCTCGCCTGAATCTGTTGAATATATAAGGCCTTTGTGTTTAAACTATCTGTTGCATAATAGAAATGGGTGATTCGAGCACTATCTTCCTGCTAATTTTGAGCAAATTCTGAACCCCGGTTATCGAACACCGTGTACATGTAAGAGGTCGGCCACGGTCGAGGAGAAGGACCCAGGAGCACGCCTATTGTCCCCTCTCCATCGCCTGTCTTCTTTTCTTATACCGTGCGGTGCGTCACTAATCACACGTCACTCTTCGAGGGTGAGTGTATAAGGACTGTCCTTTAATTACGTAAGGTTTTTGCGCGAGGGGGGGGGGGGGTTGTGTGAGTACCATTTCATTAAGCTTCCTTACGGGAGGACGGACGGGGTTCGTCCATCAGGAATCTTACGCAAGGTATATATTACTGCACGATTTCAGCAATTGTTCATGAAGAAAGTAATTCGATTGCTCTAGATTACCAAAGAAGAAGACATTGTGCAAATACTAAGAAATAAAACTGTTACGGCAGAATTACTTGACTATTGATCCATCTATTAAGGTTGTTCAGAAATATTTGTTTTAATTCACTGCATGGTTTCTAATGCCATAAAATAGAAAAAAAACAAGTATTTTTTTCCAAGACAGTGTCATTAAGAGCACGCGTATGATCTGATAATGTCAGTGAAAATTACTTTCCTCAAGCGTTAATGTGTTTTTTATCAGAAAAAGTGCTTGTTTGACATTAATGAGAGGGACGACAATTGCGCACCACGGAGAGGGGGGTTAAGCATCTTACATATTCTACGAAGACAAAGAGGAGTAAAAATAAAGCCAAAGATGATCTTACACCGAAGAGAACAAGCGAGACTTAGACTTATAGAAAGGTTCAGAACAAAATAGTTTAACGATGACACTAAAGGAATTATTATTATGGTCCCACAATACCTAGGTATATCAGACCACAAAGATAAAATAAGGGAGATACAAATACTCGTTTTTTCCCCGAAAAATCAGAAACCATAATGGCAAGAAACCGAAGCCACTTTAGACATATTAAAAACAGATAATTTACAAGTCGGAACAAAATTAAACATTGCAAAGTAATAAGGTATATTTGTAGGTGCATGTGTATGTTAGTTGGTAGTTCGTGTGTTTGCATGTGTGTGTGTTGTATGGGTTTTTGCCTGAATGCCTACCGTGTTTTGTTTGCAGATTGTATAAATGCGTTGCTGTTGCGTGTGGTTTTTTTCTTAATTACGGGTGGTGCCCTAACACCCCCCGCCACACACCCTTGCGGCGGCTTGCGGTGTATTAAGTAGATGTGGATGTACTTAATTTTAAGGACTGTCCCGATGAAAGTGCACGCACTTGGATTCAATGCATATCGCATGCACTCGTTGTCCCAGTCGTCTCACCTATTTTTTGGCGCAAGTATTCCTTTACTCGGAAGTCTAGTATTTTCTTCCCCTATTCCGTTGCCTATAGCCCTAATTTTTTTTTCCTAAATGAACAAGTAACGACAATCTCAGGTTTTCCTGAATCATATATTATTTGTGGTGAATGCTTCCTCAAAAACTGTTTGATTCAAAAACTGTTATTTTCGTATCGTAAGGTTTTTTGATTCGTAAAATAAACGCAGGGACGACAGTGTGTGCAGTTAATAATAAGTTATCAATAATGAGGAATTGAGACATCTGTCCTTATAAATGACGTAGGCATGCATCCAATTTAAACCTTGCACGCTCAATGAAAAATTAGAATGAACTATCCCCCTACTATGTTCACGAATTTACACATAGTTACAGAGCACGTTTCGGTAATGGAGCGTCATTCCCGCGACAACTGATAATCTAATGTAAATGAATTCCGACTTTCGACCGCCCCTTCCACCGATTCATGTCACTGAAGGTGACCCTGGATCTGAATCCCCTCCCACCTAATTCACGTGACCAAAGTAGTGTCACAAATGTAAATGGCTCAATATCGTGGTTTGGTGCGATGTCGTTCTATGGAAAAACTCTTGACCAGAAGAGTTTCGTTGGGTCATCATTTCATTGGCAATTTCAGCGAGGATCCGTGACATTGCCTGCGGTGGAATTCTCGAATTATGCACGCGAGGTATCACTATCCCGCCATTGAGGAAATTATACGCATAAGACTGTGTTTATTGGCATTCGGGTTATTTCATGGGCTGCCTGTTGACGTGGGTGGAGTCGTGTGCAAAATATGAAAGGCAGGGTACCTTTAAGTTCGTGTCTTTAAACGCTATCGATGAAAACGAGGGTTTTTTTTGGAGTTCGAAACAGAATTGGGGGAGGAATTATTGCTGGAAGGAAAAGGGAAGACCATATGGCAGTGTATGGGGTTGTAAAACCTTTAAATCTTCCGCTGTCACCAGTGTGATGGGTGGTGGTTGGAAGGGAAAGTCGGTTCGAGAGACCGGTCGTGCAGGCAATCGACGTGCCACACGACGTGAACCTTCGGCAAACTAGAGCCTAGAATTTTCTCCTTACATTACAGTGCATTCAGCACGAATCTAATTCCATGCAACCGTACGCATTGGGTAGTTTTGAGTTAGATAAAAAATGGGAGTCGTTCATGAGAAAAAACATTTGTGGATTAAACTTTAGTCGAAATTGAGTTAGGTATATTTTACGCGGTAATTGGTTCTCATTTTATCTTGCATTCCAGACAAGATAATCAGTCATTTTCGGTACATACAGGTCATATACGTCGAAAAATGACAGTCAAAGACAAAATTTGCACTTTTCCACAGATTTATTTGTAACGTACAACGCGTTTCAGTTCATCGAACCATCTTCAGGCACAAGACCAAGATGGTTCAATGAACTGAAACGCGTCGTACGTTACAAATAAACCTGTGGAAAAGTGAAATTTTTTCCCCCATAATGACGAACTTCCACTACATCTCGCCTGAATCTGTTGAATATAGACAGTTTTAAACGTGAAAAAAAAGTCAAAGGCAGTTTTAAATGTATAAAAAATCAAAACGAACATTCCAAGTTAAAATTTTATCTAAGAAAAGTAACGGTTTATGCATTCCCAAAAGAAAAAGTTGGTAGCCATGGGTAACCGGTTCGATGCTGAAAGTCCTCCGTTCAAATACAAATTAATTCAAACATTTTTCAGCTTTCGATAAATTTATTTTCCAATTTTTCAGGAACGTAAAAACGTGCCCAGCTGCGCTGCACCACTGGTGGGAAGGGGTGGTTTATAACCAACAGCCAAGATGGTTAGGATCGAGGTGATCGGTCCGGTAGTTTGCAGCTGCGGGTGGGAGTAAAGCTCATGGAAAACACCACAATACTGCGATGTGGGAGACGCCGGGAAACCGCCACATTAGTCGTCCTAGAAACCTCTTTGCATTCAATATGACGCGATTGAATACTTCCCGGTACCGATATTCAGTCGCCCCAATAGAATCTCCGGGTGGGCACTATTGGGAGGGGAACGGGCAATCAAAATGGATAAATGTAGATTACGGTCAGGGGAAGTAAGGTTGATAGGAGTGGCTGGGAGGCTTGCAAACTCAAATATAGCGAACAAAAGGTTGGGGAGAGAGACATATATAATTTAAACAAGGGAAATGAAATGACCTCGGATGGACGACTGCAGATATAGAATGATGCGCTCACAAGACGACGAGATGATATCAATAACAGGAGTGGGCATCATTCTTTAGGACGAATGGGGGAAAAAGAGGAAGTATCACGAGAAGAGATGATGGCGACACATGGAACATTGAAGTCCAGCCATCCGGAAGGGGAAATTGAAGAGATATAAGAACAGTAAAGAGTCCTCAGAGCAGGAAAGGAAAAAGGACCCAATCATAGCGAGCGAGGTTGGAAGGGAAGATCGAGGGACGACTTTCTGGGGGAGGGGGGGATGACATCCTGACAACAATGTTGACAGGCGGGGGGGGGGGAGAAGAGAAGAATTGAAATTTAACGGTTTAGTCAACATCAAGTGCATCCGATTAACGAGTACTTGAAAAATTAAAATAATTGACAGGGGCCAAACATTAAATAAATCGTAACGGTGGAAGGTGTCTCCAAGTGTCAAGGGAATAAAGAGGCATGGTCCTCTTGCCTCCCTTCGTGGATTGGTTAAAGATGGTAAAGAGGGAAGTAGCATAGGTTAATTTCGGCTTTGGGAGCTATGTGATTACGAAAGGTCAAGGACAATGTTGGAAAATGATATCAAACAAAGAGACAAAAATCTGATTAGGTTGAAGGAAGAATAATGTTGTAACAGTAAAACTGGAGGAAAAACCGATAAGCGGAAGAGTATCCGCGGTCGAAGATGAAAAACTAAACATAGAAAAATAAACGACGGAACGGCAATCATGCAAGTAGAAGAAGATCAACTCTTAAAAGGACACCAATAAACATGGATAACTATGAATCTAAGAAATATTACAGAAGAAAGGGCAAAATATAAGAATCCATGAAATGGAGTAGAGGAAGTCCGGTGAGAAATGATACTAAACCAAATCATAAGAGAATACGAGGTCTGCGCAATAAATACGCGAACTGAGGCCATTAAAACCTTATTTTCCAAAATTTAGTCTAAATCGTTTTTGTCCCCTGTTCAAAGTACTCTCCATTCGTTTTCTATTCACTTATTCTATCTTCTTTTATTCCAATGTTTAAAGCACCCTTGGAAGTCCTCGGCAGTTAGGCTTTTTAGTTTTCTCGCCGTCGTTTCTTGCTTTATTGTGTCTTCCACATCTTCCCAGTGATGTCCCCCGCATCACATTTTTGCATCTCGGGAATGGGAAAGAGTCGCAGGTGGTTAGTAAGTATCTGGCAAATATGGAAGATGATCAAGGATGGTGATTGAATTTTTTGCCAGAAACTAACGAAAAATCAATGCTGAATGTGCAGGTGCATTTTCATGGTGATGGATCCATCCATCGCCTCGAGTCAAATTTGGTCGCACATGACGCACGCGATCTCTTACACGCACGAGAACTGTAGGAAGGTAGAACTCAGCATTTACTGTTTGTCCTTCATGAGAAAACTCATGATGAACAACACCTTCGATATCAAAGAAAACCAGGAGCATGGCTTTGATTTTCGATCGGCTTGTTCTTAATTTTTTTGGTTCGAGGTTCATCTCCTGCTTTCCACTCCGTATAAGGAGGCAAAGGCGAAGTAAAAAGAAACCTGCAGTGAAGAATTCAAAGACAGCATTTGGAAGGGAAACACCGAAACAGCAATCAAACTAGAGAAGAGTCACCTTGAGTAAAAACGAAATGCCAAGAGATGCTTTAGGGAGTATGCTGATAGAAGATACGTAACAACATAAGAAACAAAGGAAAGGGCTACATCAAAGAACTGCGTCAACGACCGGAACACACCTGGAGGACGAGAGAGACGTGGCCCAGGAAGAATGAGCAGTGACTTAGACGTGGCAATGAGAAACATAACCTGTTTTAATACATAAATAATAAAAAGCCGGATCGGAAAAATTAGCGGAGAAATTATCAAGGCGCTAGCGAGTAAATTCAAGGAAAAATCTGTTTGGAATACTCAAAAACATCAAAATAAGTGGAAAATGGCCGGAGAACTATGAAGAGTGTAATGAAGGTAATTCCGAAGAAAACACGGGCGGGGAGTTGTGAGGAACATTGAATGATGGGTCTGCTTCCACATACGTTCACAATATAAACAGGAACGATCACCCGAAGAACATGGGAGAAGAAATGAATACAACCGTCTGAAAAACGATTGGAAATTAAAAAGAACAGAGGAACGAAAGAGGCCATACTGTCAAGGGATACCGGTGGAAAAAATTATACACAATAGCAAGCCATTTTATGTGATATTGGAGAATTCCGTTAAAAACGTAGACCGGCACAAAATGCTCAAATTGCTGGAAACACTTGGCATGGATTACAAAGACAGAAGAAAAATATTTCAGCTATGCAATAACCATGTCGCCACGACACGTCAGGGGTGTATTCACCACCTGCCACGCACCATAGCGGTGACTTGCAGGGTACTAAAAAATACTAATACCGCATACGAGCACGAATCAAGAGATGAAAGAAAAATATATGCGATAATAAATGAAAAGAGACATACACCTATCACCACACAGAGGTTAACTGAAAGCGTCAATGGCCCTTCGATGGGGTTGTACCGGTGAGCGAAACTCACAAAAACCGGTCGTTTCACTTTTGAGTACGCATTGCGGTTTAAAATATTGTTTACTCTCGCTCGAATGTCCGTGTAAAAGATTACAAGAAGTGAATAAATTGCCGAGTTACTTATAGTATGCTGAAGCTATAATTTTTATCATAAACATTTAAGGGAGAAAAATGATGAGGAAAAGAATAATAAGCAATTTGAAGGAGGGAAAATGAAATTATTCAGAAATGTTCAATGATTAAAAGTGGAGACGAGTTGCTATGAGGCGAGTGTGAGTTGGATGGCATACATATATTTATTACCGGGCTAAAACCGTGCCACCTTCGTTTCATTTGTAGCAGCAACATCTCCGGCAGGAGACAACATTTTCTCTTCCTAGAGGGAGACGGCGGAGATGAGCTCAGGAATGAAGGACGAGAACCAGAGAAATAGCTCGGTGTGTTTTCTTGATATGATGATGGCAAATTTAGAGAGTTAGGCAGTAGCAGGCGGAGGGGGTTGGGTCGGACGGTCTGATTGGGAGGGACATGAGAAGACGCACGGATTGCCGGACACTTACCACGACGCAGGAGACAACGGGTCGAGTTATATTAGCAGAAGGGAGTGGAGACCTGGCAAAGTTAAACGCCTGGCATCCGCGGCAGTTTTCAATATGATTTGATTTGCAGTGCCATCACGTAGGAGAAAGTCTCAAAGAGGTTTAGTGCAGGGCACAGTGAGGTGGCCTTGGCCACACTTCACACAATTTGATTGCAAATGACAGTGATTTTTGGTGCGCCAAACAAGTCTGGCACCCGTGGCACTGAACTGGAGCGGGGGACCGCTCTCACGTGTGAACCGCAAATCCGATACCCATCGGGGAACGGAGGCCAAGGAATTACTCCGAATTCCGTCAGGAGAAGTGACTGGTGGAATATTCCAGGACGGTCGTCATGCCGCACCAGATCAGGTATGGTGACAGTGATGACAACAAAGAAGACTGAGAGGATGGAATAATTAAGGTCAGTTGAAAAGGGATGCTGAGGAAATGGAAATTCAGATCAGTTCGACCCAAACTGGAAACCCCCGTCGCTCCTTTCCCCTGGGAATTTCGACAGGCATAAAAAAGAATTTTTTTCTTCTGGAGAAGGGATCATACGAAGAAAAAGTCTTCCTCGGAAGAGCATTTGATTTTCGGCAAGGTATTCTCCGTGTGACTGGGCGACGCTTCGATTGGGTGTCGATACAAGCATTATCTTAGATGTCCTCTTGTCTACACTGACTTTAAGGTGTCGTCGACACATCGTGGGGGATGTTGATGCTGAGATTGTAATTAATTAGATCACCGACACGCGCGTACGCGGATCATCTGTTACAAAACATCTCATAAATGCGAGAAAGAAAAAAAGCGTCTTCGTATACTCTGGAGCCAAATTTGATGCATACTCGTATTTATGCACCACGCCTAAGCATCAAGGGAGTTCACGTGGGTCAACAATGATGCGTTATACCTGCCAACCATAGCAGAGGTAAAATAAATCTTATAAAGATGTGGTATTAGGTTTTAACCCTACCAGCGGGAATAATTTCGGGTGATGTTCTAACATGTACAACATTCGAAATTGACCAAAGTTAAATTCTTCTGCAATAGGTCTTTCATGCCGATAGAGCAGGCGAGATGACAAACAGAGATATGAAACATTATCGATGCGACATTGGTGGTCGACCTCGACACTGTCGACATTTGCCACACCGACATCGACATGGTATCTCATATCGTCGACATATCGAGGAGTGGTCGACATTGCACTGGTGTCGTACAATTATCACCGGAAGTCGTCCGCAGTTAGTGGACATCAAATCCCAACGGGGCATGTCCGCAATACTAATGCTCCGGAATCTTCAGTTTGGGGGAAGGAGAGGTAGTTAATGTTGGACTGAAGGCCCGGAAGAATAAGAAAAAAGGAAGAGCATGAATTAACGAGGAAACTGGGTTCTAAAATGAGTAGAAAGAACTTTGCACAACGCTGTCACGAGAAATTAAATAGCGTATCAAAATCATTAGAGGAGCTATGTTGTGAGTTACTCGCGGAGCGAAGATTATATCACAGATCTCTTGCATAATTTCGAAGGTTGTCTCTTTCGCGATGGATGTTGTAAGTGTATTATTACCCCCATCGTACGACAGTAGTAGGGATCATGTACATAAAATTAGAAATATTAAGTGTAGAACAGATTTGAGAATTAAGATCCCATTATTCCCACGAACGATATGGGATCAGAATAACGCTATCCGTCCGCAGTAAGCGGAGGAGGGCAGTATTTTGCGTAAAAAGTGGCGTGGTTTGTAGTCACTCCCCGCCACCCATTCCAGCGGTGGATTGCAGAGTACCATCTTTACACTATGTGTGTGTGAAGAGTGGCAAAGTAAATTTCAACACGTACGCACGTGGAAGGAGGAAAAATACGAACGTGGAATATGCATCAAATGGAACTGAGTTGGGAAGAAATGATCATAGCCTGCCCATGTTAACCTGACCGATAAGGAGGCGCGAGAGTAAGACAGTGCAGGAGAGGAGGTGGTAAGTTTTTGAGGGTGGCAGTCCTAGGTACAAGCTGGGCGACGGGCGATGGGACTGCTTGCGGGCTCGGTCGAGTCCAAGTTTAGAATGCAACCCATTGAGGGGGGACGCACTTCGTGGATGCACATGTAAGCAGATGTAAACATGCACCCCTAGAAGATGTGGATGGGGGAGAGGACGCCGGTCTCCTCCCCCCCCCTCATCTCCCCCTCCCTTTCCACGCACTCCCATTTCAGATTTCTTTTCGCGCATGCATTCCCTCCGAGTAACTATAACCTCCCCTATAACCCGAGACTGACCAGACCCGCCCACTTGTACTACTACCGGCTTGAGAGTAGACATGGTAGATTCCTAGTAAGATCAACTCCATTGAATCAGCTGATGTACGAGGGTCATCCGGAAAGTAGTACCCGTTCGTGCCGCATGAAGTGCTGACGACGCGAGTAGCCGCTGGACGAGGTCAGATAGCTTCAGTGGCTTGTCTGCCTTCTCTGAGCCAAGTTGCGTGACGCTAGCATTGCCTGTGTTGTTTCTGTGATTGTTTACAATGTTTAAAAAAATTGAGAACGCCGCCAGTTGTGAAGTGAGGGCAGTGATTAAATTCCTCAATGCAAGAAACGTTCGCCCATGTGATATTCATCGCCAATTAAAGGAGGTGTATGGAGACAATGTAATGGACGAGTCGTCTGTTCGGCGGTGGTGTCGCAACTTCAACATGGGGAGGGGGAACACACACGACGATGAGCGTTCGGAGAGACCGTCTGTCATTACAGACCAACTGGTGAGCTCAGTTGACGAATTCGTGAGGAACGATCGGCGCGTCACAATTGATGACATCTGTGAGCATTTTCCCAATGTTTCTCGAACAATTGTTCATGAAATTGTTAAACACCATCTGCATTATGCAAAAATTTGTGCAAGATGGGTCCCTCGCGTATCTCAATGAGCTGGCGGCGAAGGACTATGCAGCAGGAATACAGAAACTTGTCACACGTTATGACAAATGCCTTAATTTGCTTGGAGATTATGTTGAGAAGTAGTTTAAAGTATCCTCTTTCAAATAAAATTTTTTATGTTTGTTAATATTTACTTTTGTGTCTTTATTTCACGAACGGGTACTACTTTCCGGATGACCCTCGTAGCATGCCTATAATTAATCTACCCAATATCGATTCAGATCGAAATGGGATGAAAAATGCATTCATGGTTTTCCAATGAGACCCTTTGAATCAGACCATCATGCTGAAAATGTATTATTACACTCATCGTACTACGATAGGAAAGATCAACTAAATAAAATTGGAGAGATTGAGTGCAGAACAGATAGATTTAAGATGTCATTTTTCCCGCGAACGTTGAGGGATCCGAATAACATTGTCCGACTGCACTAAGAGGTTAACCCGCCGGCCCCGGTGGGGGCGGGGTAACGTCCTCGCCTGCCAACCCAGGGGTCGGGAGTTCGATTCCCGCCTAGGTAAGTTTACCTCTACCTAGAATTTGGGTGCAATTGTCTTCAATATCATGTACAAGGGTTAGGTGGAATAAGGGACTATTAAGTCTCAATCTCGCCCCAAAATAAAGTGGTTAAATAAATAGGAGGGGGCAATTTTCTTTTTTCCATTCTAAGTACGTTGGATGTTGTCATTAATATCTCACCTAACCTCAGTTATCGTCCGTACTGTTACTAATAGATTCTCTCATAAGCTCACATATACCTTACATCTCACTTAGATAGCGAAGACATACATTATTTGAATTATTTTACAGAAATACATTGTCACTAAAAATAGAGAAAATTTAATTAAATTTGCATGCGTTGTGTGTAATCAACCCCTCCCTGCCACACTCCAGCGGTGGCTTGCAGGGTACCAAGTGAACAGATATCTATCTACCACTGGGTCGATTCAGATCCAACAGATCGTACGCGTTCGGACATGCAATTGGTGCGAGTCTCTGCGTGATTCACTCTGAATCTTTAACTCCAAATTCAATCAGCCACGAAAAGTGTTTCGCCATTCAATCCATGCTTAGTCATATTAAGTCACGGGAACGACATTTGCGGAAACCTAAGTCGTGCAATGCCTTACATGGATAAAACACAATGCGAAATAAATTTAAATAACCTTTTGGATGCAGAGCACGACAATTATCAGACATCTGCGTCTAATTACCGAAAAAGGACAGTATTTCATGCGCACAGAGTTGCCTAATTATGGATTAAGCAAGAAGGAAACAACTTACTAAAAAATGATTACCCACAGGGTTCCTCCGACAGGGAGCCAATCCACTAATATTTTATACAAATGAGAAAAAAGCGAAAAAGCCCAAACTCAGACGCTCTTTATCTCGGGTTTGTAATCCACTGCGATCCTTGTGCGCCGCAAGCACACACGCACCTAGGGTTTAAGGGGATTTCATTGGCACGGCAGGGAGTGAAATCCCTGTAAACCCCGAATTCGTGCGTGCCTGCGCGACCAACGAGGGTAACATAATCGAGCGAAAGAATTCTTGAACCTGCGTTGCGCGTTCATTTTTCTATATTAGTATTACTACTTTAATATTCCTTTCCATTCACTTTCATTCGTCAGTTTATTCTTGCTCGCTTTCTTGAAATTCGCCTTTCTAAGGTCTTATTGTTAATACTCTTTTTTTTTACATTTGATTTTAATAACCTTAGGTCGTTCCCCATTTGAGAAGGGAGAAACAAGTTAGCACAAAATCATTCTCTTATGGAGAATTCCGTCTTGAAGCAAACACTCGAATAACAACTCTATCAGCTGAAGTTCAAAAGTTTCGGAGCATGACCTTTTTTCGGTTTGATAACCCTTATCACTTTTAAATGTGTGATGACGACGCTTTTATCATCATCGGTTCTTTACTGGTTCCACCTGATGGATTTCAATTTCAGTCTCAAAATGTTGCCGTCCTGCGTAATTGGAGTTTTTTTTGCAACAGATCGATCATTAAAAAAAAACGCCACAACCGCTATCAATCCGACTTTCAAACGATTCCCGCGCACATGAATCATCCGATACACAATTGATTTCCATGCAGACGATATATGTGGTCTGTGCAATAAATGCGCGAACTGCTGCAATCTGTTAGCCACGACACGGACTATAGCCCCGCCCACTAGAGGCGCTAGTTGCTTATGACCCAATGAGCCGTCTGTGCTTGGCGGATCGTCGAGCTGTGCGCGCATGGTGCCAGTTATGTTAGTTTCTGTTGTTCTTGTTTTTACTGTTTGTCGGAGATGGAAATTGAGGAAATCACGGAGAAACGAATCAACATCAAGTTTTTTGGTGGCTGTGGAAAAGTTATCGAAAAATTACTGAAATGTGGACAGCTGTTTACGGTGATAATGCTCTGATTTCATGTGGATTGAGCGTTTTAAAGATGGTCAACTAGAGTCACAGATGACGCACGTCCTGGACGACCTTCAACCACCTGTGTTGACGACAACATTGATCGTGTGCGGTCCCTTGTCCTAACCGATTGCTGATCAACTAAATTTAGGAAAATCAACAGTGCACATAACTATTTTAACCGAACATGATGGATCCTTCGCCATGACAATGCACCTGCACATTCAGCATTGATTGTTCGCCAGTTTCTTGCAAAAAGTTCAATCACCATCCTTGATCATCCTCCTTATTCGCCAGATCTCGTCCCCTGCGACTTTTTCCTACACCCAAAATGCTAAAATGTGATGAGGGGAAATATCCCTGGGAAGATGCGGAGGACACAATAATGCAAGAAACGACGAGAAAACTAAAAAGCCTAACTTCCGGGGAGGACTTCCAAGGGTGCTTCAAACAGTGTATGAAAAGAAGATGAAATAAGTGCACAGCAACGAATGGAGAGTACTTTGAACAGGGGACAAAATCGATGTAGACTAAATTATGTAAAATTAAGTTTGTATTGCCTCAGTTCGCGTATTTATTGGACAGACCTCGTATACACGATCTCCGAATCGTAATCGCATAATAATCCCCAGTACAGGAAGATATGCCATGCCTACCGGATTACACAGGAAGCTTGCCGAAGACACCGCACCTCCCTTACGAATCATAATCCTCAAGTCCACGTCAGACGTTTCAGTAGCTCCGGCCTGGAAGACGGCTCTCATCACCCCCAACCATTAAAGTGTTAACGGTACGGACAAATATTTAACGTGACCCACATCTTTGACGTGAATATCTGGCAAAATCTTAGAACATATTGTTACTTAAAATGATATGCTCTTCCTTGACAGTAAGAACACACTACGTGGAAGACAACACGGTTTGGGGAAATCAGATCATGTGAAACGCAATTAGGCGCGACTACTCAAAGAGGGAAATCCTAAAAGCAGGGGAGCAAAATCAAGTGAATGTAGCATTTTTACATTTCAAGGAAGCCTACGACAAAAAATTTCAAAACATCGTGGCATCAAGGGTATAGTGATTAACTGGATGAAGGATTACTTCAACTCACATGAGCAGAAAGCAGCAATTGATGGGATCATTATTTCGTTAACCAAAACAATACATCAGATTGATGTACGGAATGGGGATTAGAATTAATAAAATTATACACAGCTCGTAACATAATGAGAATAAAAATGTGATATTATAGAAGAGCATATGCATAAGTTGAAAATGCTAAATAATATAAAAATCTCAAAGAGCTCTATAAGCATAGACGATACCGAGCGATGAAAGTGATAAAAGAATGAAAAGCGTATTCCCCAACTGAAGTCCGACCGATCTGGTTGTTTCCAAATCTCGCGAAAAAAAATCATTTGCAAAAGGAACACGCAAGATATAATGGCTTTACCATACAGCTTTCGGCGTGTTCTATCAGCATTCTCTAAAAATAGTTAAGTTTCGTTTATCCATGTTTTTTTTTATCTGACCACTGGCATCGCTTTTGCTTTTTAACCTTTTGACGGCTGCGCTTGTCTCTCACATTTTTTTAATGCGAGTGTCAATATTTACTGGTCGATAGAATGTTCCTCCATTTACGCATAGTTCTTTTCCGACCCGATTACAAGGGCCCAACTGGTCTCTTACCTTGGCGACTTGGACGTACGTAGTACGGACGATAAATACGCGAACTGGTGCAATATGGCGGCCATGACGTGGACTATTGCGCCGCCCACTAACGGCGCGTTTCCTGAGACTCATTGAGCTGTCTATGCTTGGCGGATCGTCGAGCTGTGCGTACGGTGCCAGTTATAGTATATTAGTTTCTGTTGTACTTGTTTTTACTGTTGGTCGAAAATGGAAATTGACGAAATCACGGAGCACCGAATCAACATCACGTTTTTTGGTGAATTAAGGTAAAAGTTAACAACAAATTAGTGAAATGTTGACGGCTGTTTAAGGTGATAATGCTCTGAAGACAAAATCCGTTTTCAAGTGGATTAAGCGTTTTTAATATGGCTTACAAGACGCCACGGATTATGCAAGGCCTGGATGACCTTCGGCCGCCTGGGTTGAGGACAACATTGATCGTGTGCGGTCCCTTGTCCTTACCGATCGTCGAAAAACTGTCCGAAAGATATCTGATGAACTGAATTTAGGAAAATTAACAGTGCCCACACTATTTTAACCAAATTTGACTCAAGGCAATGGATGGATCCTTCACCATGACAATGCACCTGCACATTCAGCATTGATTGTTCGCCAGTTTCTGGCCAAAAATTCAACCACCATCCTTGATCATCCTCCTTATTCGCCAGATCTCGCCCCCAGCTACTTAATCCTATTCCCAAAATTCAAAAATGTGATGAGGGGACAAATATGGACACAATAAAGCAAGAAACGACGAGAAAACTAAACAGCCTAACTTCCGAGGACTTACAAGGGTGCTTTAAACAGTGGAAAAGAGGGTGAAGTAAGTGCATAGCAACGAATGGAGAGTACTTTGAAGAGTAAAAATTCCATTTAAACTAAATTTTGCACAGGAAAGTTTTTATGGCCTCAGTTCGTGTATTTATTAGGCAGACCTCGTGCTTAATTCTTCAAAAACCCTCCCTTCTTCTTCCGTCTCTTTTATGCATTTTCTCCTCTTCAGCCAATTCCGTTTACGCATGTACGCACGCATGCTTAAGTTCCTACGCCAATCCGGATCCACACCATTCCGAATGAGGTTGGGAATGGGGCTAGAAACACCCTAACATCCTCGGAAGGAAAGTGTATCCACAGGGGCCAATCCCAAGAGAGAGAGAGAGAGAAATGAAGATCGCGAAAAAAATCACGTCGGTACAATTTTTTTCCCGAAATTCGAGCGAGATACAAAAAAATGATTAACGGAATTAGAAAGTTGAACCTGTTAGCTCCATATCCGCTCCACGCTTATGTTATTTCACATTTTGCCGGGTGAAGGAAAATTCGTACACACGGAACATTATCATTTTTTGCATTGAACGCCAAAACAAACATTTTTGAATTCGAAAACGGACCAAATCAAAATGTTAACACGAATCCCTTACATATCAGCTGTTAAGCATCGGTGTTAAAACCACTCGTGTATTCACAATCCTGAGATTCCTAAGCGAAATCAAGTCACATTCGTCAAACTATATGTTTAGTGCATTTACTTCTATGCCAATTTTTTTAACTGTTTGGCTAATATATCTGGCTGAAAACATATTGCAATTTAAAGCATATACCCCACTTTTTCTAAATGACCAACACTGTCTTTCCCGTTCGACAGCATACCGTATACTCCATCGTTACAAGATTATGAAATGTTTTCTTTTTCCTTGAACATAAATCTTAAAAAGTCCTCAGAAAACTTACCCATACATCAACGGTTTACGATGTAGGTCATCGACATTTAAACTATAGTTCTTAAGTGAATTCCCAGCAGTTTCTTAGCTTACGTTCTAAAAAATGATTAATAATCATAGCCAACTATTTCGACAATACGAATATGTTACTCAATTCTATGCTAAAACTGGAGAAGTACAAGGAACTGCCGGCGAAGAGAAAGAGTTGGAAGGCGGGAGTTTGTTGTGCCTACTGTCACGACGAGAATCCAAGTCACAGCAACGGTGTGAAGTTTGCTATTCTAAAAATAAAAAAATCGTGTTTTATTCTCTCATAAAAAATTTGTCCTATCTTAAAAGTTAATTGCGGACCCTCCTAATTCCATAATCATCCAAGCCGACTGTTGGGAAGAGTGGGCATTTGTTTCAGGGTCATAGGACTATGACTCATATCCAGTTGTGACCTTTTTGCAGAAAACCTGGGTCATAGTTTGCGGCTTGGAGCAAGTCCTTCACAACTGCAGCACGAAATTTTTGACGTTGGCGAGGGAAAAGAGAATGCGACGAGGCAGCTGAAGACTATTCCGAAAAAGGAATCGGCCAATTGTTTTGCAATGAGGACTAACCAGCGAAAAATAACATTTCTCTTTAACCTTTTCATCAAGTTTCCCCAATACCTTCTAATAAATCCTAATTTCTTGTTAGTTTGCCCACACATTGCCCGTATATGTTTGGCCCAGGGGAGGTCGAGAGTGTGGGTAACGCCTAAATGTTTAATCGGACTTGAATTCGTTATCATGGGGAATAATATCTTACGAGACTAGTCTGTGGAAAATATTGGAAAAAAGTGATCTTCTCAGTGAGTACGCTTCCCTTTGTGACTCAAGAATATTCGAGACTTTGGGGTTCATGAAAACAGGAGTAGTTAATAGAGGAGGCGACAGAGGTCAAAGGTCATTCGCGCACATTTTAATAGGTGGTTGATTTGATGAGGGTTGAATGCTTACGTAATCGGCTTAAAGGGTGAAGAAAGCCCCGGCGTCGGAATTGGTCCACCTCTTAACAATGAAAGAAGCCAAAGGGTGACACAGTTTAACGTCCCATCCGACGGACGGCGTACTCCACTCTCCACTTAGCAACCGCAAGCATTGATAGGGATACCAATGAAAAATCCAGTCCCCACCGGGTTTCAAACACAACCCCTCGAAGTGGGACGCCAACACCAAAGCCATCGCACCAACCCGATCTCTGTCTAATTATTCATTCGGAATAGAATAATTGCTATAAGGTATGTCTCGGTGCGTCTTACAAGATTCACAGTTTTGGCTAGGAGTGAATCATTCGGATATATCCGTGCCTGGGAAAGGATTAGTCAATGAATTTGCTAGACACTTGCAGTTTCTAGTTCTTTGAGAATTGTAGTTAACTTTTTACAAGAGATGTTGTTCGATAAAGTTTTGATTGACCCATCAATAATTGGATCGAATGTGGGATGCTGTGGGGTGTGGAACATCTCATTTCGAAGCAACAATTTAATTTTTCCTGGATCTAAATCTGCTTGGCATCTGACAGCGCGGCCCACGCTCTTTAAGAGGATGATGGCATTGGATGCAAGGGCGCATTTCTAAGACTCACTCCAACTATGAGACACTTGCCGCTAAAGCACACACATCATGGATGGAAAATCGATACGATGCGGTATTCCGCAAAAAAATCGCAATGTAAGTGACAAGATTACTTGGCAATAACAATATGTTTTGAGTTTTGTGACATACAATTAAGAATATAAATTTACAATAAATTGCAAAATAAAACTTTGTAAGTTCCACTGAACTTGATTAAAACGAACGGTTTCGTCGAAATGTCGACATGATCCGGTCAGTCGAGATCATCAGACATCATCACTAGGACCTGACGATGTCGACTGATCGTCGAAACAGTCAATAATATAAATAAAAGTCAGTGGAACTTACAAAGTTTTATTTTCCAATTTCATCATGAAGTTCGATAAAGTTGAGCCGAGTACCATACAACACATAAATATACAAATTCTACACCAGAAAAAATTTAAAATCCCAAGAGTGTGAATCTCGACCGATGGAAAAGGCGACCCATTTCGAAAATGGGTGATCACGAGAGAATATGATAAGCCATCTAGAGGGATAATAACATTTCAATCAAACTAAACGGTTTGCAACTGAATAAAAAAACAATAGTCAGGAGAGAAGAACTGCAGATTGGTCACATTTAAAGCTTTGCTATGAGTCCCGCATTTAAAATTATTAATAAATAAGTACGAAGCACCGGAGTCAAAGAGTAATTTAACATACGATCGTTAAAAATATGAACAACTAATCACTTTTTTAGTTGGACATTCATTTAGAGAACGATATTTTATCGGTAACGCATCAAGAGCTTGAATGAGCCACAATATTTTTGAAATCGGTACGCTACGGTCATTTTTTAAGCAATTCTCAATTTTGATGCGGAACACAGCTTTCGATTTCAAAAATACGTTACTGTTCATGGGTGCACGTCAGAGTATACGTTGCGGTTATAAGGGGAAAAGGGGTTAATCCCATTGCACCCGGAAGTGGACCCCCCCCTCCTACGTGAGGAGGACAATGCAGGGTTTCCTTCCTCGCCAATCGCGAGGCCGGAGTCACTTCGCGACGAGGGAAAGGCAAAAGAGTCCACGCCCATCCACTGGGGCCCGCCTGCCACGTCCTCCCTTTCCGAGCGAGGAAATGAGACAAGGGAGGCGAGCGAAGGTTCAGCGGCGGGCGTTTGGAAGTGGTCAGCGGGGAGCGATAGACGGTGAGGGGCCGTGAGTAGACAGGGCGAATACCGAAGAAAAAGGCCAAAGTATTTGTAACATGAGAAAAAAATTTGAACTTTTCCACAGATTTATTTGTAACGTACACCGCGTTTTAGTTCATCGAACCATTATCAGGTATAAGACAAGATTCAAAATGTGATACATCATATTTATACCCGTTTAAGGAAGAGGGAGGGGGGAGAAAAGAGTGAGGAGTAAGGTAGGCGGGGACCAAGAGGGTCATTTCGGAAAAGAAAACACTGGGCTCCTCCACATACAATCCAACACTTACGACCCAGGCCTCGACTTACAAAGTCATCATCTATGCAAGTCGAAACCCTTGGTCGCGAATAACATATTATAAGTCGGAGAACAAAGCATCCTCCTTTCCGATATGAATTCGTAGTCTGAAGCACATGATGGAAATGAACCTGTTTAGATCAAATGAAGGAAATTTCGTTGGCCAAGTCCACATGCTGCGCGCGATGAAATAGACTGAATGGGTGTGTGATTAAAACGACCGCCATCAAGTACTGAAGCAACAAAATAAGATTGAAAAACACTTTAGTTTTCCCACAAAAATTATTTCATTTCACGACATAGGGTTCGACTAAAAAATTCATCACCACCACAGGGTGAGCAAGTGGTCATTCCTCGTTTGTTGCAGAATACTCTTGCCTGTTGTCCCCTCCTTGTGACGCCTTTACTGCCGCGATGGAGATGGAAAATAAGGCGTGACGTAAGTGTTTTCATGGGTGTCACGAGGGCACTATACTTGTTGCTGGCGTGACACTCCTCGGCGAGCGAGGAGACAAAAACGAAAAGAATCATCGCGCCAAATAGGTTTTTTAGGGGCCGAAATGAAAAAAAAACTGAATTTAAAACACTAGAGAAGTTGCCCTTTTAAAAGTCTCAAAAACTCGAGGAATTAACAGGAACTGGCGCTCAACAGACTGGCGAGATAAAAAATTTACATGAAGTCGGTGAGCTTACAGAATATCAGTTCGAATCAATATTTTTTTCATTTACTAGAAAATGGATTCTTAGATTCGGCGAGTGAAATGGTGCAAAATTATAACATTACAAAAGGTTTTGACACCACGAGATGCAAGATTAATTTCGTTTCATGGGGGAGGATGGAGATAAATATCGACATGACAATGATTAACGAAAGTATGGCATAGTTTCCATTGAAAAAAATTTTTTATTTTTATTTTTTGACTTGACAAAACATTATCCTGGCCATACATTTCATGCGCTTTTTTTAACCACAATATTCCAATCATAATTCCGTTCCATTTAGAAATCTGACGATTTTTTTTTTGAAAACTATTTTTTATTTGAAATTTACAAATATACCGACAAACGCTAGCCTCAAAGTGTCACTAGATACATTTTACAGCCACAGCCAAAATTAAAAATCGGCTCCGAGCAGTCGCGAATATGATAATTCGCCTTTGATATTTTTCACTCCGAAACAATGATACGTCTATAAGCAATAGTCAGCTATGATGTTTTACGCATGGATAAAAAATATTCTCGGAGGTATGTTGACTTTTATCAATGATCCAATAAATGCTTCGGAGTATTAATCTCGTATTAACCCCAAACGGGTATTTTTAACATTGATCTCTTTCATCTTGGCCCAGTTATTTTCGGTCTACGTACGACAGTAGGCAACAAGGATAACTGAATGCATTACATTTGAACAGCAAGTGTTATGCAGAATCCATTGGCACATTTGCAGTTGAAAAAAATGAATGTGCCCTCAATATTTCGGGTTCCTAGAAGGCAGGGTGACGTGCCCGAAGAGGCCTAACGTTTATCAGAGTCTAAAATGAAGTAACAAACTGGTTTTTCTGCAGAAACTCAAATCACCTCAAAGACATTCACAGTTGGAATACTATCTGCCTTAACGGCACGTCTAGATACATCGCGACTTTCCTGGTTGAAGTAAATACTAAAAGATAATTCACAGACGAGTACAATACACAATAAACCATGCTTAAATGACTAACTATTATTAACCATAATAAACCACGTTTAAATGGCTAACCACGGACAAATGTTGAAGGGCAATGTTTTCTTTCGCTGTTCTACCTCATTTAGAATATGCGGCTAGTACTCTTATAAGGGATACTATAGAAGTTGGATTGATTGCCGAATTAGATCGCGTGCACCAAAGAGGAGCTAGATTTGTAAAGCGCAGTCATGATAAACTGATTAGCGTATCAAATTTATTGTTTTAAAATATTAGGTGGTGATATTCTGCGACTTTATTGTTTAAACTTACGCAATGAACTACTTACACAGATGTTTCCTTGGCGTTACGGCTGCTTAAATGCTTAACGGGGATCGTTTTCTTATTATTAACGAAACGCTTATGAAATTCAACCTCCGATAATATCTGGTTCATGTTAAGTGACCTATTGCATGCATCACCAGCACTGACCGTCACTTAATTCCGTAATCATTCGAATAAAGTAGCTTTAGCAGATGACCTTAATTCTATACAGCGTTGGGACAACCCTTGGACATTAGAATTAAACTTTAAAAAAGTGCGAAGTTATGTATTTTTGGGACAAGGGCAATACCCTCCAGAACGCCTACTGCATCAGGATTACTAAAATTGAAAGTTTGGACTCGATTAAATACTCAGGCGTCACCCTCGCTCACGACCTCTCCTCGGTGAAACCTATACGGGGAATATGTGGATAAGCTAACAAAAAATTAAGAGTTATTAGAAGAATGCTGGGAAAATGTGACGAAAAGGTTAAAGAGCAATGTTATCTTTCGCTGGTTAAGCCTCATTTAGAATATGCTGCAAGTACATATATGGGATCCTCATGGAGCTGGATTGAGTGCCGAAATAGATCGCGCGCAGTGTAGAGGAGCTATATTTATAAAACGATGTATATAATAAACTGAGTACCGTATCAGAATTACTTACATAGCTTGGGAATGACTCGGAGAGTGAAGCTTAAATTACAGATGAAATCTCTTGCATAAATTGGAAGGATGTCTCTTTTTAGCGATGATGTTGAAATGTGTTATTAGCCCCATTTTAAAACGTTTGGAGAGATTATGTAAATAAAATTTGAGAGCTTAAATGTAGAGCAGATGGATTTAAGACGTCATTTTACCTACGAACGATAATGGATCAGAATAACATTGTCAGGCCACGCTAGGGGGAATAATATTTTGGGTCAAAAGCAGTCTGGTTTATAATAACCCCCTGCCACACACACACAAGCGGCAGCAAGTGGGGCACCATGCATGAAAGCGATGGAAGGAATGATTTACCTAAGATACAACACAGCTATCGTTTTGATATAAGTAAATATTCAATTGAGGAACATTTTGAAGTCTTCCTGGAACATTACAGAGATAAAAAATTAGGGAACAGTTTTTAATTTTGGTCCAAAATACTGTTAGATTCGGAATTTTCGACCATCCGATCTAAGTAAATCATTTTAGGGGAAAATGAAATTTCATTAACCGTCCGATTTCACGGACTTCAGCTCGAATCCCGGTCTCGGCAAATGAGTTATTTCAGTGTGAAATTTCTCTAATTCATATGCACACCAGGCGATGACTTCGGAAAAGAAAAATGTTGCGAAATATTCTGCAGTTTCTATGAATCTGTTTTCACTTACGTCTGGAAATACATTACCCCAGGGGACCATCTGGGGACGTCTCCACGGTCCTCGTCACTGGAAATATCCCGGTATAATCGAGCAGCCGTCAGCGGAAAAGAAGATCCAGATACATGGAACGTTGGGGAAATTAGAAAACGTCAAGGAGAGAAATGAAGAAAGGATGTCCTCGGTTTGTGTGTGGTGAGAGTTGTAGGAGGAGCATATCACTGGAAATGATAACTTCGGAGCAATAGGCAGCGAAGCGAGGAGAGTCAACTTGGAGTCGCTGTTGTGCTGATTAGAAAACTGGGAAGAAGGGTGGTGAATTTATGTACAGGAATAACCAAGAGTTTTCTTGGGAGAAATAAAAAGGGGCCCGACCAATCTAGTGGAAATCCAGACTAGGACGCCGACGAACAGCTACAGGGAGGAAGAAGCAGATAGTTAGTACGTTCGAGCAGAAGGACTAATTGAGACGTGCGGTCCAGGAAAACCCAACAATGATTGGGGATTGTAAAGCAATGCTAAGCAAATGGAGGGGTAGGTTGGAGGTACGGTTTAGTAGTTTAGTGTAATTAGGAATGATTGCAAAGAGAAAGCAATCTAGATTTGGGAAGGGGAATACAGGTGGGCGTAGAGGTGATTAAGTCAGTTAGGTTTACAGATTATCAAGCGAATACATTGTTAAGACAACCAAGAAATTGCAGCTATTGCATAGTGATTTAAAGATCCAATACGGTTAAGTACGGGGATGAAGATTATCCACAGATCTCGAGAAGTGGGAAGACAAAGTTGACCATTTAAGGAGGAGGGAACAAACAGCAGCAGATTGAGAAGTTCACGTGACTAGGCTTTGCCCAGGAGGAAAAGGGGAAAAACATTAGGGAGCATTAAAATAAGAACAGCGATGGCAAAAGAAGCCTTTTCTACGAGAGGGAAATATATGACGGGTACGATAGATAACTTTAAGACGCCTAGAAAATGTTAGTAAAGACTTCAATGCGCAGCCTAGCGCTGAATAGATCCAGAATTAGTATTTGCCTGCCTTATCAGCAAAGCTATTCGAGCCCTTTCCTAACAGAGTGCATACTTTTAAGAAAAGATGTAAGGAATTTATGCAAATTTGATTGATGTGTGGTGTATTGTATTATATATAACAGCTTATTTTTTTAATTTATCTTTTTTTTCTTGCTGATTGATTGATGTTAATGAGATGAGAATTTTCTTGTTTCGTGAAAGAGATTTGTGTTTGGAAGTTTCCTTTAAGTGCACTTTTGTTTGACTGACTGATTTTACCTATTATCTTTTGTGATTACTTGGGACTTGTGTGCCACCTGACAGTGTCTATCAGTACATGTGGATTTTAATGAATAAATAAATATTTCAGACAGGAGGATGAGCGTAGATAGGAGGCTTTCTAGATGTGGATAAGGTTGAGAAGTAAGAAAGCACGTTGGGCAGAGGGAAAAATGACGAAGTTTTAAAAATGGAAGGGGAAATGAGAAAGTTCCTGAAGGAAGTAAGATATGTTAGATTTGTGTGAAGTGAGATGGAAAGACGGCGGGGATTAGTGGAGCGGCAGTGGAATTAGCGGCGCGGAGAGGAGCCAAGGCGGGGGGGGGGGGGGAATGTCATCACGCCGAGCAGAACAGAAATTTTGGAAAGAGGTCAGTGAATATAGAACGGGGATGAACAGATTATCACTAGTAAATCCCAACAAATATAATCAGCCAAAAGCGGAGATGCAGGTGAACGTGCAGACAAGTTGCCACCGCGAGAACTAATTACTCACATTGTTTAGGTGATTGATTAAAAGAAATAACTGGGAACGTCCCGGGAAGGTAACACCTAATAAGGATGGGAGACTGAAACAACGGAGAGGGAATAGGGATAGGAGAATACGATTGAAAAATAAAGCAAGGATCGTGGAGAGCAAGCAATCGGATTTTGCAAGGAAAAAAAGGTTTAATTCGACGAACGCCTGGTTTAACATCATCACATGCATCGGTAAAGATAGAAGATGCCGGGGAGATATTACCAGTTAAATTACGCTCGAGCATACATTTAGCAAAAGCGTACATAAATTGGTAGTGTTTTCCGGGGGAGGATGCAAGATATTATTGTAATCTAGTGCTTAACAATTGTAATAGGGGATTATAATTCAAAATGGGGGTATAAGATTACGTTTGAGTGGAAATTGAGAGTACAATGAAAAGAATACCAGGAAGCCGTTAATAACATTCAAATAGACGAAAGAGGACGGGAACTTGGAGGAAAGGTGAGACGGACTTGAAAAAGGAGAGGAATTAAACAGGAGCTCTAGAGGAAACATAACACCGGTTATTAAACGATAAAAAGAATTAGGATCGCACAAGAGATGGGAAGCTGATAAAAGAGAGAAGAAAATTGAGAACATGAACACACGGAGTGAGGAGGAACAACTGACAGAGTAGAAATAAACTCAGCCCAAGAACAAATGAAATCGGGGTGGAAACAGAATAGCGATGATACGCAGAAATTATGGAAGCGGAAACGCGGAAGCTACATAAAAGATGGAGAACGAATTTTCAGAAAGAAAAAAAATAAAATAAACTCTGTTATGACCGCACGGAAAAGGGAACAAAACAGATTTCACTAGGGTGCTCAGAATACGCAGAAGAACTTCATGGTAAATATAGTACGCCAGATATGTGAAGACGATGAGATTAGCCTACTAGGAGTATTGGGTAGCGAAGACGTGGTTTCAAAGCGCTTCGGGAAAAGAAGACGAGCAACAGAGAGGAAATGGAAAACATTCTCGGACAATTACTCGGAGGTTTAGCGATGAAAGGATTTCTTTTGGACTTTATCTCGTAATACTTAAACAGAAATGAATACGAAAAATAAACGAGGGTATGCTGAAAACGAATGCACACATCCTTGTAGGCCACAAACAAAATGACCTTCAAGAGCACTCCTGGTGGCATGTGGAAGTAACATCCCCCCTCACCACGCATGCGCAGGTATGAGGTCGTTACATTCATGCAGTGTATTTTGAGAAGCGGAAGTATGGACAGGTGTTCTAGTGCTATGTCAAGGCGAGTTAAACAGCGTGCTGTTATTGACAGCTGCCTTCACCTCACCATACGAGGTATAATGACTACCCTCGAGGTGTCTCTTGAGTTGAGGAAAAAAATAAAAATTGCAAGGTGCAAGATCGGGGGAATAAGGAGGGTGTGGAATCGGTTCAAATTTCAGGTTTCGCAGAACCTCTCCAGTTGCGCGAGAGGTGTGTGGACCAGCGTTGTTATGTTGCAAGATTATTGGCGCCAGGCTGCCTTTAACACGACAAACGTCTTCCTTGGATATTCCAATATGGTTTGCGAAACGCTTTGGAGTTATTCACCGGTCATTATGAATGAAATCTTCGACGAGTTTGCGATGTTTATCCTCTGTGGAAGTGATCGGACGTTCGCTGCGTGTTTCATCAACAATGCTCTTCCAGGATCGCAACCACGAAATTTTACTACCCATCGATTTACAGTAGACCTATCAACAGCATCGTCACCATAAACTGCATTTAAACGACGATGAATCTCAGTAGGAGTCACTTTTTAAATCACGCTGTTAAACTTGCATTGACATAGCACTAGAACAAGTCTCCATACTTCCGCTTCTCGAAATACACTGGATGAATTTAACGACCTCAAACCTGCGCATGCGTGTTGAGGGGGGAATGTTACTTCCACATGCCACCAGGAATGTTTCTGATGGTAATTTTATCTGTGATCTATAAGAATGTGTGCATTAGTTTTCAGCTTACCCTCGTATTTCAAAAGGTCAGTGATCACCATTGGTCAGTAATGGTCAGCCACATCGCTGTAGAGAGTAAATCCGTACCATTTGAGGGCCATACATTTGATTTCACATGCGGCATAGTAAGAAGTCAGAATTCATTGCTCGCCTCTCAATCACAGAGCGCACGCTAATTTTCAGACTTCCATAAACCTGTAATGCAATGATGTAAAGCCTCCCTAAGTCCGGTCCCATCCAAACACGTCATTCCGTCCATCCCTGCTCCATGCTCTTTCTCCCAACTCTTAATTTTCTTCTCCTTCTTCACGATTCATTTTATCTCCCTCATTTGTGTAAACCGAGTTTCGTTTTCTTAGGTGGTGCTGAAATAAGTTATCCGCTAGCTTTATTATTATTGTTTCTTATTTGTCCAATTAAATTATTGTAGTGCTTCCAAGAAACTGTGGGAGATGCCGCAACAGTAACTTTTGACGGATTCATCCGCTAGAACTCGTATGTATTTCAATGCAACAATTTCAGAGTGTTAAAAATCATTCGCCTTGACTGGGATTCGAACCCGGATCCCTCGATGTCCGGCCGACGAGAGCTTTTTTGAAAAATTTCAGAGTTTAAGAGGACTCCTCGATAGCTTAACTGGCTAAAGCACTCGGCCGGACATCGAGGGATCCGGGTTCGAATCCCAGTCAAGGCGAATGATTTTTAAACTCTGCAATTGTTGCAGAGTGTGGTGCTGTTTTTGGTCTTAACAAATAATTAATGCACATAATGATAGCACAAGCGAATATCTAAGAAAGATCAGTTTGGAAAAAGGAAGGAGAAGGGAAAGCGTGAGGCAAAGGTTATAATGATGAATGGAATAGAGAGAGAGAACACAACGAGGATGTCTGTGCGTGCCCCTCAGTCTTACGAGGGTGCGAAATTGACTACTGATTATACGAGATGGGCCAGATTCAATTTGTTATCAATTGATAGGAGCAGACTAAAAGTATGAGGGACTTTTTCCAATCCCTACGCGAAACAGACAGCAAAAATGAGGGAAGCAGAGCGCGAATACGTGGTGTGATGAGGGAAGATGTGGACACAATAAAGCAAGAAACGACGAGAAAACTAAATAGCCTAACTGCCAAGAGGACTTCCAAGGGTGCTTTATGGACAGTGGAATAGAAGGTCGGATTTGGACGGCATAGCCTACGAATGGAGAGAACTTTGAACGGGGGACAAAATCGATGTAGACTACATTTTGCAAAATAAAGTTCTTATGGCCTCAGTTCGCGCATTTATTGGACAGGGTAGTAGGAATGAGCAATGATAGGCCGTGTAATATGGCAGTGTTTTCCCAATTTCGAAGTATTTTTATGTTGTCCTATTGTCTTACAGTGCGCCACCTTCTCATGAGGCCATCTAAAATTGCTATCTATAAATTAACCCTAACCCTGTGAAAAGCCCAGGCAAAATCTGCAAACTTGAACTTTGAGAGATATGTGGCAATAAGAATGCGGGATCAACTAAGTAGGATTTGATTCGATTTATTTCCATTTTAATAAGTGTAGAGGTTTTGTTTCTTATGAAGCAATAATTCAACAGTGATCTGAACCCGATGATCTCAAGCTGAACTTTGTTGAAAATTCATGATCACAGTAAAATTCAACTATGCGTAAGCACTGAACTTGAAATTAAACCACTTGGCTCTTCCACATACAAAAAAAATTTAATGCGGAAAAGCCAAGTGGTTTAATTTCAAGTTCAATATGAAGATTTTCCATCAAAAGAACGCCATAAACTGCTCTATTTACACTTACGTACTTTCAATAATTCTACAATTTTTCAATTAAGGTACTGTGAAAAAAAACTTCACTTTTTCAGTTCAAAATTTATTTAACTATTTCGGGAATATTACTTTTGAACGATCGCTATTAAAGGTAGATGGGATGATGTCCTAATTTTCCCGCCTAAACCGCAAGGTTTTTAGGGTCCAAACGCCACACGCTAAAGTGTTACCGACATATTCTTGAAAAAAATATTCTCTTAAAGTTGTGCACGTGCCTGTTATGACTTTTTTGTTCTTACGAACTATTCTTCCATAATCGTAATTTTATTAATATTGGATTCAATACTACGACCTGTTTCCACCAAAAGACAGCCGAAATTCTGGCGTTGATGCGGTAAAGCACTCAGAAGTAGGCACAATCTCTCGACTATTTCACTAAACTGTTGCTTGAACACATGAAACTCGAACTTAACCTATCACTCGATTACTATCACATACATTTCAATCATTTCACGTACCCCTTTTCTAACATGCCATACTCTCCAGCCTATCATTACCAGAAATACCCCTAGTGCTGTGACATTAAAACGAATGACCCTGAAGTACTCAAATACTGCCGCATTAATTCTTTCCAGGGTTGAAAATTGATGCAATGATGCAGGTTTTTTGGTCAACTTCCTTCCTCATAAATGTCATTAAGAATTCCGAAAAAATCTATTTCTTTTCCCTCAAATCCTTCGGTTATTCTGCGTTGACATTATCTATTCCTGCAGTGCTATCGGAAGCTGTTGCGGTGAAGTGGACAGCATGAAGGAAGGCATGCAACTGACGGAATGTCATGACGATTCGACCCCTAAATCCCGCTCTCCCGGCAAACCACGTTTTATCAATTCGGCGCCTAAAGAAATGTTGGCCTTGAGCGACTGCGTCCTGCTAATCGCCGGGCATAATCATTTACATTCGAGGCGTGTAAATTTCGGGGTAAGGGGAGAAAGAGGCGTAGTTGTCCAGTGAGTAGACGGCGAACTACCGGCCGGGGTTCGATTCGGAAGAGGGATTGGGTTGGTACGATGGCTTGTGCATTAGGTTCCCACCCCGAGGGTTCAAGTTCGGATCCCGTCTGTGGCATGACGACATCGTACCTCCGTAGGAGAGACCATTTCAATAAAATTAGAGAGATTAAGCCTAGAGCAGATAGATTTAGGATGTCATTTTTCCCAACAACGATAAGGGATCAGAATAACGTCGGACCCGGAGGAAAAAAAGTATTTTCAGTCAAAAGCAGTCTGGTGCGTAAACACACCCTGACGGTGGCTTGCGGGGTACTACGCAATAATAAAATAACGTTTCCGTGGCATCCTGATCCCAGAGCGATGTTAGAGATCACTTTAAAGGAACATCTTGAGAGCTGTATTGAACAAACTAGAGTTGGTCGAACAAAGAGTGGGGAAATAATCGAATTAAAAAGTCAAGATGCTGTTTCGCGGGTTTGGGGAACTCATCTGCTAAATACGCGCCCAGCATATGGAACCGCCCTCCAGACTTAAATTCGGAAGTGAACAGGACACAGTACTACTGGATGAAACCTGAAACACAACCCTACGAAAAAGGGATTGAAAAAGTATAAACTCAAGATAAACAAGATTAAAGATCTGAAGTTGATATAAGGAAGGGAAACTCAAAGTAAGGCTATGGAGAGACCGGCTGGAACAAGAGGACGAGTTTTGCCATTTAGGAAGCAAGATCCATGGTAGAGGGATATAGTAAGCAGAATGGGAAGGACGAAGAAGGCTTTCTTGCAGAGAAAAAAAGAACTAGTAACGGCAAGTAGTGCTAGAATTGGCGACGGAAGCAATTCGTTGAAACTTATGTTTTGAGTCCACTTTTCTAGGAATGACCGACGAGGACTTCAGGAGCAGCAGAAAGAAGGAAATTGGAGGCGATGTAATTATGGTCCTGAAAAGAGAATGATGAAAATGGACAAAGAGAGATTGTAATAAATAAAGAAATACTTCTTCGAGTGAGTGATGAGAGAAGCCCATTTTTTTGAATTTTTTAGTACTCTTCCAGCCACCACTAGGGTGTGTGGCAGGGGGTGATTACAAACCAGACTACTTTCGACGCAAAATACCAATCCCCCCGAAGTGGTTGGACAACGTTATTCTGAACCCATGTCATTCGTGTAAAAAATGAAATCTTAACTCTATCTGTTTTACAGTTGATCTCTCTTATTTTATTTGCATGATATCTCCTACCGTAGTACAATGGAGGGTATAACACATTTTCAACATCATCGCTAAAGAGATATCCTCCCAATTAATGCAAGAAATGTAATCTGTCATTTAACCTACGCTCCGTGAGTGATTCCCATCCTAACTCCTCTAATAATTTTGAAACGCTACTCAGTTTTTCATGAGAAAGTTTTACAAATCTAGCTCCTCTACGCTGCACGCGATCCAATTCGGCAATCAATCCAACTCCATGAGAATCAAAGCTTTACTTTGGTATACATGCGATACCGTAGAGTGTAGACGAGAGGGACTTCTGAACAGAGAAATGGTTTGGTTTGGTTTTTGCCGCGCGCATTTCTTCACCACAGAAGCAGGAAACATCACGATTGGCGAATTGAAAGAAACAGCGGGAAATGTCGCAACATCAAAACCCTGCGGGTCCACACGCTCGTATTCACACAACTAGAGATATTACTCCCGAAAAAATAATTCTCTCCAACTCTGGGATACGAACACGAATCTATCAATTTCCGGCCAAGTCTGGGCTGACATTTTCCGTCACTTGCGACCTACCGATGAGTTTTCTTGCGCCCTGAATTCCCAGGATTTTAAAGCTCTTTTTACATGACTTCCGGAAACTGAATTTTAGAGAACTGTGAAGTATCTCGCATTCAAGTTAAAGAAATTCAAACCTCCCGAAAGTGAAATTTGACGGGATGTCAGCAATCACAAATCGCTCCAATGGCTGGTGTCCTCGTGTTAGCAACATTCGTGAGTTGATTGCTGGCTTTTTTAGTGGAGGGAAGGGATGGGGGACGGGAAGATACGATGAGAAGCAGTGCCTTTCGGACCACTAGGTACTCGTAGAGTGGGCATATGCCATGAACAAGTCTCGGGTCGAAGAGGCCTTCCCTTCGCCTGGCATCGTCTTCGCCGCGGGAACTTGCTTTGCCGTGACGCCGAGCGTCGAACGCATCCATCCGTCGCTCGGGGCGAACGACCACCACATCCCTTCTCCTGCGAACAGCTGGCCGGGTCGCCCTGTTGGAGGGGGAAGGCAAGGAAAAGCACCCTCCTCCTCCCCCTCACACACCCTACTCCATTGATATACACCAGTGTGGACAAGAAAGAGAGAGAAAGACATGGAAGGCGCGCGACGACCACCTCCCCAGCGTCGCAAGCAACGCGAGGCGTCGTCCCAATTAGCCACCCACCCACCACCACCACGCCCTCCTCCTCACTCAGGAGCGGAGGAGGCAGATGGCTCATCTGTGACGACGCCTGCAAGCGAGTGAATTTCGGCCTCCGAAGAGATCTCTCTCTCCGTTGTGTGCGACCCCCCTCTTTCCCATCCTATCCCTCCCTCCCCTCCCCCCTTGCTTTCTCCTTCCTCACTCCCCCCCCGCACACACACACACAATGCTGCTACGCCCACACGGCACTCCGCGGCGGCGTGGTGGACCAAACCACTCGATGGGGGGGGGGGGGGACTGATGCTGGAATGAAAAAATGCACGAAGGCAGACATGTGGTTGTGTGTGGAGGGAAAAGGGGGGGGGGGGATGGTGCCAATTACGTGCTCTTTGGGACATTCGCACTCGGGGCTTCAATTCCCCTTTCCTGGCATCCGCGAGTATCATGTCACGCAATTGAGTCGTGGGGGGACACTCGCCCGACGGAAACGACAAGACGGACGTTCTGTGGCCTATTACTTACTGCCCAAGCAGATGGAGATCCCGGGAAGCAAGGCTTGCCTCCGGGATGAGGAGGGCTTGGAAAAGGGAATATTCCTCACTTAAAACGCGAAATTAAAATCCAAAATACATGCATATAAATATAACAGCTGAGGCCAGTCGCTCAACTGTCATCTGTCTACAAGACATATCACAGGAAACGCTACACAGTGCCATTCACAACTTGATAGGAAGCAATTATTCACATAAATTTGAAGATTTATGGCGAGTTTCATCAATAAATAGTTATAATTACAGTATGTGGCAAGAAGGCAAAACAGTATGCATTTACAAGGGGATAAAAATGCTCTCGGATGTATATATTCAAATGTCTACGTAAATAAATGATATCTCCAAATGTATGCTCTAACAAAATACTGATCGGGATCAATTCAGAATGAAATTAGTGAAGAAATACGGATAAATTTATACTTATAAACGAAGGCATTTTCAATAAAATGCGTTTTCCCTCTTGTAAACTGCCAATAGTACCCCTAGTAGCCCTTTCTACACTAAAATAATTTCAGTAACCGTTCAAAACGTAGCTCAATACGTTTTTCATATGATGATAGTATGTTAAAAATACGTTTAAGACTGTACTGAATTATTGATACATTAACTCAAAACCAATAATATCACGATTGACGAGTAGTATTGCTGATTCAAATAACGAGTTACCTCAGGATAGGGAGCACATGATAGACAAGCTTCAATTTATTGATTGAAGACTAGAAAGTATACTTGAGAGGTACTTGAATTTTTTTGTAAAATATAAATGAAGAAAAGGGTCAAACCTTTCTGATGTCATCTTGAAGGATAAGAACTCCGATACTATAGATCCTCGTCCATTTTATAAAGCTGTAGTATTCTGCGGGGGCTTTCTTCCTATGCACGTAGAACTGCTCGTCATTCCTGAGGGTATCTCATGGAAACCTATGATCTAGTCCAAGGCATGTAGAATGTAATCAACCACATACACTACACAGCAACCACTTATGCACACGGAAGCTCACGATCATCAAACATATTCCTACAACATCTGACATAACAGGAGTAGAATATTTATCCCCTTGTGAGCAGAACTGAAAGGCTAACTTCGAAGCTCGCCGGTAGAGTGTACACCTGTACAATGTATGAAAAACACTGGCCCTAGAGTTTCACTTCAGTCGGCGCTGCGGTTTCCGCCTTATCCTCAATATATTTATTCAACTGTTTATAAGGAGAGCGTAAGCATTATTTTGCACAATTTTCATTAATGTTATTTTCATCTACCTCTTGAAAGAGAATAAGTGTCTTCCTCACCATAATTTTTGGATTATTTGCAGAATATTAACGTCTGTTGTTTAAGTTGGAGAAAACCTTGAGTGAAACCGGCAACTTAATTCTCTTTTCCGATGTAAACTATTGTGTACTGTCTGCAACCCAGTTTTGTCGACCAAGAAAATGAGTTATACAGAGAAACATGAAAGTATTACGAAGGATGATTGGATGAGCAGGCTCGAAGGTCTACATATTCAGAGAGCAGACATGAACAAACTTATTATGAACTACCTTGTGACAGGTACGTGACGGCTGTTGCCTTAATTTAATGCATTGAATGAATTCAAATGAGTGAGTAAATTACGTGGATAAATGCGTGTAGGCGAATGACAATGATATAGCTCCCCAATTGAACACATTACTTTTGCTTATAGAGGGATTCAAGGAAGCAGCAGAGAAATTTCAGCAGGAATCTGGAGCTAAACCAAGTGTTGATTTGGATTCGTTAGATGATCGCATTCGCATTAGGGATGCGGTTCAAGGAGGTCGTGTGCAAGAAGCCACGGCACTAGTAAACCATCTTCACCCAGAGTTATTGGACAACGATCGCTACCTGTACTTCCATCTTCAGGTTCGATTAATACGTGAAAGTTACCTAACCTTGACACACACTCCATTGTTGTTTTCCATTCTAGTCTATTGTCATATCAATTCACAAGCAATATGGATATCTCCAGGTCATAACGTGTATTAGTTGCAGTATTATTGTTGTAGTAGTATTGTTGTATTCATAGAATAATTAAAAGTATTTTGTCCATTTTCTCTCGAGTAACAAAGTACAGCTCACTTATAGCTGCGTACTTTGACTTAAGGAGAGAGATTCCACTTATAGGACATTAATCCATGCTTATGGTGGTGTTTTCTTTAAACTTTATTGTATTTTATTTCAGCAATTGCATCTGATAGAACTGATTAGAGCAGGTCGAGTGGAGGAAGCATTGCGTTTCGCCCAGGAACAACTATCCGAAGCCGGCGAGTCGGATCCCACTGTGCTGGCGGAACTGGAAAGGACTTTAGCACTCTTGGCATTTGAGGAGCCGGATAAGAGCCCCTTCGCAGATCTTTTGCACCCCACCCATCGCCAGAAAGTTAGTAATTTAGCTTGAAATTGAATATCATCATGCATTAGTTTAACGCAATTTTGAGGTTTTCACATATGTTGGTTTAGATTCCTTGCCAGTATTATTTTTCTCAAATTTGGACATTAACATTCGGCAACCTATAATTAGATTAGCTGTAAATAGGGCACCTGTTGACAAGTTCTCAGGTTTGCGAATAATACGGTTACAATGTATGGAAGGCTCTATATCCCTGTCAGTTTGAAAGCCAGGAATTAACATGCCACTCCTGTACTAAGTGTGATACCAAATACTCTTATCAGTTACAGCAAACAGTCCAATAGGCTTCATGTTAAAAAGGGGTGAGTTGGTGAGGTTATTAGGTAAGAATTATCATAAACTTTCACCCAAGCTATTGATTGTAATAAAAAATTTCGGGCACAGAAGGCCATCCATCTTCCATAAGATAAAGCAAAATTTCATGTCATCTCACTGTAAAATGTGATGAGATCTCAAAGAGTACCACCAAAATGACACATTAATCAAAAATAGATGTAGTGTAAATCTTTGAGTTCACAGTGATACCATGATAGAAACTATGGTTCTGAATGCTATAACAGGGATGCATGTATTGACGTTTAATTATGGATGAAACATTTAAGGTATGATCCATACCTTGAGTCTAAGAATAGTTTATAAGTCAAAATTTGTAATACCTTGCCATTTCATTAAAATTGTGAATAACCTCCTACTAAACGTCACAACAGTCAGACAGTGATAACCATTTTGTTCAATGTGCAAATTATTTAATACTGGGAAATATCATGATAAATATTAGTAAAGCCAATAAAATACATGAAAAAGTTTGATAGCAAGTTGATAAATCTTGGTGAAGATATATGATGTCACATAAATGTGCCTGTACAACAAATCAGATGACCGTATCAATGTGAAATTGTGAAAATTTATTTTAACCCAATTTTGGCTCAAATAAATAGCATAATGTATGAGTGGAGGATGCGTATTCCCAAATCTATGGTGGATATGCATGATCTAGTTACAAAATATCGTCATGAACTTCTTTTGAATTAGGATAAAATGTGGTCATTGTTGCACATGTACTAATTAACCTTAAGATCCTGAGTGCATTTGAAAACTATGCCACCCATTGAACACAAGCAGTAGACAATTACAAAATTCTGTTGTCTTGAAAATGAATAGACTTCAAGGAGCCATCGAGTTTCTTTAATTACAAATAATTGTCACCCTGGAGTGTGGTAGTTGAGTGAATAGATAACTGGGCTACAGATGAGAAGACCACGTTTTGATTCCAGGCGATGGATGCCTCTTGAGCACCCAGGGATTGATTAACTGATACCAACCCCCCCCCCCTTATTTATTGCTCTGTCAATGCCTGAATTTCATGTTGTGTGTGGCTTTCCCTTAACTATTGGGCAACCTGATTGCTGTGGTGGGTTTGGTTTGTTGCCTATCTAGGCAGTATTTCACTGTCTTTGTCCATCGCATTCCATTCCAAGAGTACATTATACGAGGCATGTTCATAAATTAAGGGCCGTTTGGTCACAGGAAAAAATATACTCACATGAAACACATTCTATTGGCACTTTTAGTTAGCTACAAACCTACTTCACTTCTCCACATAATCGCCGTTCACTTCTAAGCACTTTTAGTACCACTGCGCCAGCTTCTTTAACCCCTCTGCATAGAAGCTCGCCGCCTGAGAGTTGAACCAATTGACAACGCCGTTCTTGAGTTCCTCTTTGGTTTCAAAACGTCCACCGAGCCACTGTTTCAAGTGCAAGAAGAGGAATTAGTTGCTAGGAGCAAGGTCAGGACTGTACGGTGGGGGTGGATGGTCAAAAACTTTCGTCCACTGGACATTCTTTGCTCTTTGTGGTGGTCGGTGAGCATTTTCAGTACTCACCTTGCACACAATTTGTGGTATCCAAGGTCTTCCGTGACAATAATGTAGACAGTAGTGCGTCCAAGTTGAGGAAATTGTTCAGCCAGGCCATTAATCGTCAATCGACGATCACATCGTGGTTTTTGTTCTACTTACGAAACAATTTCATCAGTCAGAATGCTGGGCCTGCCACTTCGCTCTTCTCCATGGACATTTGCTCATCCATTTTTAAAACCACAGCACCATTGTCTAACCTTTACTTCACTCATAACTGTAGGTCCATGAACTAGGCATAACTCCCGATAAATTTCAGCAGCTGACAATCCTTTTGCATACAAGAATCGTATGACAGATCGCACTTCACAGCTGCCGGGATGAACGATTGTCACAGATATTGTTGTTCGCATGCACGGACAAGTAAACGACTTCTGAAACAAAACAAATGCCGCTGTAGCTTCTCAATGAATCAGTAGATGTAAAACAGCAGGAGTAAAAAGCAGAAGTTGAAATGTAAAGCAGCCACTGGGTAATAAACTTCATTGTAGTCATGAAAATATTGTTTGTATGTGATGTGGAAGTGTCATTATGTAAAAATATTTTATCTCTTCTGTTTTTATGTGTTCGTATGTAATTTTCATTGTAGAGTTATCTTTGACCTAACCTGACCGTTGCCACCAGGAAATTTGCCTAATTGCAACGTAATTGTGTAAATAAATAAATAAAACTTGTGTTCTGAAGCGCCAATATTTAAATATAAGCAAACGGCCCTTACCTTATTGAATAAGCCTCATATGATTCTGTTTCACCCTGGTCATCATTGAGGCACGTGCCAACACACAATCATATTACATTGTCTCTTCACAGGTCGCGAGTGAGCTCAATGCTGCCATCCTTCGGGCTGAGAACTGTGACTGGGGTGATGGGTCATCAACTCCACCCCCGCGCCTCACTGGCCTTCTCAAGCTGATCCTGTGGGCACAGGAGGAGCTCGACCGCAAAAAAATCAAGTACCCTCGCATGAGCATCCTTGCGAGTGCTGTCATTGATCCCCCGACTAGCAAGTGACACAACAATTGCAGCGAAGAGTCGATGGATGCCCAGAGAAGCATGCAAGACTGCGACGAAATGGAAGGCGTCGATGAGATAATGATGAATGTTTGCAGTATGTGAATGCTGAGCTCTTGATACATTGGAGAGGCCGCCTTCAACACCACTTGTGGTCTGGTCAATGTCCATAACAGAGCTAAAACATGCTTTTTGCATAAGGTTGTTAAATTATTCCCACACAAGGCAATTTGTATTTATCACTAGGTCCCAAATTTTCCTCCACTGTTAATAAAGAGTTCCATAAATTATTGATGATAAAATGAAACGGTTTTGTGGAAGTTTATTCTGCCCACCGTGTACTTTCAAATCTCCCTTTCCACTCATCCAAAATGTTTGAATTGGATGCTGGTGGGGCACTACTTTTGGGTGTGAGAAAATTGAGACTTGTTTTTTAGATGTCAGAAGTTTATAAAAATTATGACATTTATAAAAAGATAAATTTGAACTTTGAAACAAATTATTAAGTGAAAAATGTGGTGTTGAATGACTTGCCCGAGTGGGCCCAGTACTCGAATAGAATTCTCAATTATGTTTACTCCACAATTCTGGTGCACATTTTTGTAACGTCTTTGCTGAGTTGTTTTTCTATTATGTATGTCTTTAAAGGAAACTTTCTCTGAAGCATCTTAGTTTAGGCTTGTGAAAGTGATCCCCCCCCTGTGCTCTAAATGTGCCTGTTGCACATTTTCTTGTAGTTCTGCACCATTGTGGTTACCATCTTTGTATTTATTATTACCTTTTAGCCTTTTAGGGTTGTTTGAGGGTACAAAATGTGTGTGGTGTATGTGATTTAACATATGAATCATTGCAGTAATTTTGAAACTGTTAGATAGATACCTGTTAAACATGTACTTTGGCATAGGTTTTGGTGATCAGTTAACATTCAGCAAAGACTGGTAGAAAGTTGCAAAGGTATTAGTTGAGAGAACAGTGATTTTGGGGCAAATTAAGTGCCGGAAAATGAGACTAAGTGCTGATTTAAGTTTCATTTTATCCATGTAAATAAATTTTCTGCACATGTGGAAATAAACTTTTGTAATCAATGTTATGCTAATAAAAAAATTTTTCAATGAGCAAATCATTAAGCTGTCTTACCATAGTGTGATTTTGAACTCTTTGTACATGAGATTGTGGAGATGTTTTCAAAAAACTGATTTTAGTAATACTTCATTGTTTTGAATATCTGTTTCTTATCAATAATTTTCAGTCACAGCTCGGGAACAATTTTAATTCATATTATTTAGCCTTCAATTTCATGAAAACTTTGTTTGTGATTTTGAAGAGGAAATCTGTACGTTCACTATTTGATTAGGATAACATTCATTTGTGATTGCAGTTGCCATGCTTCCGAGCTCATTTTCACCTTGTAGCAAGCCCTTCATACGTTCTTAAACACTGCCAAACCAAGGTTCAAGGCTTTAAACTTAATGATAAACATTTTCTTCACCATCTACCGGCCTTCATGCTGTCTAAAAAACCCACTCTCTTCCCTCCTTTACCTCACTTTCCCTTCTATTGCAGCTGTCAACATACCACTACCTTTTAATATAGCTTCCATTCATTTCTTCTGCTATTTTCATATTTCCTCCAGCAACTTTCTGTAAATGGTTTATAACCTTGAAAAAAAAAGCATTTCAGTATTTTGGGAGCATAGTACATGTATTTTTAGTTTGGAAAGTGGAAGGTCGTTCCTCGTCCAAGTAAAAAGATGATTAACTTTGGATTGTAGAAGAGCCATAGTGACCCCTGGTTTCTTATGGGTTTCCTGTTGATTTCTTTCACTTTAGTTTATATATTCATGAAGGACATTTCAATATGTCATCTAATATATCTCATGGAACATCCTCCCTCCTCTTTCACCTCCTTGCCCATGTCTATACAAACAAATTGCTGGGCAAATAAATTATTATTATTTGCATTCAAAAATATCCACCCATTTAAAAAGGAAGTCACCAAAAGACTATGATGAGATATCCCTACTTCTAAGTCACCTCATGCCCTCCCCCTTCTTTACAAATCAATGTACATGCAAATCGTTTATTTGGGGAATAAGATTTTACACATTATACAAAATCAAGCTTTGGGCAAAGATGGCAATGAATTCCACTAGGGTTCAGAAAAGTGAGATGAATTAAAACTATTGCCTGTGGTAAATCTAGCAAGGACACGACTTCAAATGAATGGATGGCATTTAAGTATGACCATTCTTACAATGTATGGGAAATAAACGGGAAAAGTATGGCATAAAATACTAAGTTTACAACCAAATTTTAGGCAAGAAGTGTTCTCCTGTGTTTCCGAATTTAAGAATTGATGGAGAACAGAAAAGTATCGATGGGAACAGTGATAAAAATTCATCAGCCCATTGAATAACAAAGGTAGAAATGTAACTTGGGACAATCAGTTTACCTTACCCAGATTCATGAAAAAGAGCACCATAGTTTTGGACTCTCAATAAATATGCATTGGAAATACTTCCATTCGTTGAGGAATCTAAGAACCCACTTTACAATACAACCTGCAAACCATGATATCATTGTGGCATGCTAAAAAGTCAAAAAATGTTGATGCTGAGTAGTGCACATACTGGCATACAAGTAGACAAATCACTTAAAGAAGAACCCATAGACTGCTATAATTAAAATAAATGTAGCATTGACCCATTAGACAAAATGGTTTTCTAGTAAGGTATGAGGACTGGGGCTCAGGATTGCCCACTGCCAGTTTTTTCCAATTACTTCATGTGGCCATATTGTTTTTGTGTTTGCAATTCCAAGAGTTAAATTTCCTTAATGATGAATAACTGATCAAAGCACTTTTCCACTTGATAAAAATTTTTTTTTTCATTTTACGACCGGGTTTCGATGTATTACATCATCATCAGGTAACAAACTGAAGTTGTGTGCAGGCTTATAAACATTCCGGAAGGGGGGGAGATGACATGGTAGGAAACGAGGGAGGGATTATCAAGTGGAAAAGTGTTTCAATCAGTTATTCATTATGCTCGACTTCCACCACATCACGCCTGAAGCTACTCAATTTGTTCCTTAATTATGACCATTCTCTTTCCAAATTTTTAGTACAAGAAAAAATGTTCCTTTCAGTATTAGTTTATGCTCAATAGATTTAAAACCTGTATGTTAATCCTCAAAGGTAGATCCATTGGTGGCCCTCTTGACCTGAATGTTGGATTACTACAACCTGAGCCAAATAATAATTCAATTCAATTTATTTCTTCACCATAGGCATAGAATTATGCATGGCTTTGTCAATACATGTTTTACACTTCATATCAATAAAAGACGTTATGCAAAATATTAAAACAATATGACAAATACATACAATTTACAATTTTCTTGGGATTAACACATTCCAATTATACATTTAAAATGGTATGCATTAGAAAATCATCTACACTATAGAATAATTTACATGAAAGTAGTTTTTTCACGGCACACTTGAATTTAAAGGAACTTTTGATATTTTTAATATAAGCAGGCAATTTATTGTACATAAGTATTCCCTGATGATCTATCCCTTTAATCGTTTTATTTACTCTGTGCTGACTTACATGGAATGCATTTTGGCTTCTCGTATTATGACTATGAAGGTCACAATTTTTAATAAACATGTCTTGATTTTTGTTAATAAGAGACACTGTTTCAAGAATGTACATACAAGGAAGAGGTAAGATTTCTAGTTTTTCAAAAATAGGTTTACTGGGAGCTCTATTATTAGAATTAGTTATTATGCGAATAATCTTTTTTTGCATTTTAAATAATTTTGGAAGGAAGATAGAGGAGCCCCAAAAGGGAATACCATAATTGAGAAGTGACTGCACATAGCCAAAATATATAGTTCTCAATGCCTTAATGCAAATGATTTCCTTGAGTACACGGAATGCATAACAGATTTGTGCCCGTTTTTGAGTTAATTTATTAATATGTTCCTCCCATGAAAGATTAGAGTCAATCCAAATACCTAAAAACTTTGTTACCTTTAGTTCTTTTATGGGGCAACCGTTAATTATTGGATTATAATTTATTAACTTCTTCTGGAGGTTGAAATTTAAATAATGTGTTTTACAAACATTTAAAGATAGCTTATTGTCAGTGAGCCAGTTCATCAAATTGTGTGTAGTTTCTGTTACCTCGTTCATTAACTGAATGGGTAAATCATTTATAAAGACTAAAAATAGTAGTGGTCCAAGAATGGAGCCCTGCGGAACTCCACAAATAACAGAAGTTGTACTTGATACAGATGAATTCATTTCAATATATTGTGACCTATCAGTTAAATATGATTTAAACCAGTCCTTTGCATTGCCTCTTATACCATATGTTTCTAATTTTTTCAAAAGAATTCCATGGTTAACTGTATCAAAAGCTTTTTTTAAATCAATAAAAAGCCCTGCAACATGACTATTACTATCTAAGGCATTCCATATATTCCTTGTAAATGAGAAAAGGGCATCATTAATGGACTTATTCCTTCTGAAGCCAAATTGATGATTGTCAATGACAGAGGATTTATCGAAAAAGGAAATCAATCTCAGATACATGACCTTCTCCAAAATTTTGGAGAAACCTGAAAGTAAGGAAATTGGTCTATAATTCTCAATGTTTTCCTTCTCTCCTTTTTTAAACAGAGCTTTAATTTTTGCAACTTTAAATTTGGAGGGGAATTGACCAGCACTTAGGGAAAGATTACAAATTTCAGTCAGTGGTTCAGCAATAAAGGTGGCACAACTTTTTATAACAGCATCAGGTATACCATCAGGGCCACATGAATATTTATTATTTAACTGATTGATTATCCTCAATATTTCATTTTTAGTAACAGGTTCTAGATATATAGAGGAGGAATTGATGACCATTTTAGAAGTACCTGTGTTAGTGGGTGACTGTTTGGGAGTTTGATCGACACCTACTTGGGCAAAGTAATCATTGAAAATATCTAAAATTTTTTGGACACTTGTTATTGTTGTGCCATTATAACATATTTTAGATATTGTATTGCTATTAATTTTATTTTTCCCTGTTTCCTGTTTCACTACCTTCCAGATAGTCTTAGATTTATTAGATGATGTTGTTATCAATGAGCTATCAATAGCCTATGAGACAAAATTTGTTGGACCAAGATCAGAATATACCTACATTAAGTGAGGTCAAAGCCTCCACCTGTAACATTGCCCTAAATGGGCTCCATTAAGTACTATGAGATGGGAATATCAACAGAGCTCTTGACTAGCCATACCATGGACAGTTTGGTGGTCCACAGTAAACTCAAGTCTACTCGCAAGACCCAACTCTTTCCACTAGCAAGCTGTTTGAGGCTTGATTGTTTTTCCCACACTTCTTAACATTTAGAGGGGCAATACCATGGTATATGTCTTGTCAAGAAATGATGCTTCAAGGTAATCCCCTCAAGAAATATCTCATAACGTAGCAAAATATTACTCAAAACCACCAGGGTCCTTAGTAACTCCTAACCTTGCTCTAGAGAGAACACCAATTTCTTTTTATAGCCTACTCCTCAATGCTTTTTTTAAGGATTAACACTTAAACAATGGATGGCTCCTCCCCAATAAGTAATAACTTATGTCAATTATGTTGATTAAAAGAGTGAAGCTACATTTGAAAAAATAAACAACAGAGAAAAGACATCACAATTCCTCTTCCTCTAAATATTTCCTTCTCAACATATATCATTTCTGATTTTTGTTCATATGCCATTTCCAAGAGCAATTTGCATCAATTATAAATCCAAGAAAATATAAAAATTAGCTTGCCTAATTTTTACACATTTTTCTGATGGTATTGTATATACGTCTAAGACAACCGCAATGAAAACTCTTTTGTTCAATACGTTTCGTTTCACACTAAACATATTTTTATAGCTTAAAATTAAATTATGCCTATCACACTTTATCATTTATAAAATCAGGGGCGCTGATGTTCATGCTTTGGTTTGCCAGTCAGCCAAAGGGTTGGAAGCATTGAGTGCATTGGAAAGTCAGTGCAACAGATATGGGATGAGAATGAATGTAAACAAACGGTAGGTTATGTGGTTTTCTAGAAAGAGAAAGCCTAAGTTAAATATCAAAATAGGAGTTCATTAACTAGAGAAGGTGGAACAGTTTACCTATGTTGGAATTGAATTGAATCAGAATGGTCAACACAGTATGGACATAAGGAGAAGAATTGCATCAGTCAAAGAAGCTTTTACGAGGAGGGAATTGATGGCAAGGACTTTTGAGTAAGGAGGTTAAGAAAAGGCTTGTCAAAACTTAGATAAGGAGAGTGGTTAAATACTGTGCGGAAACATTGCCATTAAAGCAGGATGAAAGGCTTTTGAAATGTGGGTTTGGAGAAGGATGGAGACAGTGAAGAGAACCGAAAGGAAAAAAGGTGGGGGAGGGGGGTGAATGGTTGGGGGAACTCACAAGGAGGCAGGAAAAATGGATGAAAAGCATATTGATCGGCAGTGGGATGTTGAACATTGTAATAGATGGGAGAATATTAGGCAAACGAGGAAAGGGCAGGAATAGGATAGGGATGTTGGGCGGAATGAAGGGAGGAAGTATACAGAGATGAAGAGGGGCTTACTGCAGTATTGGATGTCAGGTTTCTATTTTTGTTAGGATAGGAAACTAAATGTGTTGTCGTACAATTGTACAAGCTGTGTCCACCCTGAACCTACCCTAACTGGTAGAATACTAAAAATAATATCACACTAAGTGCTATAACCAGCAAAGAACACTGTCATTGTAAATGAAGGCCATGGATTTGCTCAGTTTATAGCTTTAGCTTGCCTCATTGGAGAATGGATTAGCTTACTATTAAATATTCGTATTATTTACAGAAAAATGGAACAGTATTGACCCAAGGACTGAGCCATTAGCCTTTCAATAATAGTGTAATTTAAGTAGTTAAGAAGTTAAGTAATACATGACAAACAAAATCAAACCTGCAAATTTATATTAGTCATCAATACTAAAAGACTTTTCGTATGGATAATAAATACTTCAACAAAGTATAGCCTGAAACAGTAGAATATATTCATGTTATTCCTCCATACATATTAGTAGAAAACTGTGAAGTTTAACTTTTTTAATAGTAGTTTTCCTCTCATAAATCTAATTTGAGAACTAAAATATTGGTTATTTTAAGTTAGTTCAATTAGTGGGATTTATATTTTCTTTTATAGAAAGGAAACACAGAATGGCAATAAATATCTGTTAACTTTTTAATTATAAACATTTTATTCTGATCCCTTTTCTGTAACATTGGTACGACTATTGTGATTGTTAGCGGCTTTGTAAATCCATTGATACTTCCAACATAGCTGAAAACTGGAGCAATGCATTCATTTACAGATTTTGTTTACACTTTCATAGGCATTCATTATTGGGCTCCATTCCTAAAATGATACTTAATTACTTATACTTAATTCATTAGATGCTAAACGCAAAACTCTAGGGATGTTTTTTGACTTGTCAAAGGTTTTTGATAATGTAAACCACAATAAACTACTAATTAAACTCAATAGAATAGGAATTAGAGGAATTCCTCTAAACTGGATGAAGTCCTATATTCATAATCACACTCAGAAAGTAGTATTATCAGTTGATGGGTCAAAATATTCATCTGAAGCATACCAAGTTAACAAAGGTGTTCCACAAGGCTCAACCCTTGGGCCACTCCTCTTTCTGATTTACATCAATGACCTACCTAACTGCTTACCAAATAATGATGGAATAATACCAGTGTTGTACGCTGACGACACTAATGTAATAATATCAACACAAACATATCCCAGCCTTGTGGAAAAATCTAAGTCTGTCACACTTGCAATAAACAAGTGGTGTACAGACAACCTTCTAGACTTAAATGTAAATAAAAGTAAAATAGTATACTTTACACGCAATAAGAACGTGTCAGATGATCTGCTGGTAAAAATCAATGACCAATCAATTGAGCATGTGACAGAATGCAAATTTCTAGGTATTTCTCTATGTGCAAATATTTCTTGGGATACTCAAGTAAAAGCCCTTCAACAAAAGCTCAGTTCAACTTGCTACTTATTAAGACACCTGTATGAAACTACAAGTAAAACTGTACTACTCAATTTGTATTATGGGGAAATTTATTCAAATATAACCTACAGTATAATATTATGGGGATAAGCTGCTATTTCTCAAACCATCTTTAAAATGCAAAAGAAAGCTATTAGAATCATCACCGGTAAACCTCACAATGCTCCATCAAGGCCTATTTTCCATGAATTAAATTTGCTACCACTCCAATGCATCTACATTATGTTTTAATTCTATATATAAAAAATAACATTGGCAACTATTCTCTTAACTCTGCCTATTATCATTATTACACCAGAGAGAGGAATGACTTCCATTATGGCAATATAAGAACTAAAGCATTGAAATTAGGACCCAATGAAATGGGCATCAGATTATACAACAAACTACACAAAAGTATCAAGGATACAAAGGGAACTGCTGCATTCAGGCATAAATTAAAAAGATATCTACAGCGCAATTTGTTCTACTTGGTTGCCCAATATCTCAACAATATTCCCGGCCAGTAAGTTCATACTTTTAGTTTCTAGCAATGGTCCGAATCATGTTGGAGATCAATGATTTTTCTGAGTTTGATATTTCATGTGCATGTTACAGCCAATGTTCATGGGTTTGTGCCAAACATTCATGTAACTATGAGCATCATTTCTTTTATGTACCTTAACTGAGCCTGTGTCTTTGCTCCTCTTTGACGTGCCTTATATCATGTACATACACCACCCACCTCGTATTTTTGTAGTTTGATCTCTGGGCAAATAAAAAGTAATAATAATAAATACTTCTTTACATCTAAATCTGGAAATCAGTTACAATGATTGCATCATAATACAATATGACACATTATTCAACCCTATTTTTATCAATATGTGCTTCCGACAGTAAACTCATGTTTTGGTCTATGCTCCATTGACTATAATATTTATTTATTCGTAGCACCTTGCATGAAAAATTTAGCTCAGTCCACTGGTGATTACTCTATTCATCACTACTATTTCCCATCTGATCCTTACCTCGAATATTAATCAATAATCTCCATTGTTTTGCTGAGTCCTTTACATAATACCCAAAGAATGGCCAAATAATAAGAAAAATTCAATTCTTCATACTTTCAGATGCATTAGTTGAGATTGGTTTCGTATATTTTAATAGTTTCAGTATTTCACTGTATAAGTAGTTAACTCCTCATTTGCTTCTGTGAAACGTTTCTGTCAGATATTCTTTGCTTGGTTCCCTTCTATTTAAGGTTTGATTGATTCTTCCACTTCCCTTTTGTCAGGAATATAAATGGCACAATGTATAACTTATTCAATTCTTCTAAAATTACTGTATAGGTTGTTGAATTGTTTGCTCATATACAAACTCATAATTGCTCGTATATCATCCCAGCTACAGTGATGTTAATTTTCACTTAAAGATGGAAGTAATTGCTTTGAACATAAAAGAATTTCATCAACCTTTTTGCAGTTAGGTTATTGGATTAATTTCTAATTCACATTGGAATAGATGAATAATCAAGACTAAACCTAAATCTGAGCTATTACTATGCATTCAATGTTATTTCTACTCCTATAAAACACAATCTATTTATGATTCACATAATTTGGTTATTCTCATAGGAGTAATATTTCCTCTTAGTAACTATATTCGTGGGAAATATCATTTTTTCAAGAGACAAATTTATGTCACCAATAATGATTACATACATTTGAATATCTTAAATTTACCCAACACACCTTTTAAAAAAATGCAAAACTTGGGTGGGACTGTAATCCACATAGAGCAAAAATTACAATGGGAAATAAAAGAATGTACACCAAAACATTAACATAACAATATCACAAGAGCATGCCAGTTAATACATTCAAGGCACAAGACAACTTTTCAAGCACAAATATAATCACTCTGCCAGCTCTGTATGTATTATCACATCATGCAAACTTATAATGGCCAATTTCATGTGTAAGCAATCGATAATCAGGAATCCATAATATTGACAAATCTACTACTAACATGGCTAATCCCTTATGTTGCTAGTGGTAATACAAAATTTGCACTAAGCTTCTTCAATACCTTTATGATTTAAAATGCAAAGAGAATGTACTTGAATGAACAAACATCTGCCACATTCTGGAATGAAACTGTAGGATGCAAGTAACAGAGTATAACACACATGAACCTATAGAAAACATTCAATAGCACTTTAGGAAAATATATCCATATAAGCACCAAAACAAGGAAAATGAATACTTTCAGTTACTCCAGGCTATCAATAGATTTAAGTGCTAAGACAGGATCATTCATTTCCTTTTGCATTAGATGTCACACACTGCATCCTAAAGTTTAATTAGCTTTTTTCATCTCACAGGAGTCTGCAAGGAGTCATCCCTTTCCAGGCTTTCGATAATGCAGATCTGAATTCCAGTTACTAAGTCCACACGTTGGGTGGAAACAGTTCCCTTCACTTGCCCCTCACAGACCTCCCTTCATTGGTGCTTCGGCATATGAATTTCAATGCCAAGGGTATATGGCTGCGTAGGTTTTTGCGGCGGTTTTTTGAAGGATTCTGCATTATCAGGTTTCACCGCGTCGTTGTTTGATGCTGACAACAGTTTCGCCAAAGTTTCATTCGGGGTCTTCAGGTCGAAGATGAGGGACTCAGATTTTTGCCACCCTTATATAGGTGGTCCCGTTTAGTGGCTGCTTGCTGATTGGTCCGTTTCCGGAGAACTCTTTTCCACGCGTTGTGGAGATGGTAGCCATCATCTCTGTTAATATTATCCGGGTTTTTGGCGATCTCAATTGCTTCTCTATTTAATCGTGGGTAATATCTACTCTCCTTTGCTATTACATTTGCTTTTTGGAATAAGATCTCGGGACCAGGTTCATTCCATTTGTGTTCTGAGATGGCCGACAGGTGAAACTGCTCATTTAATGTCGCCCGGAGGTGTTCCTTCATCCGAACTTTCACTGATCGGCATCTTTCCCCGATGTAGGCTTTCCCCCATGAGCAGAGTACTTGGTAGACCCCTTCGTATAGGTCTTTTGGAATTTTGTCCTTTGGTCCAGGGAGAGCGTCTGCTATTTTCTTGGTGCAGTTAAATCTTGTCACCATGTCATGCTTTTTCAGGACTCTGGCTATCTTCTCGGATGTTCCTGATACGTAGGGAATAGTAGCGTATGCGTTTGGGTCCGGTTCCGTCAGCTTGATGGACTTGTCCCAATCCCGTCTTCGCCTTTCTTCCCTGGTGATATGGTCCTTTTAAGGACCATATCGTTCCGATAGCCATTTTGCTGCAATGCTTTCAGGAGATGTTTCTTTTCCGTTGGCAAAGAATCGGCGTCAGAAATTTCATAGGCTTAATGAACTAGTGTGTCCACCAAAGAAGTCTTCTGGAGCGGATGGTGGTGAGAGGCTGCATTAAGATAACGGTCAGTGTGCGTCTTCTTCCTGTAGACAGCATGTCCCAGCTTCCCAGCACTCTTCCTTGTAACTAACACATCCAGGAAAGGTAGTTGGTTGTCCTTTTCTACTTCCATCGTAAATTTGATGGAGTGATGTTGTGAGTTGAGGAACTCAAGGAATTTCTGAAGTTCTGCTGCGCCGTGCTGCCAGATGACGAAAGTATCATCCACACATCTTAACCACATTCTAGGTTTTTTCTCGTACTGGTTAAGGGTCTTCTCTTCAAATACTCCATGAATAGGTTAGCTATTACCAGAGACAGCGGCGAACCCATGGCTGCTCCCTCTGCCTGCTCGTAGAATTCTCCATTCCACAAAAAGTTAGCATTCTTGAGGCAATGCTCCACCAGTGTGGGGAAGTCTTCCGGGATGCCGTTGGAGGTAAGGCATCTGATGATCTCCACTGAATCCTTTGTCGGGATGTTGGTGAACAGTGAGACAACATCGAAGCTCACCAATAATTCATTGCTGTCAATTGTGATCTTTTCCAGGATGTCGATGAAATGTCCAGAGTTTTTCACGAATGACGATGTTTTTCCAACGTAGAACTGTAGAGATTGGGCCAGGTATTTCGCCAGTCTGAATGTTGGGGCATCGATCTGGCTGACTATAGGTCGGAGAGTTATCCCCTCCTTATGTATTTTCGGCAGTCTGTATAATCTCGGTGGTTTTGGGGCTGAAGAAAATAGTCCATGTTGTTCTTCCCTTGGGATGAGGGATTTCTTTATCAGAGCTCTGGTGTTTCGCTCTTTTTTTGCTGTCGGGTCGGTCTTCAGTTTCTTATACGTTCTATCTTGGAGAAGTTTTGTAATTTTGCTCTGGTAGTCCTCTTTGTTGATTATCACAGTTGCGTTCCCCTTGTCTGCCGATATTATGAGAATGCTCTCGTTTTCTTGCAGTTTCTTCAGAGCTCGTCTTTCGGCAGTTTTGATATTCGCCTCAGGTGGTCTAGCGTTGCGTAGAATGAGTGCCACTTCTTCCCTTATCTCATCAGCATCTCCCTTTGGAAGTTTTCGGATGGCCGACTCGATACCAGTTATGATTTTCTCCCTTGGTATCATGGCTGGAGCAATGGTGATGTTTGGACCCTTGGATAGGACTACAGTGGAGGCGTCATCTAAAGTCAGATCCGTTAGGTGGACAACGGCACGGTCCTTTTCAGGACCATTCACTGGGTGTTGCCTCAAGGTCAGCTTTTCAAATTTCTTGATTTGTGTATTCCGGGTTGACCCATGGCCAGCGCGGGAAGAGTCGTATGTTATCCTTTTTATTGTGTTCCAATCAGAAGCGCATAGCATCTCGCCCAACTCCAGATGAATCGCGAACAATTCTTCTGAACAGAGGTGGAGAGCAAGGAGTGTGTGGTGCACCCGCTCTCGTAGTAAGGCCTCACTAGTGCGATGAAGAATTCTTTTTGCTGCCTTGGTTCTTAGGTGGTGTTTTACTTCAACACAGGTCGGCAGTGTATCCGTGTCCCTGCAGCGTTAGATGAAGGCCAAGGAAGACGGTAGTCTTTCTGTCTTCTTCCGCAGCTTCTCAAATCTCCTTATCTTCCTGTGAGTTCCCTCCCCGTAGAGGCGAAGTACATGGCTGCCTAGGTTTTCGCAGCGGTGGTTTGAAGGATTCTGCATTATCGGGTTTCACCGTGTCAAGGTTTGATGCTGACAACAGTTTCTTCGGCGAAACCCGATAATGCAGAATCCTTCAATGCCAAGGGTGGTTCCCACATTCCCAATCACCACACAGGGATCCTCTTTGGATTATTTTGAAATGAGAAGATACTGCAGATGCTCTTCTTGTATTCATCAACCTGTTTTTCCAACATGCTTAAACTATTAAGTTCACAATTTCTTGCCTCGGTGCCCAATTATTGCCAAAAACTAAAAAGATTCGAGTTTTTTTTTCAACTTTTTCATCTCGACCTTATTTACCAAATTCAATTCTGCTTTGACAACCCACTTGTCCCTCATTGCTTAGTCAACCATGAAGATTACTTAAGAAATATTTGCCAATCCTCATGTTGCTGATGAAATATGCTATTGTGTCTTTCTTCCAAACAATTAGGACACTACCAAATCTGTTTTCCATACTAATAACAATAGTGCCTACCATTAAAAACTTTAAAGATTCAAGGCAGCAAACTTTGCATCCACAGCAAATTGTCATTGGATACTTTTGCATGCTCAATTTCAACACACCATAATCTGGCAATTGAAGAATATGTATTAAAAAAAACAGCACAAATAGTGGAGGAAGTGAACACATTTCTTCTGGCCAAAAAAGACACTGACGGCCCATCAAAGCATCAACTAAAAATAACATAAGAAAACATGACTGGATACAGGAGGAATCAAAACAGTCAAGTGAACATATAAACACCTCCCATCATCAATATCACCCAGGACAATTCTCCAGCCAGTATACTAATTAATCCTAATAAAGTCAGACAGAAATAAACACAGAAGCAGCTAAAACAATAAAGCCAAGGGAATTACTAACAATTTGTCACAAGTGATACATTATGTACAGGAAAATGGAAAGAAAAATGAAATCCAATGCATATGAAGAATTTTATTTACATACGTCGGTTACAAAAATTGCTCCACATAACAAGAAATTTCAAATATTTTTCATAAAAATGATTGTGTTCTGAAAATTCTTACAAAAATTATGAACAAATTAAGCCACTTTGTATGGATTCTAATTTTTAAAAATAACCACCAAAATTGTTTTTACAAATATGCCTTAGAAGTAGTATAACAATCATTGAACAGTAATTACAAAAGGTAAACACAATTGCATGAGCAGAAACAAAACAGAAAAATTTCACTGTCCAAATAAAAAGTCAATTGTTTTAGAAATCAATCCATTGTTCTTGGCTGATCCACTGGACTGCAACTGTTGGCAAGAGAGACAATGAACATACTTTGTCAATCAAGCATTTTAATCCATAACATACACATTATGACAATAAAATAGGGTGTAAGTAGCCTATGGCAATGGAGGGGAGAATGAAAGAGGAGGGAATAACTATTATTGGGACCAACTAACAATCCCCCCCATGAGACTATTAGGCAAACAATACTACCCTATCAACATATACACACATTCTAAGTGAGCATAGAAGAATGTGGGTTGTCCATAAATACATTCTCTATCCAGAGTGAACCTTTGATTATCATGCCATCATTTGGCATGATATTTGACCACATTTCTTTTTCAAATGTATTATTTTTTGTTCTATTTCCCTAATGTGTCTGAAAAAGCTCACCCTCCACATGGCTGCTACTTGCTAATTTCATCCTAACTATTTACTTCTTAGTACAGAAAGCTCAAATTTTGTTCGCTCTTACACGCGGTAACATTTCAGACAATTTCTAATTCTGGAGGGAGAATTTACAGTCATAGAGGGAACATACTAAGATACATTGTGGCCACAATCACCAGTTACATTACTGTGAAAGCATTGAAATATACAAACAAAGAATATCGGGATTAATGTGTTCGAGGCCTTGGGAGTCTCTAGTTTGAACCAATTTGGGTTTGAGTCCGAGTCTATAGAATTTTATGATCTCAATTCCTTTCAAAATATTTTTTTTTTAATTTCTTACACCATGACATAGTTTTATTATAAAATAATACTTATTAGGTTGGCTCACACTCTTAGTGACATGACTGGGAGAAAGCGAAAAATGTACTATCGATTCTAAAATAACATCTCACCTCTGAAAAGTTATGATCATATTTATCTTAGAAATGCCCATATTTAGAATGTTAACTTATCTACTTTTACATTGAATACTGTGAGTTTTTCTGTTATTACCAGTAAAATAATTTTGCATGAATAAGTCACCTGGAATTTATTGTAAAGTACCTAGTGTCGCAAGTATGCGACATGGTTCTCCCTTCCTGGCTCCTCCGAATACCCACCCCAAGCGATCAAAGACAATGTTGCAAGTATGTAACAAAATATCCCTTTCCTGGCTCCACCGAATGCCCCAAGCAATCAACGATGCAGTGTTGCAGGTGTGCAGCATGGTATTCCTTCCCTGGTTTTCCCCGAAACTCCCACGTGACCAACGACAATGTTTCAAGAGCACTCCTCCCCCGGCTCCTAAATTGGGTATAAAAGCCCTGATCGTGGGGCGAAAAGCAGTCAGTTGGTTATCTGGCGGTGACCGGTAGAGCACGATGCTTCAGCTATGTTGCGCTTGTCGCGACAGCGTGCCCTATTTCTGACCCAACGACGGACGAGGGCTCTGCCTCGGTTATGCGTGTCGTGACCGCGTCCGCCCTGCCATACTCCCTTCCTTCCCGACGGACGCGCGTTGGTTTACTGAGGGTCTAGCCATCCACAAGTTGCGTATACCTTTGTGATTGGTGCATTATAACTGTATGTTGTATAATAAACGATTGTTTGGGTAAGACTCGGTGTAGTTATTCTGACTTTCCCCGATACCCTTTGTGTCGCACCATAAGGAATGCCCCTTGCGACACTAGGTACTTCTAAAACAGGTATGACTCAAGGAGCTATTGTTAAAGCTCTCTGAAATATATGAATAGAATTGAATGGAAAGCCAATTTGTAAATTTACTGTTTTCTATACTGCTTCAATTACTTCGACATCAGTTGGTAAATACTTAATGAAGTCTACTATGTGTGCGACTTGTACAAACAAACTATGATTTCTCATTTATTTTTTGAAGAAAATACACTTCTCAGTTACATGTATCTTTTTCAAATGTCTCATTTTTATTTTTATGTTTCAGCAAGGTAGTAATTAGTCTGCTTTTCCTAGTGGTTCAAATTATCAACAGATACTGTTGAAAGAATAAGATCCACACTTATTCCATTGAACTAGCACCAAAGGTGGAGAAGCAATGCTGCCAATTTTAACATAACTGTTGCACGACTCTCAATGGCTCATGAGAATCATGAAATGGCAGAAAAGTATCATTTGAAGAGACATTCATAGCCAGTACCATTCTAGACTACTCCCACACTTTCCATGTCCAGGTACTTCATTTCACTGTAACTTTGTACATGTCCAGAAGTGAAGCTTTTAAAAATAGGTCAGGATTACCATTATAAGAAAGTTTGACTCATGGAAAGGTGGATGAAGGAAGCAGAATTGACAGCCCCCTGGAAATTAGCGATGCAGGAAGTAGACTATTATCACACACTGAAGAAGAGGAAACAATGAAAACTGCAGATGACATTGAGGACCTACCATCATCTCCAAGCCCTCTCGAAATAACAACTGAAATGCTTTCAAGTAAGGGCATTGATACCTCGAGAGCCAGCAATTTCTATACAAGAGTTCACCATGTGGAGAGATACAAATGGAGTGAAAAAGGAACTCCCGACTCTTACGAAAAGTGAAGAGTCAGGCGTGATGTTGTGGAATCGAGACATAATAAAAACTTTGTTGCAATTTTCCACAATTAAAACTTTATTTCGACCATGGTTTCGATACACTGCATCATCATCAGGTGGTGATGATACAGTGTATCCCTACTCTTCTCTTGCGTCTGCTAGAGAATCATAAAATGCAAGTCTCCTCCCAAAAAGAACCAAAGAGAAAATATTTTCTGCATATTCCAGTAAGAATAATGAATACTGCCAGGTAATTTGAAGAACTTACACTCAATATAGCAGATTTTTGCATTCTGAAGTCAAATTGAACTCTCAATTCACTCCATGATAATCTGCATAACTTTTACATTTAAGGTGGGATTCCATTCAAACGAGTTTTCAGTGAAAAACAAGAAAACATTAAAGTTCTTACATAAAGAATGCAAATGACAAGATTTCCATCTTTATGGGGGCACTGCAAAAAAAATTAAGTTAAACAGTAACGAAGAGAAGGCAAAAATCATCAAAGTAGAAAGGCCAACTGTGATGGGCCAGAATAAGGAGCCATTTTAGATTCTGGTACCATTAGAAGAGCAAATTGGTGAACACATGACACCTAAATAATGCAATTTATGTAAAAATTTACATTTGAATGATATTATTCCATCTACTATTTCTGCAAGAAAACAATGTGTATCTAAGATGAAATAATGCCTGACAGACAGACTGCTTTTTTGAAATTATAATGACATAACACAATGCCAACAAATGGTCAAATATATTTTTAACACAAACATGTGAACAAAATATTCACACTAGAATGTGGAATTTTATTTATAATGTTGATCTCTTTCAAAACTTGACATGAATGGAATGCCAATCATCATGGGGCTCATTAAAAATTTCAACATTGCAAATAATGGGATAAGAGAGAAGCTGAAAATCTCAGTGCATGAAGAAAATTACACACACGATAGAAGGACATGGATTCAGTATTTGTGGGTACAAGGCTACATGCCATGATGACAATGGGCAGGTGATAGCAATGCAGCACACGCACTGCCAAAGTGCTGGCCTGCTATCAATAAAATAGGCATCCATCCACTTTCGCACATGCAAAAAAATTCTCCCGACTACTTCAAATCATTCCATACATGTGAATATTATACATCCACATGAAATTTAATGAAATAGAGACAAAGGATGTCTCATGGAAAAGTAGAAAAATTATGCTAAAATACAATTAAGGCCACAACTCACTTCATTTTGAGGTGATGTCACTGTCTTCATCAATGGTCGGATTCCTGCATACTCTGCACTTGCACTAACTGAGGATCTTCGTTTAGGTGACTGAAATAATGAACACCACGGAATGAATACAAAAGGCTTACGACTGTTAATCCATGTTGAAAATCCATACCCTTTGAACCCCTTCAAGTTTATTGTCCCAACTTTCATAGCAGTTCACACTAATCACAGAAATCTTGAATGCAGTGGAGTGATCAGCAGGTGTGCCGAGCGGGGATGTGTTCAATTCAAATTATATTTAATCAAATAAAATTTTTATGCTAGCTATTTCAAATCTTCTAACTATGCCACAAAAATTACAGAACTGCAACAAAATAAAAAATAAAGAGTGATAGAAAGGAAAAAATCTATGACTTTTACATTTCCCATGATGGTTAATGATCATGTTGTTTGCGGCACTTACAATAAATACACAAAAACATTGACATTCGATATGAGCTGAACCAAAATATGATCAGATCCAATTCCTTGAGGCATGGGAAGCACTTGATATTTTAAAGAAAGTTCGCGAGGAATTTATAAAATCAGTTCGGTTTGCAGACGATCAAGCTTTACTTTGCCAGCCAGCAAAGGGGTTTACAACCATTGCTGAACACATTGGAAAGTCAGTGCAATAATAAGGGGATGAGAATAAATGTAAGCAAAATAAGGGTTATGAAATTTTCAGGAAAAGGAAAGGCTAAGCGAAATAAAAAGGATTTCATAAACTAGAGGAGGGGGAACCTTTTACCCCTCTAGGTCTTATGAATCAAGATGGTGAAAGCATTAGGGACAAAAGAAGACCACCTGTGTTAGATAAAACATTTTACCAGGAGGAGGGAATTGTATTGTTGAGTAAGGATACTGAGAAAAGGCTCATAAAAACTTTGATACAGGGCAAGGTTTGTTAAATAATTGAACTGAGCTCTTACAGCTAGCAGTATTGAACAAATTAAATGACTCCAACAGCTGTAAACAGTCCCTTTCTGAGGTTTTCTGAGGTACCTCTCTGAGGAAAAAAATTAAAATGAAATAAAAAAATAAAAACAAAATCTTACTTCAACTTGTGTTATACTGACAATTCACCTTCAGTACTTTGAAGAGGGCTACTTTATGGCCGAAATACATGTATTCATATTCACCTTTCTCATCCCTTCTTTTATCACGCTTACCCCTTCCTCTGACTTGAGGTGTTTGCCAACTAACCACATTTGTGCCTTACTTTTATTTTTTATTTTACTTTAATTTTTTACCCTTCCTTCAGAAAGGTAAACTGTTTACGGCTATAGGAGTCATTTCATTTATCTAATGGTTTGGTACAATATGGAAACAAGGTCATGGAAGCGGGATGATCGGGGTAGATTGGAGGTGTCTGAAATGTGAGTGTGGAGAAGGATGAGGAAGGAAAACAAATGAGATATACCAGGGATGGAGAGAGGAGAGGAAATTGCTGGAAGAAATCCAAAGGAGACAAGAAAGATGGATGCAGAGCATTTTGATGAGCGGTTGGATGCTGAGAATGGTGATAGTGGGGAAAATGCTAAGTAAATGAGGAGGGGTTAGGAATAGGATAGACATGTTGGATGGAATGAAGGAAGGAAGTATGTGGAATTGAAGAGGGGTTTAATTTACGGTTGGTCGTCAGGTTTTGTTTTGTGGGAGAGGAAGGGGATTATCAATGAGCCATTATGTAGCCCTTGTCCTTCCCAAAACTAACCTTAAATAATAAACATAAACATAGCAATCAACTCGAAGGTTGGTCTGGTGAGTGATGGTATAGATTACACAACACTAAGCCTGACAGCAAGTGAAATTCAGACATTACGGCAGGTGGACCAGATCCATCCCTAGCGTCACATATAGTTTTCTAGGATGTTCTGATATCAAGTAATCAAACTTGGGTCCTCTTGTCAGTAGTCCAATGCTGGACTACCACGTCTCCCACCTTAACTGATAGTACCAATAATAATAAGCTGGCAATACAATACACCATCACTCATTTTCACACAAATGAAATTCACATCTTCCAATTACAATATAAGCAAAGAATAAATTTGTATGCTAGTATTTGTCATTAAATATTCAAATAAGGGGTCCATTATGAGTCTTCTTTCTTTCAACTTCCTTATTGCAGACTTCCTATTTTTCTATTCGTAAATATACATTTTTTTGTGTCTCCGTTTGTACTTCATAGTATTAGGCATTTAATGGTAATAGTTTATTAAAAAAGGGAATATAAATCACTGAATTAGCTGTAGTGTCACTTAAAACTTTGTGTTCGAGCATGTGCGTGGTAAGAGAAAACAAATGCAGAGTGATCATATCCTACATCTCCAAACCAGGTATCCAAAATTAAATGAATGTATCCTTACTTCGTTAACTGTCATAGTTAAAAGCAACATTTGACAAAGTTTACTTGAACTATAAAATATGAGCCTGATTTGAAGTACATCATGGGGTGATTGCATTCCATTTGGCACAGTAGAACTTAGGTTATCATTAGACACATGAGCCTTAAAAAAATGTTCTATGTACTATTTAAATTACCAATATTCTGGGAAATATTAAGAACCCAGGGTTACAATCTTCTCTGCTTGATCAAATATGAAACAACTAACACAATTAGTAACTTTTCATCAAATGGGAATTCAACAGAAGAACAATATGCATGTATTTTGTTTGTTTTGTAAGTATGTTATTTTGTACGCATGTCTAATTTTAGTGATGAATCTTTTGCAGTGTCAAAGCTGTGCTAACCCCTAATCATTTTACAATAGATGTGATGAGGGCACTGGGAAAAGAGACTAGGGAGAAAAATTCAATGCTTAGAATTGTTAACTACTATTTTTATAATAAAATTATAATATTTGGGTAGTTTGAAAAGTTCTCGGGAATCACCACCAGATGTCAGCACTAGTGCTATGAGTTTCCCACATAGTAATAGGTAATCCTATATGAGTAAATGCGTCAGTGCTCTGGGAAGATATCTGTGGTGTGGACGCCTCTCTTTCGTTGTTCTTGTGTAGTGATTCGTGAAGATGAAAAAATTGAAATTCGAGCAGTGATTAAACACTTTGCAAAGAAAGGTACGAAAGCAAAGGAAATTCATGGAGACTTTAAGAACACTCTGGGAGACTCGGCTCCTTCGTATTCAACTGTTGCCTAGTGGATCAAGGAGTTTAAGTTTGGTCGGGACAGCTTAGATGATGATCTGCAGAATGGTCGGCCAAAATGAGCCACTATCCTATAAATTACGGCCAAAGTGCATAAAATGGACCAGGAGGATCGCCAACAAAGTGCAAGAAATCACTGAGGCAGTAAAGATGTCTTCTGAATAGGCATATTGCATTTTAACAGATTTTCTGCACTGGCTTGTGACCAAAGATGAAACTTGGGCCCACTACTATACCCCAGAGAAAAAACAGCAGTCACAGGAAGGGAAACATGTTGATTCACCACCACAGAAGAAAGCAAAGGTAATATGTTTGGCTAGAAAGGTGATGGCTTCAGTTTTCCGAGATGCAAAAGGGATTCTGCTGATAGATTATCTTCCCACTGGTGAAACAATTACTGGGCAATACTACACGAACCTCCTGGATCAATTACAGCAAAAGATACAAGAAGAAAAGGCCAGGTTTGGCAAGGAAGAAAGTATTCTTTCTTCAAGACAATGCCTGACCACACACAATTGTCATTGCCATGACAAAAATACGTGAACTATAATACAAATTGTTACCACACCCACCTTATTCGGCTCCAGATTTATATCTGATGGAGCCGAATCTTCCCAAAGCTCAAAATTCTCCATGGAGGATGGAGATTCTCTTCAAACAAAGAACTAACATCTGAAGTAGATGGGTATTTTGCAGGCCTGAGGGAATCTAACTTTCGAGATAGGATCAATACATTGGAATATCGCTGGAACAAGTGCATTAGTGTACAGGGAGACACTATTGAAAAATAAAAAAGTATCACTGAGGCAAGTTGTTAATTTCTATTCTGTTCTGGGAAATTTTTAAATTACCTTCGTAAGTTGCCTTGAAGGCCTTCAGAGGAGACGGCCATCCTGCAAACACATAAAAGCTACGTGCTTCTCACGGCACTAGGGAGATTTCTTGAAGTGGAGAATCATGGGGAGCACATTGGCAATGGGATATATTTAAGACATTGCTTGCAAAATCCGAGCAGGCTCCATCCTGAGAGCATTAAAACCAGCCAAAGTTTGCATGATCACAGAAATAATTTCTAACTCTGCCATTTGTACTAAGACAAGTTTTGGTACTACTCATAATAGAAATAAGTTATCACAAGCTTAAAAAAAGGTATATCAAAGAGACGAACAACATTCAAAGTACCCTGTTACATATTAACAATAAACATGAAAGCCTTGAACGCAACCATGCACTAACTCAAAATCGGGTTTGAAAATATTTACATGACCTTGAATTTAAATTTTTCAATTTACTCAGGAGGGAATTCAAGGAACAAAGTATCATTGCATGAGGGTGGTCTGAAAAATTTCCGAATACTCTTCAACAAAAGTTGGGAAATATGTACGTGCATGCATTGAAAAGTAATCACCAACATTTTAGCCATTTTGCACTGTCAAATGTTGTTTGACAATCATTTGAGTAAGGGTCATGAGGGTTTTTGCAACAATGGAAAAACTTCAGCATCAAGTGTTCATTAAATATTTGTTTTTGAAAGGCAATATGCCTACGCAAATCAAAGACGAGTTGGATGCTGTGTACGGGGACAATGCAGAATCATTTAAGACCATGAAATTTTTGGCAGCTGCACTTAAACACGGCCATACCAGTTTGGCACTACTACTGGCAATGTCTAGCACCATCACCACAGGAAAATAAGCACACTGTCAGAGGTAATGTGTCCCACCTCTTTCCAAGGTGATGTGAAGTCGACGCCCAATGGTCGAATCCCACTTAGGGCACCATCTGTGGTCCTCTGCTGTGAAGGGAAATTCACCTCTGGCCCCTGAATGTTCTCCTTCTGATTATGCAGGATTTCCTACCCAACAAATAAAAAAGAAGAAAGGTATCTATTACACATGAGAGATGAAATCTATTAAAAATGCTACACATGAGGACCTTAATATCTCCTAGCACAAGTGGCAGTCTCATACGACAGTCCATTTCCAATTCCATGGTTCATCACGTTGTCATTTCCCATTTCCCCTGAGTCAACCTCACACCTGATGCATTTATTTTCCTGACTTGCCCTATTCTATTTATACATCTCTAGCTGTAAAAGAAAATGCAACAAAAAACCAACAATAGAAAATGCTTCAAATTGTGACAGTAATTCTCATTATGTACTCCCCAACCAGGAGACTAAAGAAGCTCTTATCCCCCGATTTCTTCACGTCAAAATACATATATATCTTCTCTTTGATGCCTGCCATCATATATTCCATGCATCTCATATCTGCTCCATCTTTCTTTGCCCTTCTTACAATCCACTTTGCTCTAGACTAGAGTGCTCCTTTGAATACTGCACCTCAAAATGAGTCCAATGTGGCAATCTTCTTCTTTCCATTGGCTTCTTATTTCTCCTAATCTTCATGGAACCCCTTTGTAAATAATACCTCAGTTTACTCAGTTGATCTTATCCTTCTTCAATTGGGCATCACTTTCACTTCTTCCACTTTTTTCAAATCCTTTCTGCTGCTGTCATTTGATAGACATGGCATGGTATCATCAGTGTGCTCCTAATCAAGATCAAAGGTCTGTATTTGGAGAAAAGTCTTTTCTTCACTGCTTTCTCCTCCTGCATTTGATACTGGGTTACAGTGAGATATGCATACATCATATAGTTTCCTAGATGGCAAATAAACATGTATGAGAGAACACCAACATGTCATGAATTACACCACACACTATTAACACCTTCAATCAAGCCTGCATTATCTTGGTTCCATGCTTTTTAAGCCTGCTCACTGATTAATCATCCCAAGACATGTATTAATAGGAGGAGGTCAGTGTTCTGGCTGCAAATAATACAAGTAACCGCTCGGAGGACAAAGTTTCAGTAAATGCCAAAACCATTTGTTTGGGAGAGCTGTTAAATGTTCAGAGAAGTCTGTATATGAATGCATATAATGGAATTTTAATAGTTTGAACATCTTTAAGTTAAATATTTCTTAACTCAAAAGAAATTTGAATTACCATGTCATTCTTCACATTTTAAAATGCAAGGTCTTTCTATATCTTGAAGCCAATAACTCAAAATTAACAATCTCACTAATGCTATTGGTCTTCATTTTGTCTTACAGCAAATAGATGTGGACAAGGAGATATGGGGCCTAAAATCCTTGAGTATTAGCAATAAAGTTAAAGTTCAGTGGAGAATAAAATTGAAAAATAAGGATATTGTGTAAAATTTGGAATTCCTCAAAGAACATTGCCCATGATATAAAAGTGTACAGAAAAATTTTTCAGGCATTTGAAGAATTGTGCTTCACCCCAGGAATCAAAATGCTAAAAAATTTGGATGACTGGCATTAGAAGCTACAATGCTTCGATGGTTGAAGAGTTTCAAGGCCACACATATTCAATTTCAAGGGCTTTAAGTTTTTGAGCTCACGAACAAACATAGGTTTTCACTAAGGATGGGCATCGATCATTCCAGATATGCATGGGATGACTAGATAAATTTAAAAATCAAAATAAAAAGGCCCAAAAGACTATTTCCTGAGACGATGCAAGCCTTACAGTGACCATTGATTGATTGCTGACCAAATGGGTCTTTTTTAAATGATTACCTGAAAAGATGACATTTAGGGTGAAAAATGAGGGAAAAGAAGCAAAGCAAATTTAATGGTGATTCTAGGGGCCACCTTGAGTGGAACAGAAAAACTGAGGCTTCACACTGTCAGCAAAGTGGCAAAGTCCAAGTGACAACAAATTTAATCCAGGTGATATTCTTGCCACCAAACAAGATAGTCAAACTGCTGCCAATGGATTAAGGCATGCTAAAACTAAGGAGCCCATGCACAGGAAAAAATGCAAAAAATCCAACAATATATATTAACATTGGAAATGGAAACTAATTGCAGACATTGATTCATTGGAAGCAACTGCTTTACTCAAGAAAACATGGGAGGATATATATATTTAAAAAACAAGGCTGCCAAAAGCTTTTGCAAACTTATTTCTCTGAATAATTATTCAAGCCCAGAAGAATAAGACATGATTATCTACTTTCCAGAAGAATGGTCTGGATTACAGCATTTGGTATCATGCAATGAGGTGTATGAGACTTTAATGAATGTGGACTGACTTAATTCTGAACGAGCATCCCTCAATCAAGGAGAACATCATTGTCAGTAATAGATGGTATTTTGGAGCCAAAAGAGGTGTAAAATTTAGCTTTCAATCAGACCATAACCTGAAATTGAGACACTAAACGCTTTGACAATATTTCTCAGCTCCACTCTTGGACATTGCATATTTTGTATATTATTCATATATTTTTGTGCCATCAACGTACTTTCTGACTTGAATACATACTACCTTGATCGAAAAGTTCCCGGAATAACCACCGTGTGGCGCTCCCATCGTTCCGATTTGAGTTCTGTTTTTTTTGTTAAATTGGTACATCTGTTGTTGATATTCCCATTAAATCTTAGTGTCATAACTTGACATTTGCAAAAGTTACGGTCGGTTTTCGGTATGTCCATCAGTGCTTCCTGCGATTTTTCCATTACTTCCTCTCGGCTGCTAAAACGCGTTCCCCGTAATGGTTTTTTAACTCGATTGAACAGAAAGAAGTCACAGGGAGCCAAATCAGGTGAATTCGGTGGCTGTTGGATGGCATTTGTTGCATTTTTCGTCAAAAAATTACGAATAATGATAGCACTGTGCGACGGTGCGTTATCATGGTGCAAAATCCACGAGTTTTCTGCCCCCATTTCTGGTCTCTTTCGGCGAATTGCTTCACGCAAACGTCTCATAACGCCCAAATAATACTCTTTGTTTACTGTCTGGCCTTCTGGCAAAAATTCATGATGCACTACACCGTTGTAATCCATGAAAACCGTCAGCATTGCCTTCTTTTTTGACTGAAAACGACGTGGTTTTTTTGGTCTCGGCTCATTTGGTGAACGCCATTCACTTGCCTGATGTCTGGATTGCGTGTCGTACTCATAAACCCACGTCTCGTCTCCAGTAATGATCCTTTTGATGAATGTGGGATCGGATTCAGCCTCGCAAATCATGTCTTTTGCGACGTCAACACGGTCTCTTTTTTGCATGAAATTGAGGTCTTTTGGCTGCTACACGACGGAAACCCAAATCATTAACCACAATGTCTTGGGCGGATCCATAGGCAATGTTCAAGTCCTCCGCTATTTCTCTGATGGTTAATTTGCGGTTATTGACCAACATTTCTTTTACTTTATCAATTTTTTCACCGACTTTCGATGTCGATGGTCTGCCACTGCGTTCATCATCTTCGATTGACTCACGACCACTTCTGAACCGCTCGTGCCACTGGTAAACGACCGTTTTTTTTAGAGAATCGTTGCCGAAACACTTTTCCAACATTTCCAACGTCCGTGCGCCACTAAATCCGTTTTTTACGCAAAATTTAATACAAGTTCGTTGTTGCAAATTTAAATCCATTTCTGTAATTGTAAAAAATCGCCAACACATACAGAGATAGATGTACTCTTGGCTACGTAACTTTTGCAAATGTCAAGTTATGACACTAAGATTTAAAGGGAATATCAACAACAGATGTACCAATTTAACAAAAAAAAACAGAACTCAAATCGGAACGATGGGAGCGCCACACGGTGGTTATTCCGGGAACTTTTTGTTCAAGGTAGTATACACTTTTTTATTACATGTTTAGTTAACACCATTGCAGGGAATTGCAGTGTGACTAGTGAATCTTAGTGGGTCACTTGAATACTACCAACCATGAATGTTTTATCATAAAATATTTTATCCTTGCATTTATTGTAGACAGAAACAATTTTTGTCGCTCTTAATCGAAATGTTTATACCAATAAAATGTAAAATACTATCATGTCATTATATGTTTGTAACACCAATTTAAATTAACCACTAGAAGCACATTTTCTCTAACTAGGCATTTCAACGACTTGAACCATCTTTCAAACCTTGAGACAATTTAATCGTGAGTGTCTGTGCTGTCCCCCATTCTAGTCCATTGCTCATCAATCACACCCAGAGGCTGAGATCCAGTTTGTCTCACTTACTTCAGTAATAATTCTCAAGTATATTTTTGAACAAAATACCTCTTTACTTGGAACTACAGTCATAGAAACCCAACCCCCAGTCTCCGCCATAATTTGTCTTTCATTGGCATCACAACCGGCAGAGACTCCACCAGAGAGTTGTGCTTGGGTATTCATGTTTGTCGGCACCAGAAAGGTGACCATGAACTCTGGGCAGACAGGGAGAGATCCCAGGGCAATGGCCTCCTGTATGCCCAATGCAAGTGCAACTGCCTTTACCCTGCATGCAGGGATGCACTTGATGTTGCCCTAAAGGGAGCCTTTACACTCATAAGCACTGATGACAGAATATGATTTACAATAATCACAGATGAAATAGCTCTGTACACAAGAGCTCTGACAGGAAATACGCATACTTTACGAAGTGACTGCATGGTTCCTGGATGAAAGACCAAAAGAAATTGTGAGTGTTAATGCAGATCATAGCCACAAGTTTTCATGAGAAACTATCAACAATTTTGAAGTCTGAGAAGAATAATAAACGACCTCTCTCTACATTAAAGGAATTCAATAACTACATTGTTAATCGGGATTAGCACAACAAACTGGCTTCATAATCATTTTGTTTCATGTGCTACAAAATGAAAAATCAATGTTCTGGGAATTCTTATTAAAGAAATAAAAGTGCTTTTTTTAGAAGTACCTGAGACAAGCTGAAAGCTCAAACCATTCATTTCCATCAAAATGGTACATTATGAATAAGTACACATGCAATGCTATAGTTAATAAAACAAAAGTAACACATATTGTTCAAATACCAATTCAACATCAAGGACAATTTATTAAACCAACCACATACTAAACGCATATCAAATATGCACCGAGAGGTGGAACAAACAACAAATGCTCACCACATCCTGGCACGGGATGACCCCAACCATCATGCAGCCTCCAAACACCTTGCCATTCTTGCCAAGGGCCCTCCTTGCCTCTCGAACCGTGCGGAATCTAAGGTGGATCCAGTTGCAACTCTGGCTCCCCGATGACCCACCTTCGCTCACCACGCCACCGCCCCACCTGTGCTCCAAAATGGTTCCGCAGTGGACAAAGTGCGCAAGGATGTCATTGACCGCATGTGGTAGGAAGCCGAAGACTGTGACCCACGTGTCCGTTTCCCTCCTGGTCTCACTCTCTCCTCCACCTGGTCCCCCCTGGGATGAACCCTTGGCCCCCTTCTGGAACCCACTGCAACACAACACACAAGCAAGCCAGTTAATGCATTGAGGCAAAAGTGCACTTCTGGCACCCAAACACATTGTGCTCACTCTCATGGAACACCTCAATACTTTCAAGGTGAATCCACAGAAATTTATGGGAGTGCTGGGGTGTTAAATTTCAGGAGTGACCCACTGATGCGCACACAAATGCAAGAAATCGCACCATGAAGATATCAAGGCTCGGAAACCAGGATCCTTTGATTGCGCTGGGCTTAGTCTCCTGTCCAGATAAAATACTAAGGTGGAATATTCCACTTCGGATTCCCAAGGACTTCCCTCATGATATTGGGTGCATTGTAATTTGTTGTAAACTTTAAAAGCATTTAGAATTTGGAAGTGGATACCTTACCCTAGCTTAACTGCTCAGGTGGAAATCAAGAAATCAGGGTTTGACCCCTAGGCTGGGGAAATTATTTTTCTTATTTCTCACAACTAAATTAATCATTTCCCACTAATGAGTGCTTGGTTTCTACAACAGGTAATCTTTCATGTTATACTTCCCATGGCATACTTCCTTCCAAATAAATTCATCTGGCAAGAGAGATGGACAGTAGAGGTGTGATTATTAGTTAGGTGACTGCATGAGAGCCATGCAAATCCAAAATGCAGAGATGAACACAAAAACTCATGAATATTATTACAGATATGCTACATATCTTATGAGTTTAAGAAAATGACATAGCTTGTATTTGACAGCTGATGGCTCCACTTTGTGGAAGTTGATGTTCATGGAATGAAGAACACAATGTATTTTTCCACTGTTCTTTATTTAGGTACTACTAGTTTTTCTTAGGCATCATCATCAGGTAACTGTGACATGATATCTTTTCCAAATTCAATTTTTGACCTGGTTATGATACCTAATCGTGGAAACCAGAAGTACCCATATAAAGAACAGTGGAAAAATACATCGTGTTCTTCATTTCATGACAGCTTATTTTTCACTGAAGTAAGAAAAACACAACTGATATAAAGTTCTATTCCATTTAATTAATATTTAACAACGATTGAAAAATAGATCTTTCAAATACCTTCTATTGGTACTTCTAAATTTCTCTGTCATTTGTGATGCACAACCATCAACTTTTTACACAAACTGCAATACTAACATTGCTACTTGGTATCAAAAATTTAATCCTAGTTCCTCTTATCATTTAGATGATTATTCTTTACATTTTACTTTCATCACAGGTATTTTATTAAATACTACTGTCAATCACAAGTCGTCATGTATTATTAATATGATGGGCCATGTCCACAGCTCAAGGCATACGCAAGGCTTAAATCATATCCAATAATAGACTAACCTCTCAAAGAGCAAAGTCTCAGGAGCAAGCTGACTGGTGGCTTGACTGGCCATCACAGGCGATGTAATAACAGTCGGATGACTGGGAGAGAGAACACCTGCAAATGGCCCTGAGTGGGACAAATATGATGAGTTGTTGACATGAGACGAGACGACAGCACCCGGAAGAGGGCTCAGCGTGTCAAAGAGTCCCAACGTTGGTGGTCCAAAGTCAGAGGTGGGCTTCTCGGCAGGTGAAGTCACACTAGATGGAAGAGAAATTCCTTAAAACTACGAGACTAGATTCTTGGCTACAGTGGTTGGTGATTTACGACTTAGGAACAATTGAATTTGGAAAAATATACTGTGCTACAGGAAACTCCGGACATTTTTTAAAGCTACAATAATGTTTAACTTCATTGCTTTAGGTCTCACTTCAAGGAAGTTGGAAACATTTACTTTTGTTGAACCTTGACACTTTTCCCCATAATACTTCTGAGGAAAAATATGATTCGTCAATAAAAATAAATTTTTCGAATGTACATAAAATAGTTCACACAAAACCAAAATGATTAAAATGGGAGAACAATATGCACCTTTCCGCACTTGGGACAACATAAATATTTATTGCTCCCAATGCACTCAGCATTATGATTCAGGTGCATATCAGGTAACATAAATCGAAAAGAAAAATGGCTGGGTGCTTGGATTGAGACAAAGGGAAGAGAATTGGTATTTGCACCGAAGCCCAGATGCATGAGACAAAATCTATGAAAACTAACTATCTAATGAAAGTTTCATGATAAAACCATGACAGACTCAAAGTATAAAACGGATGCATTCGTGAATAAAATTTCCTCCTTTGCAGTTTAAACAAATGATCTTCATTCATTGCACATCCAACCACCGAATTTTTAAGCAATACTCTTGAATAATCTTTAAAAAAATGGGTTTGGTATTCATGCCACATCACTTACCTTTGTAAAGATCTTGAATTTCCAATCTGTGGTGCTAAATTACTGAGGTGACTTGAAGGCATGGCAAAACTACCGGTGCTGAAGGTCACATGCTTTGGTGTCTGTTGGCGTGCCTGGGCACTCGACCGTGGAGTAGAAACCTACATTCAACCACCAGGAAAATCCTCATCAGTCAAGATAGAAAAATTGACCATAATCTCCCAAATGCATTTAAGGGTATTTTGAACATGGGAATCTAAAAATATTAAGCAAATCATAAATCACAGTTCTAAGAGCAAGGCTACCCCTGCCATGAGCACCAATGAGGTTATATTACGGGAATAACATGTTCCTTGGTAATTCTGGTTAATTAAAACTCATTCTTAATGAGCAATGACTGAAATGCAACATCTGCATTAAAAGAGATGAGACGTATTTACACAAGCAAACTGCTAGACCAATCACAATCAGTGAGGTGTCGCCTTCCAGTGGCATCTGTGAGAAGTAAAACAACATCTTACTCGTGGCCCCATCCAGACTTTTCTCCTAACAAGAGCAACCCTTACCTGAGCTAGCAGATACCTGCGGTAGAAATTTTTGTTCCAGTGAGAATGAAGGTGTTTGAGAAGCAGCGTGTGTGCAATAAATTTTGTTTTAACCTCGAGAAAAGTAAAACTGAGGCCTATACAATGATTCAAGAGGCATTTGGCGATGAATCTATCAGTCGGCAACAGTGTTTTTGTTGGTAAAACCACTTACCGCCTCAACAAACATTGACTGATGAAGAACAGAAAAGTGGAAAACCATCAACGTTAACAAACGACATCTACGTCAACAGTGTGAATGATTTAATGCATACAAACCATAGTGAGATTGCAAATAAAGTTGACATAGTATTAGATTGCGTTTCACCATTTTGACAGAAATTTTGGGCATGCAGTGCATCACAACCAAATTTGTGCTGCGAGTGCTAACGGATGAACAGAGGTAAAAACGTCTCCACATCGGCCAGTTACCACTCGATCATTTAAACTGCAACCAAAACTTCTGAAAAACTATCATCACAGGTGATGAAACCTGGGTTTTTGGCTATGGTATAAAACCAGAGCCCAGTCTTTACAATTGAAGGGGCCATTTTCCTCACCATCAAAAAAGCTCAGACGTCATGACCGAGTGTGAAGGTGATGTTAATCATTTTCTTCAAATGAGAAGATATTATTCATTATAAATATGTCACCAAAGGACAAACAGTGAATGGGCAACGATATATATGGGTTATCAGTAAATTATATGTATGTATTCGGGTTGATTACAGTGTGAATGGTTTTTTTCTTAGGTATATATAAACATATATATATGTATCCCCACCATAAGCCCTTGTGGTGGCTATATATATATATGGTTTTTATATGTATTACATATATATATATATATGTAATACATATAAAAACCATATATATATATATATATATATATATATATATATATATATATATATATATATATATATGTAATACATATAAAAACCATATATATGTAATACATATAAAAACCATATATATATATATATATATATATATATATATATATATATATATATATATATGTAATACATATAAAAACCATATATATATATATATATATATATATATATGTAATACATATAAAAACTATATATATATATATATATATATATATATATATATATATATGTAATACATATAAAAACCATAGGGGGGCCAGTTCCTTTCCCTGTGCCGGTTATGGTTTCCCAGGAAGACCTGTAACCTGAAAAATCAAATAGCAGTTTTTTTTCATTTATTTATTATCACTTCATCACCTTGTTTTACAATGATAAACTATAAGATTTAAGTTTAATATAATATCTGTATAGGCAATTAAAACTTAAGTTCCCATTACTAGAATGAGTATTATAATGCACTACCAGGGACCTGCAAGTCGGCAATCTCTCTCATTTATTTAAAAAACGTGATTCAAAGTCTCCACTTCAGTCACTACACAACAACGATAATAATTCTTGACACTTTTTCGTAATCCTAGAGCACATGCATGGATTTAATTTCAAGTTTATTTCTTAGTACTTATTAATGATTCTGTAAAGCTGTAGTTCAATATTTTACAGCATGATGCTATGACAAGTAGCCACGGAAAAAGTAAATTTGGTTTAAAAATAGAAACCACGAACACCATGAGGGCGCTATCTCTTTATTTTGAAGCCTTTGGTCTTTCAAGTTAGCATAGGACTAAAAATTTAACTCACGTTGGGTGCAGTGTCTCCCATTAAAAATGACGGCAAAAACGGAGATGTGGTAGGCGATGAAGGAGTTCCTGCTGGACTGCCTACAGGTGAACCTAGCGCCATGGGTTCCATCGTGGGCTCTGTACCTTCGATGAAACTGGACTCCCCTTTCCTTGTACTCTTCTTGGTTTTTAATGCAGAAAAAATTCTTTAAGTCTACGATTAGAAAAATAACTACATTTATCTATACTAGCTAGTTCGATTTTACTGTCATTGGTGCCAAATCTATGCCATGACTAAAATATCATTAGATCTCACAAATCGCACGTTATATTTCGAAGAAATCAACCACTACACAACACATAGTTACCAAGTCGAGATTTGAATTATTTGCCGACACGAGTTCAACCTTGGTGAACCTCTACTGCAGACCAACACTATACAGCCTTCCAGGAACAGAAATGGGCTAGAACCTCTGAAATTGTCGGCACAATTGTACCTAAATTGCGGATTCCAAGACTAAATTTAAATGTCAGATGATCGACTGTTTAAAAAACAAATGAAGTAACTGAGCCGCCCACGTTGTAGAAACATGGACGTGACGTGCATGATTCCACATGACTCCCATTCCCGCGCATACGGCGCAGAACATAACCTGATCCACCCGACCAAGACTACGACGTTACAGAATCGGTCGACGAGTGGCGTCATTGTTCCCATCTCTGTTCTCATTGCTATATTTACGCTCAGCTCGGGCAAGAAGTATCTTAAAGTATTTCATTTGCTATTTTTCGACTAAGTCTTCATTTTCTTTCGCATTAATGATACATCATGGTAGGATACAAGGATTACATGACTCTCGTAGCTTATTAAAACGTATTTCAATTAATTTAACTTAACAATAGGTCGGACATCTCACCCATGCTAGCAACGTTAATGCTCTATTTTTTGGATGAGTTAGTAATCTGAAATGATTTTTGGTGCCTTCTGATCACTACACATGAAAATGTATTCAGCAATTTCCTTCGATTACTGAAATGATGACGATCGCACAATTCATTTTTTTAAGCAAAATCTCTAATTGTGATGCGAGCTATTTCAAAATCCTGCTAATATTTTATTTCGCTGGACGTATTTCAACATGTTTATCACGTTCGATATTAAAAGAGACGATTTTAAAAAAGGCTGAAGAGACTATGTTCCATTTTACGGATGTAAAAAACTAGGAAAATGTAAAAGTTATTATACTCGTAGATATTCGACCCAGGTGTTTGAGAACCCATGAATTTAAAAACCGGTTATTATTGTACAATATCGCTGAGGAAACCGTTCATGACATTAGAAGCTGTCTCGGAATTGAGGTAGCCGGCCCAAGTTATGTCAACCACCTGTAGTAATCGAATATGGTTAGTAACAGTCATTCCTGATATGTGAAATCAATCCTTATCTATGATGTAATACGTTTATGACATAGATGCAGCCGATTCTAATTTAAATACACAATCATGGACAATGACAATTGGCTCTTGACTTTGATTTACCCACATACGTATTTGGCATCAAACTATAACTTTTCATACACGGCCTAAAAATCGGCAATCGAACCTATTTTAGAAATTCGATCAGCTCTAATTGCTTGCAGCCTGATCATTAAGTGTAAATTATGTATGCCAGTGGACTCAGTGGGCCCTGAATTATGGAAATAATAATAACAATTTATTGTACACTGACCATACATATCATGTACGTGGTCTGTGCAATAAATGCGCGAACCGGTGCAATCTGGCGGCCATTACGCGAACTATAGCCCCGCCCACTAGCGGCGCCAGTTGCCTGAGACCCAATGAGCCGTCTGTGCTTGGCGGATCGTCGAGCTCTGCATATGGTGCCAGTTATGTTAGCTTCTGTTGTCCTTGCTTTTACTGTTTGTCGGAAATGGAAATTGAGCAAATCACGGAGAAACGAATCAGTATTAAGTTTTTGGTGAAGTGCGGGGAAGTTATCAAGGATTAGAGAAATGTAAAAAATTCATTCAATGAATAATAGCTGTGGTAATACTTTTTTTAAACTGGCTCTTGATTGATAGCGACTTAGTTGATATTTGCACTCAATCAGACGTGCTTTATTGAGCCCTGTCTTGTGTACCTGAAATTTGATGTCCAAAATCATCATGGGTTATATGCATCCGAGGATCGAATGTGAGCAGATCTTCAAGCTAATCTCAATGTTACCCAATAACTTCAATCCTTCATAGTTCTCTGCGCTCTCCTCTTCTTTCAACTTAATCTGGAGCATCACCACTGATTCTGCAGTCTAAATAGCGAAACTCTTCTACTTATTCCAGCGTGCTGTTCTTCCTCAACATTAGGTCATTTGGTCATTAGGTCAGGTTTAGGCTAGTACAGGTCTGTATGAAGAAGTGGTTGAACAAGTCCTGGCCAGGTTTTCTGTCTCTCTCTTCAAATATATTTCTGCCAAGAGTAAACTGAGATGGGCAACAAATAAAGCAAAAGAAGCATGGTGGAAAACGCAGTGCGAGGATGTGGAAAGTTTGTAGAGGAAGGATGTAATTGGTGCGCTATACAGCTAGGTTAAATCACTAATGCGAAGTAAGAAGGAAAGATCTATGCTAACAGTTAGAGATAAAGCGGGTAAGATAATAGTTGATACAGAGAGGATCCAATAAAGATGGAAGGAATCTATAGAAGCACTGTATGGTAAATAACTCAGGCCAACAAGGTTAGACATAGAAAAGGAACATGACGTAGATGAAGATAGCTTAGGTCCAGGCATACTAGGCGATGAGATAGAAAGGACATTAAGGGAGATGAAATCAAAGAAGGCCGTGGGGGTAGACAACATTCCTGCGAAACTTCTAAAAGGTTTACGAAAATGCGGGAGGAAGAGGCTTTGTATATTGACTAATTCGTAGTATCTATGAGGAAGAAATCTGGCCGGAAGACTTTGTGAGATCAGTGAAAGTTCCTATCCCGAAAAAAGAAAAAGGCTACATCATGTGAGGATGCAGAACACTAAGTTTGATTTCGCGCGCAGATAAAGTGGTTCTCAGGATCATCAACAAAAGCATGAATAGCAGGGCAAATTCTTACCTAGGGAATGATCAGTTTGGGCTTAGGAAGGGGGGAGGCACGCGTGATACTATTGCAGTAATGAGATCACTAATAGAGAGGAATATGGAATACAATGAGGAAGTACTTGCCTGTTTCGTAGACTATGAAAAGACTTTTGGTAGAGTAAATAAGGAAAAACTAATGAGTATATTGCAGAAAATAGGAATAAATTAGAGGGACAGGTGGCTAATCCGCAACCTGTACTCATCTCAGACTGCTCGGGTGCGAGTGGGGGATGGAGAGTCCAGATGAGCAGTGTTAAGAAGAGGAGTACATCTACATCTACATAGTACCCCGCAAGCCGCTGCTAGGGCGTTGGGCGGGGGGTGCTAGGATACCACCCGTAATTAAGAAAAGAAAAACACCGCATGCAAAAGCCACAAATTACTATAATCCACTAACAAAACATGATATGCATTTATGCAAAAACCCTTACATCTACATCTACTTAATACCCCGCAAGCCTTCGCTAAGGCGTGTACCGGGGGGTGTTAGGACACCACCCGTAATTAAGAAAGAAAAAAAACCGCATCCAAAAGCTACAAATTTATACTATCCACAAACAAAACATGGTATACATTCATGCAAGAACATTTACACCCCACATACATGCAAATACTCAAACTACTAACTAGCATTCACATGCACCTACAAGTATGCCTAATTACTTTGCAATGTTTAATTTTTTTCCGTCTTGTATATTAAATGTTTTAAATATCTCTAAAGTGACTTTGGTTTCTTACTATTATGATATCTGATTGTACGGGGGAAGAATGAGTATTTGTGTCTATCTGTACTGGAGTCTAATCTCCCTTATTTTATCTTTGTGGTCTGATCTACAAAAGTAGTGTGGGGCCATTATAATTCCTTCAGTGTCATCGTTAAACTCGTTTGTTCTGAACCTTTCTAAAAGCCTAAGTCTTGGGCGGTGCGAAAAAATGGTATTGAAGCGAGTTGACAGACGTAGATTAGAGGATTTTGAAATGTGGGTGTGGAGAAGGATGGAGAAGGTCAAGTGGACAAAGAGGAAAATAATAAGGAGGTGTAGGGAGGGAGAAGAGAGGATTGTTCGGAGAAATCATAAAGAGTTAGGAGAAATGGATGAAAAGCATATTGATCGGCAGTGGGATGTTGAAGACTGTAATAGAGAGGAGAATGTTAGGCAGACAAGGAAAGGGCCGGGATAGGATAGGGATGTTGGACGGAATGAAGGGAGGAAGGAAGTACACAGAGATGAAGAAGGGTTTATTGTAGTGTCGGATGTTGAGTCGTGTTTTTTTGGGAGAAACAAGATATTTATTTGCCAATCCAAGACCTTCCTTAATCGGTAGATTACCCAATAATAATCTTGTTTGTCATTTCTTTTATTCCAAACTTTATATGTCGTCCATTTTCTGACATTTAATTCTAACCCTCATTCTTTACACCACTGCAATATTTGGTCCCAATCGCGGGAGAAAAATACGCCAGGTGCCAGTGTTCTTATTCCCCTGTAAATCATTATCGCATGGCAATAATATTAGATTGCTGATACCGTGGAAATTTAGGTATTATATGTCGTATATCTAGCAGAGTAGGGGCCCTGTAATACTTCCTCGTGGCACCTCTGCGGAAACACCTGCCTGACTCTAACGAACTCAACCCAACGAAGACTACTTTCTTTCTACGGTTAGATAAGAAGTCCTTAATCCAGTTTCTCCTTAATGCCATAATATCTTGGCTTATGTATTGTTGGGTATTAATTTCACATGGGACTTTCTTTAAATCCAAAAATACAATATCCACCTACGTGTGACACGACATCAGGATATCATGAGTAAAAATTTCAAATTATGTTACACATGATATGGGTTTCCAAAATCAGTGCTGATTACGGAAAAGTATGTTTTTACTGTCGACAAAGGTCTTCATAACGCTAAAAAATGACATCCCCTAAGATTTTGTGGGATGTACAGGTAGTTGTTGAAGAAACAGTTTTGTAATCATTGGCATTCTCCCTATTAAGGCTTTAGCAGAGGAGCGTTATGTGAGCTAGCTTCCAATCGCGAGGCATTGAAGCTTCTTCTATTAAATTGAAAAATACGGTGCAAATAACCGTAAGTTTAAAAAAGATTTGCTTTCTGAAGTTTCCTCGGAATTCTGTCGGGCATTCCTTCCGAACCCGAAATTGTATGGTTTTGTATTTAGGAGCTGTTTTATGTTCCTTACAGGGACAATAATATGCCCTTCATGAGCTTTCCAGGTGTGTGGGAGCTTCGTTTTGTGCTCTAATAGTTTTGATGTAGACGTTCTGAAAGAAATTATTCACAATATTAGAATTATTTAAGCTTACTGTACACTATTTTGCCAGTTTCTGCATTTTTATAATGTGCGGTTGAGCATTTCCCTTATACATTTATCTCTGATGCAAGACCGAAATGATTTCGGGTTTCTCCCTAAATGTTCGTACGACATTTTTATTTTGAAATCTCGTAAGGCTTTCCACATTACCGTTTTATTTTTCGCTTGAAATTTACGAGTTAAACCCCCTATATTTTCAATATAATTTCCTCAATAAGTTTTTCATTGAACTCAGGTGTTCTACAGAACAACCACGCTAGCATATTTCGTAGGTTCGACCAATGAACTTTGTACTAGACGGTCTCTAGTCTCTCACTCTATTCTCGTCTACTAAAAGACCGTACCGGCATGATTTAGATCAGACTGCGATAGTAAATTCATCTACTGTTTTTTTATTACTATCTCGCTTGATACTGCATAACCTCTTGGAAAGAGTTCAATGTCTGCATTATCTATGGCAAGCCCGTTTTATGTACCTTATGCTATGACAACCATTGTGATCTGGAAAATATGTTCCATGTCCAAAGCCTTGTTTTGGCCCTGCGGCAATTTAGTGTGACAATGTTTAGACGGCCTTAGTTCGCACTTGTGAATTTACCAGCAAAAACCTGACGTTTAATATCACTGTTTACTACCAGTATATGATTTATTTCAATTTTTGTGGGTGTCAGAGATGAGGCAGAGATTTAGGAATCAAATTATGGACCTCAAAAGTTACACGTCATATCGACAGCGACCAAAATGTAGTTTACCAAGACTTAGGCTTTTAGAAAGGTTCAGAACAAACGAGTTTAACGATGACACTGAAGGAATTATAATGGCCCCACACTACTTTTGTAGATCAGACCACAAAGATAAAATAAGGGAGATTAGACTCCAGTACAGATAGACACAAATACTCATTCTTCCCCCGTACAATCAGATATCATAATAGTAAGAAACCAAAGTCACTTTAGAGATATTTAAAACATTTAATATACAAGACGGAAAAAAATTAAACATTGCAAAGTAATTAGGCATACTTGTAGGTGCATGTGAATGCTAGTTAGTAGTTTGAGTATTTGCATGTATGTGGGGTGTAAATGTTCTTGCATGAATGTATACCATGTTTTGTTTGTGGATAGTATAAATTTGTAGCTTTTGGATGCGGTTTTTTTTCTTTCTTAATTACGGGTGGTGTCCTAACACCCCCCGGTACACGCCTTAGCGAAGGCTTGCGGGGTATTAAGTAGATGTAGATGTAGTTCTAATGAAGCGCTGCCAGTTATCCCAGAATCTGAAAAAGATAACTAAGACTCAATGGAGATGAACCAGATTGAAGTAAACTGAGCCACGATAGGATTTTTAATATAAATTGGAAAAGGAAATGGAAAATATATACAAACATAGAATTTATTGAAGAAAGATAGCATGAAATGAAGACTGGACTTTTAGTAGCCCCTAAAAACTCTATAACCCGAAGGAAACCTACGAAAAGCAAGCCATGGATATTAATTTTACGCAATATCACACCGTCTGTATATCATTAAATCTCATTATTCCCTCCATATCGTTTTATCTCTTTCCAACTATCGTATCCCTAACCCCTTGACTCCCTCAACACATTCAATAATCATCCCTTCCCACCCCTCCGCCGTCTCTCGAGAGGAACTCGATAGGAAAAATCTTTTAGTCCCTCTCTTTCCCTGGGCCTCCCTCTCCCCATCACCCTCGTCACCACCTTAACCTGAACACATGAGCTGCCCACCTTCCTTCTCTCCCCCTCATCCCTCTCCCCCCCCTCCCTCGGCCAGACTCCAGGTAGCGCGGGGAATCCCAAAAATGTAATCTCACCCCGCCCCGCAACGCTGAACGAACACAGCAGTTTCTCTAAAACTAGCCACCTACTGGTGAGAAGGCTCATCGGGTCGAAAATTCGAAATGTAAGTGGGTGTGATATCCTACTTTCTATGGATCCCTCTCACGTTCTCCGTCATCAACTGTCATTCTGGATAGAGTAGTACACCAATTCACAATATTCTTCTATTTTTTCATGCTATGCACTTTTCTTAAAAACGAGTAAATATATACGTACACACACACACAGACTCATTTATATATATATATATATATATATATATATATATATATATATATATATATATATATATATATATATATATATATATATATATATATCGCGGTAGTCCGGGGGGTAGAGCAGTGAACTACTGAACAGAGGGTCCCGGGTTCGATTCCCGGGAAAGGCACTCTGGGCACCTGCAGCTCCACCCAAGCTAAAGTGATTTTTCGGGTACCAGGTCTTCCTGGGAAACCATAACCGGCACAGGGAAAGGAACTGGCCCCCCTACCCTGATGTGTGAATTTTCACACCCCGTATAGGGCTTAGTACTGGGTGATCTCTACCATCACCTACTAAACCGATCTTCGGGTTGATTACTGTTTATATATATATATATATTTATATATTTATAAATTTTATCAAGTATTTGCCCACAAGTATCTTAAGTACACGAATGTGATTTGGGCAATGAGAAAAACGTTTTTTCTTCAGCTGCGCTCGGAGTTATTTTAATGAATCATTTGGGGTCCCTATAATTTTTCTACCAGCCGCCGCGACGCTCCATCTCTTCGCCAGTGGGTCTTCCGAGGGGGGAGGGCGGGAGAACTCGTCGACCCCCGGCCACGAGAGCCAGTCCCTAGGGAGAGGGGACTGGTGAGTGGCAGGAAAAACCAAGCTTCCATCGAGTCATTGTACCGTGACGGTTGACTCCATTTCGTTGAACGACGCTTTGCATCAGTCAGTCCGCACGCATTTTAAACTCGGTTCGGTTGATAATCCCAACACGGGTTTATGCCTAATGAGAATATACAACGCTCCGCATTACATTGACGTAAACTGGAATAATTTCGACTGTTCCTAAAATAAACGTACACACCGTTCACACGCCGTTCCCTTTAGGAGTAGATAAAGTCGAAAACGCGGCATTTTAAATTATTTCATGAAACTTTACTCCCTTTTTGAATGCTCTCCACATCGCTACGTCCTTGAATACTCCTTTCGCCTCCTTCACATCCATGCTGTCTCATCTTTTCCTGATATTCCTTCTCTAGAGGGTCTCTCATTAGCAATGAACCCGTGACTGTTCCTGTCTGCCCTTCCCAAGCCATTTGCTCCTCTCTTATTCCTATCTATTGCGAGTCCAAACCACGTTTTTAGATGACACACAACTCATTCCTCACTTTATCTCTCCGACTATTGGTGCAAAAGCTCTTCAATTACCCCATGCCTAGCATATCTAGTCCACATTTGTGCCTATCAATAATGCGTGGAGGAGTGTTCTCTTGTTCACTGTCATTTTTCATTTACGTCTACGCAATCTACCATCCAAGACTTCGCTAAGGTATGTTGCAAGGCAATTTTTGTTGTATTAAATGCACACAATTCATGATAATTTCCGCATACTATTGGCATCGTTTTCGCTGGCATTTGAATGCTTTTGGAGATCCCTACATCCATCAGATTTGCAAAAATTCCCGACAAGATATATGAAATAACCCATTTGTTCAATTACTTCACCTTTTCTCCTCATAATGTAGTCATTCTCTCACATTCTCCGCATAAAACACAAAAACTTTCTTTGTAGAAGTGTTTATCCTCGATTTCACTCTGCCTGCACTTTATCTACCAGTGCCTGCACATCTAGAGTGTGTGGCAGGAGGTGATTCCACACCGGGAATGGAGCATCAAAACATAGTGTTGCTTAATTTTCGTTTTCCATTATATATGGCAAGCAATTCAAATAATGAAAAGAATTTGTACAACAGTCACATGTACTACGGTAATAAGGTTAAAATACTCCCATATTTATTCCTGGTAAGCTGCTAGTAAGACGAATAATAAAATAAGGATTGGATAAAGATATGACGACGCACTAGACAACTAGGAAAACTTTTTGTTCTGCGACGCTGTCGATTGCAGGTATTCTGAACCTTCATTTTTCTCGGGGAAAATGGCGCCCTAAATCTGTCGATCCCACACTTGATCTCAGTTGAGCACAGTAAGAAAAATTACTTTTAAATTTGTTTTACTATTTTGAAATTCATATAAACTCGAAATATAGTGTCATTTTAATAGCTAGTTCATTTTCTTCAAATTACAAGGCTTTGTATTATTGTTTTTATGTTAATAAAATTTGCCTTGTTTTAGCCATAAGCCCATGTATTTATATCTATTTAACCCTAGAACGGTAACGTTATTTTTTTCACCCTATTCTGGTAACGTGGGGTGGCAACTTTCAAAAATTCGTATCTCACCCCCATTATGACAATGAGAGTCCTATGGTGGCTCATTTTTTTCGTTTTTTTTTAAATTTAGAATCACGTGACACACTGATTGACGTGAATTATGGTAAAGGTCGCAGACGTAAGCCGTTTTCGTTTGGCGCGAAATTTCAACCCACTCAGGGGTGTTTTTTCACCCCCGTTACCGTTCTAGGGTTAAACATCAGAAGTTTATTAGAATTCAGCATGAGAACCCTCTATGTCGCAACGCAAAAAATGAACTATTTTTGGAAAAAAATGACCCAGGAGTTTTTACAAATCTTAATAACTAAACTCGTGGCAGGCAGTTTTCACGGCACATGCGATACAGGTCATTCAAGTTACAAAGGGGGAGGGGGGGGAGAGGGTCGAGAGGCTGGGATTAACGGCTCCCTCTCTCTCTCTCTCCAATCTCCCTGCCGTGGGGTGGAGGGGGGAGAGAGCGACCCCCTTTTGCGCCCCTCCGCGTGCATCTCGTCTGCCCCAGCTCTCCGTTTCGTGTCTCGTGAGGGCAGAGGAGAGGGGAGGGGGGGAAGGGGCCGATGCCCCACACACACACACGACCCCTCCCCCTCATTGGTGGGTCCACACCACATCTGGGGCATTGTGTCCTGCGAATGGGGGGATGAGGGGTGTGCCGCGGTGAGGGTGTGTCTGTCAGCTGCCTTCCTGCCCGCCGGCCCGTCCTCCCGCCTGCCTCTCTGTCTCTAACCCCAAACCCACCCTTTCTCCCTTCCTTTCGGCGCTCCCCCCCCTCAATCCCCCAGGGCAGGGCTGCCACCTCTCCGGACTGGAAGTGGGCAGTCAGCGTGGGAGGGAATCGGAATGAGCGAGGGGTTTGATACGGGCGTATTCAAAGTTTACTGTGGTAAAAAATTACAAGAGACCTGCTTCATTATTCATGCCACATGACGGTTCCGCGTGGTTGTGATATGAACGCCTGCAGAGATATAAGTAATAAATCGGACTGTGAGGATCTTGCTAGTCATCTAATTTTGATGTTGTATGCCTGCCTGGCGTGGAAACACCCTTTGCCCCACACCGTGGCGGTGGCTGGGAGGGTACCACGCGGATGAGGATCTCAACATTATTTCGAACAATTTTTTTCAGGAGGATGTCTCCAGTGAAATCCTAAATAAAGGCAAAGTACGATGAATTCTGGGAAAATAAATCCGTAGACCCTCGTTCCAACTTTTGACCCGAAAGAGAGACTGATACGAGCATGGTGGACTAAATTCGGAAATCAAACCAGCATCAAACCATCCATCCATTGATAGAACACGTTGGGAGCATGGGCGGAAACGCATCGCTGACGTCGCAAATCGCCAAAGAGGTTGTGTGGCAGGAGCGTTAAGGCTAGACCATACATTAATAGTATTTAGAAAAATTAGTGAATATTGAAAATCCGTACAATTTTATTTTTTGTAAGTTTGAATTATCGCTAGTAATATTCTCAACTAAGGTTGTTACATGTTGGAAGAAGGAAAAATGATTTCTTATGTCGTTCCGTTTGGCGGTATATTACCCTTTAATTCTCGCTGCGATATCCGGCCTAACAAAATCATCTGGGATCAAAATTATTTCCATTCAAGCCATCATTCCAAGCCACCACCGCTAGTGTATGAGACGGGATGAGCCCACACTAGGTATGCAGCTAAACATTTTCGGTCAAATGTTAGTCGCAAGTACATAAGAAAATCATAAACACAGTTATCAACCCAAAGGTCGGTGAGGATAGAGTTCGCGCTAAACTAAGTAAGCCCAACGGCGTGTGAAATTCACGCATCAGGGTGAGGGGGGGGGGGCAGTTCCTCTCCCCTGTGTCGGTTATGGTTTCCCAGGAAGTTCGGGTACCCGAAAAATCACACAGCTTGGGTGAAGCTGATGGTGCCCAGAGAGGCGTGCCCAGGAATCGAAATTGGACCCTCCGGTAAGTAGTCCAACGCTTTATCCCTGAAATACCACCGGGGAAATGACTTCAGATCTGATTAATATAAAGAATTATGTTTAACTCACAAACGAATCTTTGTCCTCCTTACATACGAGTATAATCCCAGAAGTACCCAACCCAACAAAGAAAACACAAAAAGTTTGGAAAAAATGTATTTATTTTTCAGCGTAATCTCCTTTCAGCTCCCTATACACTTTTCCCTGCGATGTTCAATAAGTTCGATACCCTTTTTATAATAAGACCGGTCTTGCTCCTCAAAATATCCATTGATTGCCCAAATCACTTCTTCACGGTTGGAAAACCTTTGACCACCAAGCCATTTTTTCAAGTTTGCGAACAGAAATTAATCCGAGGGGTCTACATCTGGCGAATAGGGTGTGTGAGGTAGTAATTCAAACTTCAATTCATGAATTTTTACAACTAACCGATTTGTGAATTGGTACATTGTCTTGATGAAATATCACTTTCTTCTTAGCCAAATACGACCGCTTTTGCTTGATTTCTTCGCTTAAACGTCGAAATAAGTTCGCATAACACTCGCATCACACGTTGGTGTTTTTCCCTTTTTCAAGATTGTCAATGAAAAATATCCCACGCGTATCCCAAACAACCCATGTAGTTGATATTGGTCTTAATAGTCCTGCTTCATATTCTAGAATTTTTTTATGGATAGCAGGCATTTTACTTCGTTCGGATGTCATCTCTGCTAATAGTTGAGGCCCTTCATCCACGAATTTGGCAAACATATTTTTTATTGCAAAATAGTCGGCATACATTTTTATCTACTAGACTTTCATATAGTGTGCCTGACCCCAACTATAGACGTACTGTGCACATGCGGTGTGGGCGCAGCCCCTGCCACACGCTTTGCCAGTGGCAATTGAATATCATTTAGATGCATTCACCAAATACTCGAATGGCTGGCGGCTCCGATCCCACATTCTCGTGGCTGTTCTCTTGCTGGGTAATTTGTGGGTATATGTATATAAAGTTACTGCATCCTAAGGTGAAATTATTTGTTAGGTGATGGTAATTGCATGCGTGTGAAATGAGAAGAGGTAGATATGTATTTGCATGCGTGTAAAATTGATGGATTTTTGCATGAATGTATGCGCCACTGTGGGTGTGGGTATGTGTTGGTTTTGAATGTGGTTTTGTTCACTTTTAACGGGTGGTGACCTAATACCACACGCCCTTGCGGCGGCTTGCGGGGTATTATGTAGATGTAGACGAAGTTCGGTAGGCCTGGTCGTCCTCTTGCCGAAGTGCCAGTGTACGAGTGTACAAAACTCGTATTTACATTTCTTCTCATATCCCCTAGTCAGGAATATTGGGTTCAAGAAGATTGTGTAGCCATCTTCATTACGATGCAGATGAAACAATTTGAAAGCAATGGTCGGACTTTTCAGCATTAATTTTGTCAATACTTTTAACATTTTACAATGGCGTATTCCTCGTATAAATTGTATTTTTAAATACAATTCCCATTTGGCCAATGCATCCATCTTTCGTATTGATTTTTTATCACTCATGGTACACGCATGTTACAATAAATTTGATAAATAATTTCACAGTTTCGATAGTCAAACATGTATTTGGAGACTTAAAATAGATTTAAAAATGATTCACAACAGCATTTTAGTATCCATTTAGTGCCGAATATTATTTATTGTGATACTTAGATTTTTTGGCGGTTTTATAATATTTTTAATTCGGATAAAATTTTACACTAATTATTAGAAAAAATCAGTTAAATTTCATTATTCATTTTTAATTCCAAATATCATTAATTCATTTTGCTAGGAATACGCCATTGTAAAATTATGAGAGGGTAAAAATTAATTCCCGAAAAACTTACATGAACACTTTTTATACTCGTATATTATGAAATTGTACCCAACAATTTGTCGATTAGCATAAAATTTTTTTAAAATATGCTCTCTGATTCTTCATCATTAAATACTGTCAAAATGTCTTCCGTATGGGAGGGATAGGAAAGGAATAGGGACGGTTGGACGATTTGAAGGGAGGAAGGAAGTATGTGAAGATGAAAAGGGACTATGGTTTAGTAGGATGTTGGGTTGCGTTGTGTTTTGTCAGGAAAGACAAGAGAATTATTTTGTTGTTGTGTCCATCCAAAACCCACCTTAACCGGTAGATTACCTATAATAATACACATTAGGGTTCTTATTTTTTTTAAATCCGTCATTTAAGCAATATTAGTTACATTTCGAGAATGTTTTCCTTCCTGACCCCCCTACCCTAATGTGTGAATTTCACACGCCGTCGGGCTTAGTACTAGGTGAATTCCACCGTCACCTACCAAACCGACCTTCCGGTTTATTACTGTGTTTGTTTTGTATATATGTATGTATGTATATATATGTATATTATATATATATGTATGTATATATATATATATATATATATATATATATATATATATATATATATATATATATATATATAATGAATATAAAGTTAGCACCAGCGGACAAACCTAGAAACACACAAAAACCTACCGTAACCGGTAGATTACCTTATAATTATATATATATATATATATATATATATATATGTGTGTGTGTGTGTGTGTGTGTGTGTGTGTGTGTGTGTGTGTGTGTGTGTGTGTGTGTGTGTGAGTGTGTGTGTGTGTGTAAAGTGTAGTGACAAATTAAATATCGAAGGATCTATCATGTTTTTTCGGCCTTGCCTCATCATACGTACCATGTCTTTCGTTCACCTTCGGCCGGGGACTCTTCCCCAGCAGCAGCGACGGAAGACCCGCGACCCCCGACTCCTCGCCCTTCTAAAGGGAAGGAGTGAAGGCGCCATGGGCTCCATTCCGTGGCGACCCGGTGGGGCAGGGGGGTCCCGACATTGGCCCTGGCCCTCAGGTTCCTTCTTCCAGCCGGATTCACGCCCTTTCCCGAGCACTCACTCGCGAGTACACGAAACCGTATTCCCGGACGGAGTTAGAAGGGCTCTTCCTCCCTATTTCCAAGGCTTCTCGAATTGGTAGGGTGAAATATGGGTCTTCCCCTGGGATGGATGACTCTGGCGAGACCCCACTGCACATTTGCATCTTACATCCGCCGGCTAGCCTCCGAAGGGGAGTATGGCGGAGGGTGTTAGGTCAAAAGCCATTAGTAATAAGAACAATTCGTTATTATTTGCATTCCGCGTCATTTTATTTCCGGGAAGTTCGAATTATCGTAGGGGATGCTGCCTGCTGTTTTCAAGCCACATATATATTGTGTAACTATTGTTATTCCCTAGTCTTCTGCATTTAACACCACGCCATTCATGGGGAGCACATATCAGGACAATATACGGATCCGCTTTAAAGGAATTCGGCTTCATTAAACGGGTTTTGGGTGAATTTTAATGACAAAGTAAAATATAGGTGTTATTTCACTCTAGCTAGGCCTCATTTGGAATAATTCGCAAGTATTTGGGATCCTTGGGAGAAACTTTTGCAAAAAGAATTAGATAGATAAAGTCTTAGAGAAAATCCGCCAGATTCCTTAAAAATTGTTATAGTAAGAATACGGGTGTGAAAATGTGCCATTTGGCCTGGGAACCACTCGATATGCGAAGAGAACGAGCGAGACTAAGACATTTACAAAGGTTCAGAACAAACAAGTTGAACAATTACACAAAAGGAACCATTGTTTTGCCTCACACTACTTAGGTAGATTAGACCACAAAGATAATATAGGGGGAATTGATTCCAGTACAGATAGATAATACAAGTACTCATTCTTTCCCCGGACATTTAGGAATCATAATAGTACAAGAAACCAAAGTCATTATAGAAATATTAAAGACATTTAATTTACAAGTCAAGTCAAGATTAAATGTTGCACAGACACATGGTATATTCATTCGCTGGTGCATGTGTATGTCAGTTCATAGTACACGTACTTTCATGCGTGGAAGTTACAAAGGTTTTCCTATGAATAGATGTGACCTTTCCGGTGTAGATTGGAATGACTTTGTGGGTTTTGCAGGAGGTTTTATTCTCTTTTACGGGTGGTCGTCTAACACCCCCCGCCACGTGCCCTTGCAGTGGCTTGTGGGGTACTATTTAGATATAGATTTAACTAGAGTGAAACATCTAGTTTTATCTACTTCTATTCCCTCGTCATCAGCATTTAACTAGAATGATTTGCATACATCTAATATTCCTCATTAAGAAGGATGGGTTGGAGAGCGTCGTTTACTTTGGTTCAATAACCGCACCTCGAGGGACGGTAATCCAGGATATAATTCTCCATCCGCCGCCGAGGAGATACTGAGGCTAGAACAAGATTCCCAATGTGAACTCGCCCAAGTTAATTGCTTATGACGAGAGTCAGTACAGAAGACTCTCCCAGTCAGAGGAAGGTGAATGTGATCCGTCCATGCGGGGGCCCACTCACTTGAAGGCTCTTCACGGGACCCTCTTCGAAATCGGATATCCTCGTTTCCGCTCCTGTCTACCTCCTTTCCTCCTGCGTACCTGCCATGTACGCATGCCTCGACTTCGAAAGGTAAAAGAGCTCCTCATGGTCCTAAGAACATTGATATCATCTGCTAATTTCTCACACGGGGATGCATACATGGTCTGTGCAATAAATTCGCGAACTGGTGCAATCTGGCGGTCATGACGCGAACTATAGCCCCGCCCACTAGCGGCGCTAGTTGCCTGAGACCAAATGAGCCATCTGTGCTTAGCGGATCGTCGAGCTGTGCGTACGTTGCCAGTTATGTTAGTTTCTGTTGTCCTTGTTTTTACTGTTTGTCGAAAATGGAAATTGACGTAATCACGGAGCAACGAATCGACATTGAGCTTTTTGGTGAAGTGCGGTAAAAGTTATCAAGAAATTACTAAAATATTGACAGCTGATTACGGTGATAATGCTCTGAAGGAAACAGCCGTTTTCAAGTGGATTAAGAGATTTAAATATGGCCGACAAGACGCCATGGATGATGCAAGGCCGGGATATCCTTCAACCACCTTTGTTGACGACAACATTAATCGTGTGTGGTCCCTTGTCCTTGCCGATCGTCGAAAAACTGTCCGAATGATAGTTGATGAACTGAATTTAGGAAAACCAACAAATGCACCTGCACACTGAACATTGATTGTTCGCCAGTTTCTGGCAAAACATTCAATCACTATCCTTGATCATCCTCCTTATTCGCCAGATCTCCCCCCCCCCTTTCGACTTACTCCCGTTCCCAAAATGCAAAAATGTGATGAGGGGACATGACTGAGAAGATGTGGACACAATAAAGCAAGAAACGACGAGAAAACTAAGAAGCCTAACCGCCGGGGAGGACTTCCAAGGGTGCTTTAAACAGTGTATGAAAAGAAGATGGAATAAGTGCATAGCAACGAATGGAGAGTACTTAGAACAGGGGACAAAATCGATGCAGACTAAATTTTGCAAGATAAAGTTTTTATGTGGCCCCAGTACGCGTATATTTTGGACAGACCTCGTATATCTAATCCTTGGACCAGGACACTTTAGCCTCAAAAATATACCCGAAACTAATGGGAATGTAGATTCTTCGGGTTGTGCAAACTTTTACTGGCACATCTGAGGAAGGGAATGCTCAACATGGGGATTTTTCGACCTCTCCGAACTATTTGGCTGTGCACGCTATAGAATGCTTATGGCAACGTTAAATTTCAATTCCACAAATTTCTTAAATGAATTTTGATCTCGTATCGTTGACAAATCTCTCAAATTTCCCTCTAGAGCGAGGGGGAAGGAACTTTGGGAGGGTAAATTCCCGGTATCCCGCAGGGCTAGAAGAACTATTGAAATTACTTCGTGAATTTTAGTTATTTTATTACGCTAGTATGAACAGCAATTAATTGAGAAACAGTCTTGATTAAATTAAACCGGAAAAAAGCGTCTACTACTAACATAGTGTCTCATATAAGAATATCATTTCACAGAGAATTGTTCTCAAATAATTAAGCGAGTAAAATGTCTAGCTATGAGATTTTATTGTTATTTTTCTTCCTGAAAAGATAACGGCGAATAATTATGCTTATAATTGTTGAAAAGTAACGAAATCATGATGTGAACTATTTTTATCGTCCAATGAAATGAATCAATACTTGTATGAGTGGTCAAGGGCGAGATAAAAAGCAGTCTCGGGTCGGGTAACACTGTTGTTCAGTTTAATACTACTTGCGTAATCATTGGAAACGGTTAGGGGTACAGGCGTCCACATTACGCCTGAAGAACTAGGGGATCGTGTTGGTGCAGTGGCTAAGGCTTCTCACCCCGAAGACCCAGGTTTGAACACCGATGGTGGTTGAATTTCAGTCGTATCCCGATCCCTATATCCGAGAGCACTTTACGTGAGTGCGCCGTCCATCAGACGGGACAACAAATTGTTGAATCCCATGGCGCCTTTCACTAATAGTAGGATAATGCCGACGCCGGGTTTCTCTCCATCCATCCCTCTATTCCCTGAATATCCTACCCCTACCGAATTACTCACTAATCACTTCGCTATTAGTCGCCTACCCTAATAACTACTAATACCACTACTACTAAGAACTTACCGCAGGTAACGCTGATTATAATTCTTTCTGGAGTAGAAGTCTTAAGTTACCAAATCAGGAGCGAGAGTGAATCCTTTAATAGGTCAATCATATACGAGATCTGTAAATTAAGTAATGAGACTGATTTTTTAATTTTTTTAATTCAAATGGAATTACAATTTTATATTGTCATCCTCAAAATAACTTCCTTCTGAAGCCACTCAGCGCTGGAGACGGTTCTTCCACTCCTCATAGTAGTGCTGGAAATACGGGAATGGCCTTCAGCTGGTCGGTTACAGCCGTTTGAATGTTTTCGACTGTCCCAAAATGAGTTCCTTTGAGGTGATTTTTCAAATGCGGGAAGAGCTAAAAGTCACAAGGACTCAAGGAAGGCGAATAAGGAGGCTGAGGAGACACAGGAATGTTTTTATTGGCCAAGAACTACTACTGGTCCTTTAGGTCTTGCGAAATGTTTTTTGGAACCATTTTTGCGCAGATTTTTCTAATCCCCAATTATTTGGTCAAAATCTTATGGATGGTGATGTGAGTCAAATTCAACTCTTCCCCGATCATTCTGTCAACCGACGATCTGAAAGCACAAGATCCCAGATTATGTCGACATTTTCATCGGTTCTTGAAGATAAGAAGGACTTCCACTTCGTGGTTCATCTTCAATCGACTCTCTTCCTTCTGAAAATGCTTCTGCAAAACCACCGAAAAACCTAGGCTCTTGACAAAGCTCCCTGTCTCCGTAGGCCTGCTGAAGTTAAGCAAGAGTTTCTGTTGCAATGTGCCCAAGTCTGACGCAAAACCTAATCGATGACACCGTTGCTCGAAATCGATGTAACTCATTTTTAGAACACAAGAGAAAAAACTGTTTCACAAAAAAATAGCTACGGACAACCAAATGATTCGAGCGAGTTCAAACCCCTACTGAAGGCGGATCATATGTTCCCCTACAGCCCCTCCAAGCCCAGCGCCTCCAGTGTTGCCAGATCGAACGCTGCGTTGCCAGTCCCATTGCTTAATTTACAGACCTCGCACATGTACAGTTAGACTCGTACTCCAGCGTCACACGTGACTTAAAATCACGAATTCTTCCTCAAACAATAAAACCTAAGCGTCGCATTTAGTTGGAAGAGAGGGACCACAACTCGAAGTGAAGAGGGAAATTGACTGGCTGAACAGGCCTGTACCGATTAAAGGCATCACTTTTCCCTCGCAAGATTCGTGACTGAAAAACACAAAGGAAACATCACGTACTCCCAGAAAATAGATGCAAAAATATAAAATTAATTTCTTTCGGAGTGGCGGAGCTGGAAAGGACTCCACCCAAGTCGCAACAGCTAGCCTATTACAGGCGACCGCCAAACCAATTCGTACTAGGGCCACGATCATCGCTTTGGGTCCTGTACTTCAATTATGTAGGGATTTTGAAGGAGAGGAGGGGTGTACCCTTTCATTATAGTTGATTTGGACGGAATGAAGGGTTTCAGGAGGAACCTTGTGCAAGGTTTACTGTTGCATTATTTCAGCAGCCATCGTTCACGAAGAAAGATGTGTAACTAGTCCTAGTACATCAAATACGCACTAATTAAACTGGGGCTTCAGAAGCATTTAAGTTTTCCTCAATTCGTTAAAAAAGGTTTCAAATAATATTTTGATATTTTACTGCACATAAACCTCTACTCTATGGAAGCTGTTACATATAAAAAACGATATAATTCGCCTAAGTTTACTCTTTTCGGTGGGCTGTACTTCAATTACGTAATGATTTTATTATTATTATTATAGAAATCACGCTGAAATTAGGAAATTGTCCTGTGGCAAAGAACACATCTGATCAACGATCACCCTTACAATGCACATTCATTAACACTATATAAGAAGAACAGTTATGCGACAAAATGCTCTTATATATGTACAATGACACTTAAAGATTACCAACCGCAACTTTACCATCACACAGGGGCTAGGTTCCCACCATGCGAGTACGTACTATGCACCGTCCATAATCACGTACTCTTAGATTTCATATACCGATCAGTATCACGCACCGTTATCACACATCATTCACTTTTGCAATACGACTTCTCACGCCGTCCACATCACGTACAGAACAATATTTCTAATAAGTACAATAGTATAATAATCACTGATCATTGAAGTCTGTCACCCAGTGGCTGCTTTGCACTTATTCTTAAAACTCCTAAAAATTGGATGGAAAGGGCTCAAACAAACCTCCCGACAGCTGGTTACATTCAAGAATAGTTCTGTTTAAAAAAAAGAATATTTTTTCTTATTTGACGTTTGCGTTCTTATTTTTACAATGATTTTAGGTGTTGGCGGGGGGTTGGTACGGCATATCATGACGCTCACTTGCGGAGGATGGGGAGGAGGGCCTCAGTAGGAGGTCTCTGTGATTAAGAGTGATTGGGTCGAACCTATATTCACTCTCTTCTTCTTTTTAGAAAAATGCTACAGTTATACTTTATTAACGCAAACGACGATAATTACAGAAGAAGGGGTAGGAGGCCTTTCGTATCTTCCGGATCCTTGCAAAACAGGGTATTGGGGGGGGGGGATAATAGGGTTCGAAAATGGCTCGGTGTAATTTAAGGACGGCCCCATCGAATGATGAGAAGGTGAGTTCCGGTTTCGAATCCAGCTCAGGGCAAACGCTGTAAATTGTTTCGACCCCACACGAGAGCGCCATCTGCCCCCTAGGGAAAAAGGACGGCACCCCTTCCATTACATCTCCCCCCACCCCACCCTGGAGGACGAAACCCCTTCTCCCACCACCAGAGAGATTTGGGGGGGTTGAGGGAGAACGACTCGACCGGGTGTGGGGGGAAAGAAGAAGGGGGCAGGTCGGTCCCCCAATTCCCCTCTTCCTCAACCATCCGAGTTAGGAGGGGGGGCTCTCCTCTTGGGGCCTCTGGCGGCTGCTGGACCCTTCGTCCCCTCTCCCCCCCAGGGCACCACCCCGCTCCCCTCCCACTCCATCCCCTCCTCCCTCCGAGAGGACTACACTACAGACAAAACCGAATCCGTAGCGGCACAGGAGGGGCGCGGGGGCAGGAGAAGGGCGGGAAGTGGGTGCGATCGGCGGCGGGGACTGAGGGGAGGGAAAGGCAAGCGGAGGAGGTACCACCACCAATACAACCGCGCGCCGTGTTTTCATCCCTCTCCCACGTGCATCACGCACCGCTCGCGCACGGAATGCACGTGCGCAGTGTTGAACTGTTCGCAGCAAACTGAATACGAAGCACGGAGCAGAGAACAGGGGCCATATTCCTACGGACTTCGAATCCCCCGCGACACGTTGGAGTGTGCGCAAGCTGAAAAGGATCCCTTAATGCCAGGAGAGGACCCACACCAACGCAGACACACCAACTACCGAGCACCAACCCTTTCAGCCAATAGAGGCACCAAGGATACATCCTTGCCACCCAATATTGCCCACTCTGCTTGGTTGTTTTTAAGCATCTCCTTCCATCCCTCGTCTCTCTCTCTCTGCGGGGAATGGGACGCCTCTTGCTGCAGTACGCTGCCAACAGCATCGTGTCACATTCCCAAACTGTGACTTCAGCGTCGGAAACCATGAGTTTAGATGCTCTTGTGATAGTAGAATTTCCCCATCTTATCGTAATTTTCAATTCTGCATGGCCTGTCTTGTTATGGTGGGGGCCTTTCTTATAAATGGTTTAGGTTCATTTTTATTCCCTTTTTTTCGCATAAGGAATAACTAATTTATTTATTAGGCTACTTAACCCTCGGTTTGAATTAAGTCTTCCTCCAGCATTGTATACAAATTTGCATAATTGATGGTTTCCGGCGTAGCTTTATGGAATCGATTCATATTGGAAATGAAAAAAATGTAACTTTGTTATTTCACTGAAAATTTATTGCAATGCGACCCGGGTTTCAACATTCAACGTCATCTTCACCTGAAGATGACGTTGAACGTCGAAACTCGGGTTGTATCGTAATAAATTTTCAGTAGAATCACAAAGTTACTATTTGTTTCATTTCCAATGCAAATTTGCACGTTATTTCATATTTTTTCACTGAATTATTTTCCATTTTCCCTTCCTCTCCCATATCCTCCCTTATCACTTTACCCCTTCCCCATTTGGTGCTTGCACCCTCTGCCACGCATCTTTTTGGTGGATGTCCACCCTTCTCCCAAAAACGGGCCCAAGGTACCACGTGAGTTTCCGTTCGGACCCGTACACCACCAAGCAGGAGGGAAGCGCTCACCCTTTCCCTCCCTCCCCCCGTGATCCCTTGCCCGTCGTCGCCGCCGCCGCCGTCCCCTGTTCCACGCGGAGTATCCCCAACGGGGGCGAGGGGGAGAGGGAGGGGGAGAAGGGGGATGGGGGAGGGCCCGATCGAGGGGGACGGGGTTTGAGGGGGCAGGTGGCGCAGGAGGGAGGAGGCTGCCCCCATCCCCTCTCCCATTGTCCTCTCCTCCCCTCTCATTGTGATACCCACATCCCTCCGTACCCCTTCCCCCCAGCGGTCCCCCCCTCCTTCTATCCCCGAACTACGAAGTGAGAACGCACACGGTCGCACGCACGGGATGGGAGAGAGAACGCGGGTAGGAGAGGCACCACAACCCACGTGGTGCGTGCGTTCAATTCTCTTCGCTTAGTGACGTCACACGAACCCCCCCCCCCCCCCCCCATGGTTTTCCGTCCCGTATCTCGAGTGCCCCGTTTCGTGAAGAACCGTTGAATAAACGCACAGAGGGGATCGCATTATCACTAATATCATTGAATGGATGTCCAGGGATTGGAGCCGATTGAAGCAGGATGATTGAGTGAAATAACTTAAGCGATTCGATAGAAATCAGTCGATTTAAGACCCGAAATAGAGAAGAGATTAATCAGGAGTTATTAATGAAAAATCAGCACGGTTTCCGAAAAGGGAGATACTGCGAGAAACAACTTGCGCTTTTTGTTCATGATATTTTTACTTTGGGAGAGAGGTATAATCCAGTGGACGCGATTTTCCTAGATTTTAAGGAAGCCTTCGACTAAGTACCTCATTGTAAACTTCTCGCAAAGCTAGAAGCATATGACATAGATAAAAATAACCGGGTTTGGATTAAAGGCTTCTTGAATGGTCGGCCCGTACAAAGAGTAGTGATAGATGGAGTTAGCTCAAATGCAGTCGAAGTTACTTCAGGTGTTACCCATGGAAGTGTTATCGGGTCTCTTTTTTTCCTACTTTACGTTAACGACATGGACTCCGTAGTCACTAGTAAGATACGTTTATTTGCCGACGATGCAGTGGTTTACCGAGATATCCGTGATCCTGAGGACACAGCAGCTTTCTCAGACGACCTCAATGCTATACAACGCTGGTGCGACACTTGGCAATTAGAATTAAAAGTTAAAAAAGTGCGTAGTTATAAATTTTTGGGAATAAAGCAATTCCCACCCGAGCGCTTTCTGCATTGGGAAAACCGAAATGGAATGTGGAGACTCAATTTAATACCTAGGCGTCACTCTCACTCACGATCTCTCCTGGGTGAAACACCTACGGGGAATATGTGGACAAGCTAACAAAAAATTAGGATTTATTAGAAGAGTACTGGGGAAATGTGATGAAAAAGTCAAAGAGAAATGTTATCTGTCTTTGGTTAGGCCTCATTTAAAATATGCTGCAAGCATTTGGCTTCCTCACGAATTTGGATTAACTACAAAATTGCATCGCGTGCAGCATAGAGAAGCTAGATTTGTAAAACGTTGTTATGATAAACGGAGAAGCGTATCCAAAATACGTATTAGAGCAGCTAGGCCGGGAATAACTCAAGGATCAAAGCTTAAATTACAGATTAAATATCTTGCATGAATTGAAAGGTGGTCTCTTTAGCAGTGATGTTGAAAATGTATTATTACCCCCATCGCACTATGGTAGGAGAGATCATACAAATAAAATTAGAGAGATTAAGAGTAAAACAGATAGATTTAGGATGTCATTTTTCCTTGAATGATAGGGGATCATAATAACATTGTTCGACCGCGGTACGGTCATGTTCAGGTAAAATTATTCTGGGGTGTATTCACCCCATGCCACACACCCGGGCGGTGGCTTGCAGGGTATATATATATAAATTAATAATAAATAGATTAACTTCATCCTCACGTTTTACTTTGGTGGGCGAGAGATTATAATGAGAAGTAAAGGGGAAAATCGACAGTCGAACAGACCGATCTATGTGTCAAGGAGCAAATATCTCCCCCGCAATACTTTAAGACTATACATGTGAAATAGCAATGAAGTATCGCGCATGGCAGTTGGATCTTCCCGAAAATGAAATCATACTGAATGCTAATAATCTCTCTGTACCCTGTTTGGTGATGACGTGGCAACACCAGCCGCTCGCTCCCGTGCCCTCGGCTTGCAGGGTGTAACGATAGGAAGACAGAGAGAGAGAGAGAGGAATGAGAAGGAGAGGGGGTGGGGAAGAGAAGCAGAGTGGATGAGGATGTGCGTGGCGTTTCCCCAATACATGCACCCAAATATCTTACCAATCACGGACGTATGCGGGGCAGTGCGCGGCGGTCGCCAGAGGCGGCTCTTGCCCCCCCCCCCCTCTGCTCCGTTTCCCACCCACACGAAACCCTTAAAAATCTCACTCTCGTCCTATTCCGCGACGCGGACTCCGGACCATCGACCTGCGACAGGATCCCCGCCCCGCCACATGCATCTAGTACCTGTTTAAATACATGGTGAGGGGGCAAAAGTACCCGGCCTGGCCTAGAGATGGCGGTAGTTGTTTGAAAAATATCACTGTATTAGAAAGTACGCAATCTAGAAAGCACATGTTTCAAGTTTGAAGGCGTCCGCTTTTTGGGGTGCGCGCGGGATGATTTTCATTTAATATATTGAAAAGGGAAAAACTATCAACGGCGAGTATTATGCGAACTCATTGCAACGTTTCAACGATCAATACGCTCTTCAAAAATGGATTAAGGTTGCATTGATCAGCAGTGGGAGTATTAGAGGGGAGAATGTTAGGCAAATTAGGAAAGGGCAGGAACAGGATAGGGATGTTGGACGGGATGAAGAGAGGAAGAAAGTACTCAGAGATGAAGAGGGACCTGATGCAAGAGTAGGTTGCTGGATTGTGTTTTGCTAGGAGTAACAAAATATTTATTTGGTAGTTGTGTCCATCCAAAAACCTACCTTAACCGGTAGATTATCTTATAATAATAATTGCAACGTTTGAGCGAAGAAATCAAGCAGAAGCGGCCGCATTTGGCTAAAAAGAAAGTGTTATTTCATCAAGACAATGCACCAGCTCACAAATCCGCTATTGCAGTGGCCAAACTTCATGAATTAAAATATGAATTGCTATCTCATGCACCCTGTTCGCCAGATTTAGCCCCCTCGGATTATTTTCTGTTCGCAAACTTGAAAAAATGGCTCGGTGGTCAGAGGTTTTCCAACCGTGAAGAAGTGATTTGGGCAATCAATGGCTATTTTGAGGAGCAAGACAGTTCTTATTATACCTGTAAAAAGATTATCGAACTTATTGAATACATCGCTGGAAAAGCGCATAGAGCTGAAAGGAGATTATGTTGAAAAATAAATACATTTTTTCCAAAGTTGTTTTGTTTTTTCTTGGTTGGGTCGAGTACTTCTGTGATTATCCTCGTACTTCTCGTTCACGTTCCTACGTATTCCTCCGATCACGAAAAAAATATCAATACATGCCTTTAAAATAGGTATATTTCAAAAAAGCTATCGTTTTGACCGATAGGCATACCGTGAGAAGATACCTCTATATCGGTAGAATCTTCAACCGAAAAAAATTGACCGTATCGATTTATTTAAAAATTAATATACTTCGATCCAAAGATATTATATGGCAAAATGTTATGTTATTATTGTGGCAATGGTAATGCTATGAATGTATGCAACATTCTGTATTTAAAAAAATGTAAACGAGGATGAAACGCCTCACTCTCACTTTAGAAAAATATGTTACTGCGAAATACTACCTTGATCAAAAATTTCCCTCCTCTATTCTCTAGACCTCCGCTATTTCTCTGATGGTTAATTTGCGGTTATTGACCAACATTTCTTTTACTTTATCAATTTTTTCACCGACTTTCGATGTCGATGGTCTGCCACTGCGTTCATCATCTTCGATTGACTCACGACCACTTCTGAACCGCTCGTGCCACTGGTAAACGACCGTTTTTTTTAGAGAATCGTTGCCGAAACACTTTTCCAACATTTCCAACGTCCGTGCGCCACTAAATCCGTTTTTTACGCAAAATTTAATACAAGTTCGTTGTTGCAAATTTAAATCCATTTCTGCAATTGTAAAAAATCGCCAACACACACAGAGATAGATGTACTCTTGGCTACGTAACTTTTGCAAATGTCAAGTTATGACACTAAGATTTAAAGGGAATATCAACAACAGATGTACCAATTTAACAAAAAAAACAGAACTCAAATCGGAACGATGGGAGCGCCACACGGTGGTTATTCCGGGAACTTTTTGATCAAGGTAGTATGTACCTAGCTTCCTATTTATGTCTGACGAAGACAATCACAGAACTTGTTCACGGAACTGAAGTTCTATTCGCTCTAGCTCTTGCGGGAGTCATTTCACGGCAATCATTTGTGACCCAAGGTGGTGGAGTTGCGAAGAAGTGATAGAAGCAAGGAGGAAGCTTGAAAAAAAATGCTGTAAGAATTCGCATGTATATTAACACTATATTTACATAATATTCAACATTAAATAATTAAAATTGAGTAGCTTCAGGCGTGATGTGGTTGAAGTCGAACATAATGAATAACTGATCGAAGAACTTTTCCACTTGATAACATTTACTTCACGACCGGGATTCTATGTATTACATTATCATCAGGTAACAAAATGAAGTTGTGTGCCGTTTTATATACAATAAAGATTCCGGAAGGAGGTCTCTATCCCTCCCTCCCCTCGTGTCCTACCACGTCCACTCCCCACCTTCCGGAATCTTAAATGTATATAAGATGGCATACAACTTCATTTTGTTACTTGATGATGATGGAATGCATCGAAACCCGGTCGTAAAATAAATTTTATCAAGAGGAAAAGTGCTGCGATCAGTTATTCATAAAATAAATTGATCAAACAATTTATTACATATAGTTTTGTAACAATAGCATCGGAAAATAATGTTTTTGGCGGAACCGATATATCGGATACGGGGACTTGAGAACTAATAGCACTCGATTTTTCGCTGAAAAATGCTGGTATAAAGCGAAATAATAATAGGGTAAAAGAAGGCGGTGGAATGACCAGGGTCAGGCTCAACTCTATATGCTGAGTAAACAAGAGCAGATTGAAAACAGGGCGAAAGAGAAATCGGAAAAACGAATACTGTATCGGAAAAACGAATGGAAAAGTATTGATCACATCTGAAGAGATTTAGCCAGATTGAAAAGAATAAGGAATATTATTAGGATGAATTAGATAGCCTCGAGGTTTTCGAGAAGGCATTCGACACAGTAAATTGGGCACAATCAACAAGCGTATTCGTATTGATGCTGTTTCTCGGGAGTGAGGAGCAGGAGAGTGTTGGGTAGAGGAGAAAGAGAGAGCCTTTCATTATCACCTGTGATCATTAATATGTGTAAAAAGGGCGAAGGAGCTAGTGAGGCATCGGAAAGGATGAAGGTAAGACTGCGAGTAAATTGGGGGACTCATAAAAACAGAATTTCGGATGATCAAGCTTTAGTCAAAGAATTACAGTAATTGCTGAGGATATTCCAAAACCAATGTGTTAGGTATAGAATCATCATTAATTTGTATAAAAAACCAAGATAATTAGACACGTAGTTTCAGGTTTGACTTTGTGGAACATTGTGGACTTTCTTTCCGTAAGGTAATTAGATTTTCGAAAAATAGGAAGGCTAAGATGAATATTTAAAATAAAGGACATAAACTAGAGCAGATAGAATATATTTCATCAATTTAGGGAGTAGGGGTTTTTGAAGAAAATGGGAATCTTAGTATGGAATTAAAACAATTATGTCGCTAGAAAGGAAGTTGTTAAAAAACAGGACGGAGTTGATGATTGGGCTTTTTGATAAAGATCCAAAGGAAATATTATTGAAAATAAAAGTGAAATTATAGAATAGTAAAATACCAAAATAATAAAAAAATTAAAATGCATAAAAAAGAAATAGTAAAGCAATAAATTCACTTTAGAAATATTAAAAACATATAATTAGAAAGTCGGAACACAATTAAACATTGCAAAGATGTCAGGTATATTTGTAGATGCATGTATATGTAAGTTGGTAGTGTGTATGTTTGCCTGTGTGTGGGGTGTAAGGGTTTTTACATGAATGTATACCATGTTTTGTTTGTGGACTGTATAAATTTGTGGCTATACATGCGGTTTTTTTCTTAATGACGGGTGGTGCCTTAACACCTCCCGCCACTCGCTCGTGCTGCGACTTGCGGGGTATTGAGTAGATGTAGAAAAGATAATGGAGCGTAGTTTGTATGACGCGGAAACATAGCCATCGAGGCAATAAGGCAAGCGTGTAGATAATAGGCCTTGAGATGTGGATGCGAAAAAGCGTGAAAAAATAAAAAGGCGGAAGTGCGAACAAATGAAGAAGTTCTCTGTGTTAAGTACAATAGGAGGGCCAGATCCTTTCCCTACGCCTGACGTGTGAATTTCACACACCTCTGGGCATAGTATTGGGTGAACTTTGCCGTCACCTATCAAACCGAACTTCGTTTTGATAACTGTGTTCATGATTGCATGGTTTGAGACTGTGATAGACGAGACAATATTAGATAAGCGTCTTGGAGGGAGGAAAGGTTTAGGTGGAATGTTGAACAGGATGAAGGTGAGGTGTTTCGGTGTTTAGGGCCGTGTTAGGAGGGATTCGGAAGTGTAGCATTGCTTATCTCATGTATTCACCACAAAAATATTTTGATCTACAGTCTTTTCTTACGAGATTCGAGCATTCCCATCCCTGGTGGGAGAAAGTCAACAAAACGCAGTTTTAGATCACTTGTCGCGATGCCACACTTGCCCCGCTATGCATTACCAAAATGTTCACTCAAACCAAATATTGACTCGTGATATAATATATTCCTACAGGAATATTCCTACTGTATCTATGAAACTATCCCTGCAAAAATTCTGAAGTTCTTCTGACGCTTTTTTAAGATTATTTGTTAAACTACCGAAGGAATTTCCTTCTCTGACTCTATAGGACGCTGAAAGTAATTGGATGTTCTGTGTTAAATAGAGACTGAAAAAGATGCCTGGGAATTTCATTGTATTTTAAATAAATATTTTATAGTGATTTTTCTGTGGGTGTGAAAATTAAAATACTTTCAGGCATTGAAATTATACAGAGAGTACAATCGAGTGGTACTTATTTATTAAAGGCATTAAGGTAAAAATAGACTCATAGGTAACTTCTCGATTCAAGTATCCCCGTATAAATCTTGAAAAGAAGTTCCGGGTTCGTTTAATGAATTTCCTCCATGCCCTCTCCGCTATTCGGTGCTGCTTATGTTTATCCTTCACACGAGAACCTCTGAGTAGTTCCTTTCGCAGTTCCACATTAATCGTTGATCTGCTGATTATTTTTACCTCTAACGACGCTCTCCCTTGTAAATTAGCATGGGAAGACAGTGAACTGACTTCATCAATGGCATTAAATGAATTACCAACGGTTTTCATCTAATTAATTGAAGTAAAAACATCTATTGTGGTTCGTTCGGAGGTTTCCAAGACGTAAATTCGATGAGATGAGCATATTTCATCGCGTTCGTCGGCTTGAATTGACGTTTTTGGTTGGAAGGCTGCTACGATTTGAAGACGCCAGTTGGAATTCTGGCGAAATTTCTCGTCTGTTCTATCCGACGAGTGCGGTCAAAAACCCGTGAAATATGCAGAGCTCAGCTTTAGTGCCTGACAGTGAAAATAAGGGTCATTCAAATTTCAGCGTCGTTTGCAAGCAAGTTAACAACAGAATCAAACCCAAGGCTAAATGCTGCAACAGCTAGACTATGCAAAATCAAATGCATTGAAATATTTTGGACTATGATTGCACAAAAGATCTCATGTAAAATTTTTTCATTTAACCCTTTGGTTGTTTATTTTTGGAGTTTTCTCTGGTCCCAGTATTCTTTATCAGAGCAGAGATAGGGAAAGAGGCGAAGGATTAAACAGAAATGTTAGGAGAGGGAGCGGTAGGCGAACGTAAAGGTGTTCTTGATTCCTGTCACACTAATGCTCCCTGGATAAAATATGCAACATTTTAAACCTGGTGTTTGGAAGGTTTTAAATGACCACAACAGGCAAGCTTACTATATTGTACATAAATGAAAAGCCAGTCATTGAGAAAGGGAGGGAGGGATTAATGTGCTGCAACATTTATCGAGACTGATGCAATTCATGGCAGCGTGTCTGAGAACTGGGAGGGGGGCGGACGGGGTTACCGGATCCTTGGTGATAATTAGTTCTTATGGTTGGGGTGGTGTGATGCATTGGCCGGTGTAGAAAGCCAGGGGAGACTTTGAGTCTAAGATGATACCTATGTGACTTTGCGTGAGGTTGAGGAATAGGCCGGGAAGGGATGGAGAAATATGAGAAGGCGCTGCTGGGGAAGAGAATGCGTGACGAGAATGGGGCAGGTTTTGCAACTCGCGCGATTGCACAGAGTCGCAGGGAATTGGTGGGGATTTGAGCGACCGGAGAGATTCGTGGGAAGAAAGAACGCGATAGGAGAAACGTATGAGGAGAGTAGGTTGGGGGTGATAATGTTCTGCAAAGGTGAGGAACAGATCAATGAGGATGATATTTTGAGGTTCTGTAAGCAGGGAAGTAGGTATGGTGGGAAAATGCTCGTAAGTGCACTGTTGTGGGAGGTTTTGATGGGATATGAGTTACTGAGAATTCATCGTTTCGGAAGAAATCTTGAGTCATGACGTCGTCGTCATCCAAGGGCATGGCAGCAGTTGGAGGGAAGCGTGTATTCACCTGGCGAGTCTCGCAATTAATGCAAGTGTGACAGGCGCAGATTAGGAAGAGAGAGAATCGATGATGTGATGTGCATAGGATGACGTCTATTTAAATGAAAATATGTTTCCTTGATTATGGTTCTAATGTTGGCTGAGATGTGGAATCAAAGCAGAAAAATGGTCATTTCTGAAAGTGATTCTTGAAACACAAAATCCCGCCAAACGGCGAATAAATACTCATTTACAGGTATATAGAAACAGATATAAGGAAAAGGGATAGGAACACACGTAAATGATTATATATATATATATAAATATATATATATATATATATATATATATATATATATATCTTCATACACGAAAACCCGTCATATGTCGAACATATACTCATACAGTCATATGGAAATGGGATAGGAACACAGGGGAGGAGGGGAAGGCGGAATCGAGCAGATCACAAATGCAAAAAATTCCTTGGCCGGGCCGATGTTCTTGCGCTCGTCTTTTATGTGTTCCTATCCCTTTCCCTTTTGTATATTTTCATGTAAATGAGTATATACATGCACACACACATACGCATATATATAAATAATATATATGTATATATATATATATATATATATATATATATATATATATATATATATATATATATATATATATATATAGTTCTATCCCTCTCTTCCTTGAGGATGGTGGCTGCGACCACCGTAAATTCGAAATTTAGTGAGTCCTTGTTGTGTGTTTCTGCGTTTTTGTCTCTGTCCACTAGTGTGCTAAATTCCGTACATTATATAAAAAATGTATATATATATATATATAGAAATGTATATGTATACACACACACCACATATATATATATATATATATATATATATATATATATATATATATATATATATATATATATATATAGTAGGTATGGTGGGAAAAGGCTCGTAAGTGTACTGTTGTGGGAGGGGTACATATATATATATATGTATATATATACATATATACACACACACACACACATATATATATATACACACGCACACAAACGAGCGCGCATATATGATTTTGCGCACGTACTCCTATGTACTATACGCGTATGTGCATCGGCACAAAAAAACCTACCCCACCCACAGGCATAAAATGCGTTTAGGTGCGTGAGTGGGAGTTGGTGTGAGTAGTTTTCAAAGAGGTTGGGAGGGGGGGTCTCCCCCCATTGGACGGTAGGAAGGCGTGGGGAAGGGGGAACACCGCGCAGCGTCCGTGGAACACAATACCCGTTCTGCCGGAAAGAAGGCGTGGAGGGGGAGGGGTAGGATTAGAATGTGGGGAAGGGGTGAGTGTGCGAGTGGAGAGAGGGATTGTGGGGGGGGGGGGTTGAGGGGCTAGGGTTAGGTCGGTGGATGCGAATCAGCTCCGACGGCTGCCCCTCCTCTCCCAATCCCTCCCCACCTCCACGTCCCTCCCCCCCGTTTCCGTGTGGATCATAGGGAGGGGGGTACGCAGTATTGTGATCGCAGCGGGGTGGGGGAACGGTGGGGGTTCCCCCCTCAATCCCTGACCCGACCGAGCGGAGAGCGAAAGCGTACACCACAGCCGACCGGCCTGTGTTCCCCCCCATCGAACGGAAAGGGGGGGGTATGGAGGGGGGGTTGGAAGGGAAGGACAAGGGGAGTCGTGCCAGTGGTCGTCAGTCAGTCGGTTTGATTGAGATCGCGTCGAAGGGCGTCCCGGCGCCGCTGCGCGCGAACGGAGGAGGGCGACGGGAGTTAGGGGCTGCGCGCGCGTCCGCCAATTCGATGTAGGCGCCCCCTCCCCTGCAGTCAGGGGCGGCCCACGCCTCTTCCTCTTTTTTGAGAGGGGGCGGGGGGGTGGGAGGCAGTGCTTGCGTCGCCCGTCGTCGTCGGCAGAGGAAGGAGGGAAGATGCAGAGAGGCAGAAGAGCGAGTGTGAGCCCATTTATGTGTATTATTATGTCGACCGTGCACCAATCGCCCTTCTCCTCCTCATATCCTCCCTCTCCCCCCGCACTCGGCACTGGACGCGGACCCGCGACACCCAGCACCAAGGCGCTCTCTTACGTCCTACCCCCACGAGACATTTCGGATGCAGTGTGAGTGGTGCCTCTGTTTTGTGTGTGTGGTTGTGGTTCAAGGGGGTGTCGCGTGCCGTGGTGCGTGCGACGCGCTGCACGTGGACGGAGGGAGGATGGCCGGCAGACGGCGCCCCTGGCGGATGGTCGGGGATGCACGGTGTGCGGAGCAGGGGTGCTGGAAGGAGAGGAGGCTTGCGGATGAGGAGGAGGAGAGAGAGAGGGAAGGGGGAGTGGGTGCAGAGAGGGGTGCGAATACGCCCCCGGCGTCGTCAAGGTAAGGACTCCCTGTGCCCACGCGAACAAACAAAACACTACGTGAGCACAATTCATACACACAGTCAGGAACATAACCACGCTTTATGTCACTAGTCTCATTGAGTACCACTTCTCATTTATTTAGAACAACCGATACCACTAATGCTTTCGGTCCGGCAAGTCGAAGGTTAGTGCTTCAACTCTCAGTCCAGGAAATTTTTTTTCTGCATAATGTCTTATAATGTTTCTCCTTTATTTGTGCTATTAATTCCTTCTCTATCCACCACGTTTCAATGTATTCTTTGCTTGGTTGGTTTTCATCCATTTGTGTGCGTGTACCATAATATTCTCCACCCTAATGCCATCTTAAGCATCGCTTTGCCTTTTGGTAAAATCTGCATCCACCTGTTCTGTCTTCTTAAAATTCTCACTCCCTCTCCTTACTCTGTCAAGAGCATCTTAGTTTGTTTTTTTCTTTTCAACCATTTCATTTTATCCTATCTTTTCCACCCTCACATCACGAAGCCTCCAATCTGTGACTTATCCCTTAGACTCAACGAACAAGTTTCCGATTCTTATGTAAGTACACATCGAAATTACGGGGTCACTAGTGTTTTCTTTGCCTCTTTCCTTCAAGTGCTTTTCATCGACTCCCGCTTCTTTGTCAACTCTCTCATCCTTACCTAACGCAATTCATCTTATGCTGACCTTACCACTCGACTCGGCCTTGCGCAAAACGATTCCCAAATATTTTAACTGTTCTACCTATTCTAGTTCATTTCACCCAATATTAATGATTAACTTGGCGTCCCTATGTCTTCATACACACATTACCTGCATTTTATTATGATTGATTCGCATCCCATAACCATCACACTGAATTCTTCAATGTGCTACGTGATGATTGTAACGCCTAAGCTGAATGGCTAACTAACGCTTGCTCTTCTGAAAATCTTACTGATTTTATGATATCTCCGACTACTTTGAATAGCCCTGGCTTACTCCCCTGCCTACCACCCCCATCTTGACTCTCCAGTCGTAATCCGCACCTATGCAATCTGAGACATGTACACGTTCCGCCCAAGTCACCAATCCCTCCAATCTACTCCCATTTTCCGCCGAAAGTTAATTAATGGCGCCCAGTTTACAATTTCGAAAGCCTTCTCAATATCACCTAAACATACAAAAACTCATCTTCAAAACATCATCTCCTTAATATTAATTTTCTATCCACTCTATCCCTTTGTCGAAGATCCCACGCACTTCTTTTGTCGCGCGCAAAAATCAATTCCATACATAATTCTCTAGTCCTCACATACTGCTGCTATTCCCTATTCTTTAGATGCTATCAACCTGTACTGATTTACCAAAGTCTTAAAACAAAACCAAGTTTCTTAAACTTTCTATAAAGCGCGCCGATTTTGTCCTATCTCCATAAACTCTCAATATCCTCGCCCTGCTCTGTCCTCCATTTTCCCAATGGTTGCGTAGGTTAATTTGTGAGCTCTTTGTACTCTCCTCTCTCTAATTCTAGGTTCGCGTTCTTCCATCTTCTTCTCGCATTCATCCTCGTAATCATATTCTGTAATCCATAGCCACCCAGCTGAATTTCTATTTGCGAATCCTATTATTTTGTTCACCGTTTTCTTTGTTCCCTGTTTGAGGTATTCCTATCTTCGTTTAATCTTACACATCTTCTTATCTTCGGCCATAATTTTATCAATTGCCTCATAGTACTTTTTTCTTTCGCCCAATCATGTCTCCTAAATTTCATTTAATTACTCTACCTCATTCTCGATCATCATTGCCATTAAAAACTCGTCTATGAAATCATCTTTCTCATTCTCTTTAAATTAAATGCTCTACTTCTACTGAATTGTTATCCGCATCTACTCCATCTGCATTTTCAAGATGTGCTTTAATTTGCCTAACTGTTGCCTAATGTTGGTAAACATTGGCTTTATCCTGTCGCACTCTTCCTAGAAAAGTATGATTCCATGCGACGTGTTGGGAAAGGGATTTCAACATTTTGGACTTACAATTTTGTGACCGAAATGTAAGTTTATTTCTTCTATAGACATTCAGCAATCCAATTATAACACGCACTCTTCACTTTTGAAGACAAAACAATTCCTAATGGCTTACTAGTGTTATCAATCAGTAATTTACCGGCTAAGGTAGGTTTTGGATGGAAGCAACACACATTCACAGCGAAAATTCGCTGTGTAAGTCTGCTGAAATTGCCCTTCTTAATTATACTAAACCTGACATCTAACAGAACGATAAGCCCCTCTTCGATTCCGTATGCTTTTTTCCTCTCTTCATTCTGTCCAACATCCCTGTCCTATTCCTGTCCCTTCCTCTCTACCTAACATTATCCCCTCTATCATAGTGTTCCACAACCCATTGCCAATCAAAATGTTCTGTATCCATCATTCCAGCCCCCTTTTAATTTCTCCCAACAATCCTCTCTTCTTCCCCCAACAAGCCTAGTCTCTTAAGTACATATGTTAGTATTTCAATCCTAGGATTGGTTGACTGCAGCAATTATCTTTCCATTTTAATGTGTTTGAATGCAAGATAAGGCTGCATATCCTAGGGGGACTAATGTTGTGGTTTCCCGTTGCCTTCCACATCGCAGTAGTGCAGACGATACTGTGCTCTTCACTCTCGCCCGCGGCTGTGGCAGCTAATGTCGGGCCGACCCACTGCCCTGCGCCACCAGTGCCCCATGGTGGAACTGCTGCCTTTCACCATGGGTTCAGGGGTCCCTTTTTCTCGTTACCTCATTCCGAAATACCATTGTTGTGGTTTTTCCGTTAATTTGTGGTTGCCTCGTTCCGAAAATCCATTAACAATTTTTGTCTAAGCAGAAAAATTTCTGCCGGTCACGGGACTGGAATCAGCGACCTTCGGCTCCACATGCAGACACGCTTCTCAAGTATATATTTGACCACTTAATACGTTTACTGGCTCTTATTCTTGGCTATCCGTGGCTTCGCGAGTAGTTTTCGACGAAAGGTGACGTTCACTAACGGAACATTTCCTTAGCCAATAGCAAGCGGTCAGACCCTTGGCCAACCTCTTGTGATTGATGGTCAACAAGACTGATACCCCTGAGGAAACCTCCCCCCATTAGAGGGGCCTGAAGGGGCATTCCTCACTCAGCCGAGTATAGCGGGCGGGCTGCTACTGCCTTCTTTCGCCTTCGCGCCATTCTCCCACGCATGTCCGATGGCTTCGTCGGAAGCGCTAGTCTGGGAAGCAGGATAGAGGTTATGGAGGGCACATTCGACCCCTCGCAGCTCCTCGCACTCCCTTAACGGGATGTGATGACATCATCAAAGAGAGAAGATCGCTGTGCGCGCATCACTCCGGAATAGATTGCCCCCCATCAAGTCGAAACCAATTCATAAGATATGCAGTGTAATATCGTCTATCCTGACTAATTGGGACCGAAGTGATCCGGAAAAGCCGGAATTAAATGGAAAAAATAATATTGCAGGATATTATCTCGTTTATGTTCACTAAATCGAGTTTTGAAACACAACGAGCACTTCATGATCGATTTACTCAGGTGCACATATTAGGTAAGCATTGTGTATGGAAAAAAATTAATCTCAGGCAAGTTTCTGCCGCGTTAATTTGGTAGGAAGCCTGCGCTTGGTTCGGTCACTAGCCGCTTAATCAGCATCAGCTCGGCATGCGCATTGCTATACCGCGGCAAACGATCCACATAATAACCGTTTTAGTAATTAATATCTGATTTCAAGGTGGAGCAGAATATTATTAATTCGTCCTGAGAATGCACGTAACTTTATTGAAGATCCAGTTTTAAACGTGTTTTTCTAGAAAGGATCATTTATTCGTTATTATTTTGCCATAAACATGCTTTTAATTTCTTTTTGAAAGTTTGAACTGGATGAAATGAGAATTCGTATCGATGAGAGTGGGATATAAACGACGCAGCACTGCAAACGAAACATCAAATTATCAATAAAATTTAGATTTTCCCATGATACTCTAAGCCACTTTATTCTGGTATTCAAGGGTCTCTTTGTCAATCCTTTACATTGTAAACTCAATAATTAGTAGTGCTACGCTTTCCTATTAACTTATATGTAATCGCCTTGAACTGCATAATTTTACCTGTTTGCATTTCGAAATATGAAACAATTTCCACGAATAGGCACCCGACTCTCACCCCACTCATAAAAGCAACTCCGCATGTCGTTGGCATAGTCGCAACGTCAACAGGAGTCAAAGGGCAACCTTGGAAATATAACCAACCAGAGTAATAAGAAAATAGCTTGCACAAGTCCTCAAGGCGTGTAAATGACGAATTCAGCGCATTGCGATTGGCATTTTACGCTCTAATAAGCTATAATTTTTTATTTTGCTGTGTTGGTGAAATGTAACGAGTGGGGTAAAAAAACTCAGAAGTGCAGGTGGGGATGGTATGGTGGCCAGCGTACTGGTTGCTTCCCATCCAGAGAGCCCGAAATCGAAACCCATAGGTGGTAGGTATTTCGGTGGTATCCCTACTTAGTGTGTGCTAAAGAGTGGAGTACGGCGCCCGTCGGATAGGATGTTAAACCATGTGACCCTTACGCCTTACGTCAAGAGCAGTGCTGATGCCGTGGCCGGATTTTTCTCCATCCTTATTTCAATCCCTGAACTTCGTACCCCCAGCCAAACCCCCACTAAAATGTGCAAATTACAAACATACTTTTTTCAATTTTGGAGTAGCTAATGAGGTGCTATTTATTTGTGTAAATGGAGACTTCACTGCGTGAAGACTTCGACGTATCGGAAATGATTATCAAGAAAAATTAAACTTTTACACCCAAGTACCCAGCAAGGGTACGACCGCTATGGGGTGCGGCAGGGGGTGAATGCACACTAGACTAATTTTGACCCGAATATTTTTACCCCGACCGCGGTCAGACAATGTTACCCTGATCCCTTATCGTTCGGAAAAAATGACTCCTTGAATCTATCTGTTCTACACTCAATCTCTCGAATTTGATAAGCATGATATCTCCTACCTTAGTACGCTGAGGATAACAATACATTTTCAACATCACTGCTAAAGAGACATCCTTCAAATCTATGCAAGAGCTTCAATCTGTAATTTAACCTTCGCTCCGTGAGTGATTCCCAGCCTAGCTGCTCTAATATTTTGTTTACCCTTCTTAATTTATCATAAAAACGTTTTACAAATCTAGCTCCTAGAATGCAATTCGATTCGGTAATCAATCCAACTTCGTGAGAGAGATTATCGCTACCCAGCGCGGAATACTCTGTCAAAGTTATGTACTATGCTTGATTATGAACCCCGAAGATTTGAGAATCTTTCAGGCAAAGTAGAGAAGCTAGATTTGTAAAACGTTGAAATGATAAACTTATTAACGTAACCTAAATATTAGAGCAGCTAGGCTGGATATCACTCACGGAGCGAAGATTAAATTACAGATTTAAGCTCTTGCATAAATTAGAATGAAGTATCGTCAGCAGTAATGTTGAAAATATATTATTACCCCCATCGTACTACGGCAGGAGAGCTCATGCTAGTAAAATTAGATAGATTAAGTGTAGAACAGATAGATTTAAGATGTAATTTTTTCCGCGAAAGATAGGGGATCATAGTAACATTGTTCAACTGCGGTAGGGTCAAGTTCGGGTAGAATTATACTGGTGTATATTCACCCCCTACCACACACCCTGGCGGTGACTTGCAGGGTATATAAATTTAAAAAAAAGTATTTCAACCGCCCGTCCCGACAAGTTCCTTCCACGAAAGTTACGCGGGTCATGCGCTGGTCCGCAATCACCAGCTGCCCTCTCCCTCCCCTCCCTCCTCTCCGTATGCCCGGGAGGAGAGGGGGCAGTCTGCCCTGCAGGGGTTCCGATCACTGCTACGTCACAAATGCGTGCTTCCGGAGCGTCTCGCCACAAATTCACGCCGATCGTTTGGCATTGTCAGCGATATGAAGCTTTGTGATTTCAACTGTGAGGCGGATTAGAACTGGTCAGTCTCATGACAATATTTAGCTGCTATATTAAGGCTGTCGTGAAGAAAGGAATCGTCCCCGCAAAATAAGCATTGGTGTTATTGGGTGTAGGAGGACATTGAAACACCGCCAATCTGCTAAAAAAATTGTTCTAATGACAATGAATTCACATAAAACGTAACTCGGAGAACTGAATATCAAATAAAGGAGTAACGATCAAATCAAATTCATAACAAAATATGAAATGCATATCGTAAAGTCATGGATTAATGCGATTCATTGTTATTGAAAGTCCAGCGAGATGCAAGGTCTGTCCCAAAAGTAGTATGAGTAATCATCTCCCAGATAGACGCACGTAAGGGCGGCGGTTTCTCTGACCGGGTTAGAGGGAGGGGAGTCTCAAGAAAGGGTGGAGGCCGGTGGCGGTTGGCTCCCAGCCTTTGCGGAGAGCAGATCGTTCGCTGGCGAAACCTCTATAACGTGACCTCGTTACACTCCGTCGTAAACCGGCTATTGGAACAGCGCCACACCATCAAATTGTGCGTGAAATTGGGCAAAACGGAAAAGAGACTCATAGCATGCTCAAGGCAGCTAATGCTGATGACGCCATGGGTATATCGGGTGTTTTCGAGGGGCATAAGTTGTTTCGGGAGGTGTAGAGAAGATGTTGAAGAAGTCGAATGTTCAGGACGCCCTTCGACCTCAAAAAGGGACGAAAATCTTGGAAGGGTGAAGGTTTTGTTGAACAGGGATCGCAGATTGAATGTTTGCATGGTTTCCGATGAACTTGGCATCCCTAAAAGTAATGTGCATTACATTGCGACCGAAAACATGGGCATGAGAAAGGTGTGTGCGAAGTTGGTGCGGAGAGTCCTCTCGGACGAACAAAAGGAAACTCACGCGCGGATCTGCCAAGAGCTTCTCGACCATGTGAGTGAGGATCCACATTTTTTAGACAAAGTCATTCCTCTTCCTCCCGCCTCAAAGTTGTGCTGAAAGGACTCGAAGATTAGAATGGAAAATATGTTATGGCACACTCACAGTAGTTTCTGTAATTATTTGTTAAGAACACCTGATAATTGCCAAGGGAATTTATGTACTTTGGAATAGGGATATTTAGAGCTTTGGAAATATTTGCCAAGTATTTTATAAGGAACGTTGAAATTCGCGGATCAGAAACATTGGCGAAGAGTAAGAACGAGGGGAAATTTATATAAAGTTTTGAAATTGAAGAATGGCGAAAAATGGAAACGATTGCATTGATGGAAATAATTACAAATGGAGTGAAATGAAGTTCAACAGGTTATAATTAAAAGGTAGTTTTAATGAGAAATTTTCGAAAAAAAAGGAAATTGGAATCGGCAAATTTTAAGTAAGGATTATTCCCAGAAAAGAATAATTGTCGATGGAAAGAGATGGCGATAAAGAAGAAAATGTTATTTGAAGTCAGAGAGGAATTAACATGGGTGAGAAGAAGCTGAACAGGAATGAACGACACGGATTTGAGATGAAACCTGTCGTTTGGGTAGAATGGTGATGAGAATAAGGAAAGATCAGTGGAGACTGAAATCATTTTGCGCATGAATGAATGAAATGGATGCGAGTAATTTGGTGGATGTTTTATATTGAGGTAACGAGAGAAGGATGAGTGAAGGATTATGGTTTTCTCAGCCGTCTTTTGCAGGTTTTCTGACCACTTTTTGTTCGTAGCCAAATTGTCATCATGCTCCGGACGGTTTAACTTCTAAAGAAGCGACTTTGATAAGTCTTTGGAGGAGCTCCTGTGACGAATGTAGGATATTCTCTTCCCAGGGACGATCCACGATAGTTTTAGAACCAATGAAGAAAGAAAAGCAAAGCACTTTGACTTGTATCAAACGCGCCGTTGTTTTAAAAGTAAAATATTAATTTGGACAAGTCAAGACATAAACGCACCATTATTTTTAAAACTAAATTTAAATTTGGACAAGCCAAGACAAAAAATGTTGAAATATTGTGAAAATTTTGAGGTGTCGTAAAATTTAACGTAAAAATATAGAAAAAAGCCTCCTGGGGTACTTAGTTTTAAAAGGTCGCGGATTAAGCAAATGATCATGTTAAAATCGCTTGATCAATTTAAAAGGATTGAAAATCAGCGAAATATGTCGTAAAAATATTGACAATCGTTTATTTGTGCGAATTATAAGATAATTCGCAGATTTCCCAAGCATACTAATATTTGACGTGGTTTTGCATGTCGCGCAAAATTCGTGCCCTAGCTTGTATGCACGTTTAGAATCTAAATTACGGAGGCTACGGTTCATCGAACGAATAATCGGTACTAATGCTCAATGCAGAAAAGAAAGTAAGTGGTTTTTCACGTGGGTCAAACTTCGCCTTGGATTCGCGCGTGGGAGTTTGAGACCGCGAGCAGAGTGACTTAGTTTCGGGATGAAACAGGATACGGAGATTCGCATTTCATGAGGAATTTTAAGGAGTAAACGTAAAGCATCACATTATTGTTAATGGATAACATGGTTTGTGAGATCGATGGCTGCATGCTTGTCTTGAACTTATAGATATATACGAAACATTCGAGTTTAACGCTATCAAAGAGAATTTATTTTAGCGCTTCATTTCATTGATCGGCGTAATCGCAATGAGAAAATTTTAGGGCAATTGACTGCCAAATTAGATCAATACAAAGAATCATTTTCCATTCGCACAATTCGAGACCACAAGAATGGGAAACATAAAGACAAAATGAACATCTCGCATATCGATTTCTCTGATGACCGCTGACCTCTCACCCCCAGCCACACGCCCTCCTTTCAGCTTTCAGGGTAGGATAAAGATGTAGATACCCCGCGTGGGGCGAGCCCCTTCTTCCCGATGACTCACTTTCAGTGCCAGAGTGGGGGGACGGGAAGAGAAGGGGAGGGCCATCGGTGAGTGCGAGACCCGGTGGAGCCATGGGGAAGCCAAAGCTCTCCCTCCGCTTTCTCGTCCCTCGTCATCGGAAGAGATACCCAATCGTTGGTTGGGCCTCATTAATAGAATATGCTGCAAATATATGGGATCCTGACGAAGTTGGATTTATTGACGAATTGAATCGCGTGCAGCGTAGAGGAGCTAGAGTTTTAAAACGTTTTTATGATAAACTTAGAAGCGTATCCAAAATATTAGAGGAGCTATGCTCGGAAGCACTCATTGAGCGAAGGTTAAATTACAGATTGAAGGTCTTGCATAAATTGGGAGTCTCTTCAGAAGTGATATGTTGAAAATGTATTATTACCCCAATCGTACTACGGTGGGAGAGATCATGACAATAAACTTAGAGAGATTAAGTGTAGAACAGATAGATTTAGGATGCCATTTTTTCCATGAATGATAGGGGATCATAATAGCATTGTTCGACCGCGGTAGGGTCATGTTCGGGTAAAATTATTCTCGTGTGTATTCACTCCCTGCCACACACCCTAACGGTGACTTGCAGGGTATATATAAATAAAATAAAATATGATACAAGAGGGAGAACGTTCTATCAATCCCCATAAAGTGATCACAGTACATAAAAGTGGTTGGTGTGAAAAACCCGCAATAATGAGTTTCTGTGAGAATACACCTCTAGGCAACTAGAGACTACTCGGAGATCATAGACTTGCGATTAGCATACAAAGTAGTTGAAGCGCCTAGGAGTCACACTAGCATCAATCCAGTTTGACACTGGAAAAAAGGGATTGATTTTAGCGTCGCATTTCTTGTTCAGGCGAAACCGGAAAAAGGAAGCAAGCGACTGCCTGAGAGAACAACTTAAGCATGCCTTTTTGTTGGTGTTCACGCAACAGTGAGAACAACACATTGGCATGGGGTAAGCATGCTAGAAACATGTTTGGAACGACAATAAAGAAACCTGGCTTCATTGGACGTGGAACGTTGTTAATAAAAGAAATAAGGAGAGTTGTAATTTCGCTCTGGCTAGGCCTCACACCGAGTGTTTCTGGACCCTGCCCAGGAGAGCCTATTCATTATACTATCACCTGATTCATAGAAAAGCTCCCCGCTTCGTGAGTAATAGCTACGAATCAACAAAAATGGCGAAATCATTATTATTATATGTATATTCTGGACTGGGAGCATGAAACTTACCTGCACATCTCAAACTTTTGGATAAACAATAATCATTCAAGTATCACGTTGACGCAGAAGGACTGATCTTATTTTTTTCTTAGCACATCTTAGCCAATATTTTTTATCTTAGCTCTCATTGGGTTCGCAGTTGAGACTGCAGATAACATTCAGAGAAATTTACGGTCTCGAAGGAAATAATTTCTCTCCCATCACTCGTGATTGTAGAATTTTGAGAATTCTTTCGCAGAATTATTCGAGCGTCCCAAAAATGAGCAGTGATGTTGAAAATGTATTATTACCCCCTTCTAAATATGGCAGGAGAGATCATGTTGGTAAAATTAGAGAGATTAATTGTAGAACAGATGTCATTTTAAAATTTCATTTTTTCCACAAATGATAGGGAATCATAATAAAATTGTCCGACCGCAGTAGGATCATGGGTAAAATTATTCTTGTGTGTATTCACCCCCTGCCACACGCCCTGGTGGTGGCTTGCGGGGTATATATAAATAAAAAAATTTAAAAAAAATTACGAACAGCTAATAATCACCACTGACCGTATTGTCTGGTGACTTAGCCTCCCCTGCCATACTTGGCCTTGTTGGTTCGCAGGACAATACTTATGTAGATTTAGGTGAAATCAATGGAAATTAAAGATTTCTTGCAGTTTTGTGGGAAGGACCGCTACCTAAAAGCGATGGAAGGACGTCCCTTTAGCAATGATGTTGAAAATGTATTATAAAAGTTCTATCGCACTACGATAGGCGATATCATGTGAGTAAAATTAGAGAGATCAAGTGTAGAACAGATGGATTTAAGATGCCTCTTTTTCCACGCACGATAAGGGATCAGAATAACATTGTCCGACCGCGGCAGGGGTAAAAATATTCGTTTCCAAATTACCCTGGTGGATATTCACCTCATGCCACACACCCTAGCAGTGGCTTGCAGGGTACTGAAAGTAAAGAAAAAAACAGCGGCCGGTTGCTCATCGGTGAGTACTCGTTGGATTTCTATCGATGCGTTCTGATTATTCAACGATGACTAATCGATGCGCCCTGGCGAATGTTGCCATAGGGACCGTCGTGATGACGACGCAGACGTTCCGGGGTGAGGAAAAGGACGGGCGGGGGGCAAAATGACTTCATCAGCACCCCGATCGCGGGGGGGGGGGGAGAGTTATAAATAAGGGCGACCTGTCGAAAAGAGGAGAGGAATACCGCGGGGGTGAATTAATTTTTTTGTAATCGGAAGAAGTGCTTGACGCTTGTTAAAAGTGGGAACTTTTTGGAGTCATTCATTGCATATCGGAGTTTTTCTTCCAGTTCTGGTCCGTCACTTGATCGTCTGCTAAGCTCACACAGTTTTCCTTCTAGCGGCGAGATATCTCCTTTTGAGGAGTTTATCTGATGGGTTCGAATCCCGGCCAAGACGATTGATTTTTGTGGGGGGGAGAATTTTTCGCTTTATAAGAATATGTTCAGAAGTTCCTCTGTAAATCATGCCTGCCACGTTGCTGGAGCATCATTAAATGTTCGGGATTTCGGAAGTATCTGGAAAGGCCGGAAATGCTCTCGATAGTTATTTAAAAGCACCTAGATTTTATGTATGATACGATGACAGTGTATTTGTGTTGATTTACGAGACAATTAGATGTGAATACATTGCCATCTCGAAAGGCGCGCTTCCCCCTGACCCCCTCCCCCCCCCCATTCACCCCATTCTAAGTGCTTTGAATAACCCACCGGCAGGGTACCAAGCCTCGATTTCACTTTGTTTTTTCCATCATTTAAAAGTTTCTCGTCATTTAAAGAAATGTTTCTCTTTTTTAAAAAGGGAATTATGCTTGTTTTCACGAATAAATTTCTTCCCAGTAGAATGTCTCCTTTTTTTACGGAAGGCAAGGCTTTACTTCACTATTCAGGTTTTCATTTCTGGTCTAAGAAAGAGGGAAAATGTCCTGGAATGTTCGTCACTTGGTTCATACGGCCACCATATTCCGTAACTTTCGGAAAGAGGGACTTAGTTAACGGGGTAAAATATAGTCTCAAGAGGCCCACGGACGGTGGAAACACACAAATGAGGCCCCGTAATAGGCGACGCCGCGGCGTTCGGCACCTCGCGGCCGGCGACACCCGACGCCGAGACGGCGAGCACCCAATGGCGCGGCCTCGCGGGAGTGGAGCGATTGGTCAGGTTTCGTCCCCTCCTCGACATCTCATTATTTGGACAGGTGGGATTAGGAATTTCGATGCCGGGTACTTTGGTGGGATGTGAACAGTAAATGGAGGGGGAAGTTGCCGTTTCATGAAGAATAATAGTAAAATGAGCAAATTTTAAGCGCCAAATTAAAAATTCGATAGTTTCGGGCTAAACTAGTAGTTGGAAGTTTCTGTTGACCAAATGATTATTCATCCTTTCTAGTGCTTCTTGCTTCATTTATCGATAACCCCTTTAAATACGAGGGTAGGCTGAAAACGAATGCACACATCCTTGTGGGCCACAAACAAAATGACCTTCAAGAGCACTCCTGGTGGCTTTTGGAAGTAACATTCCCCCTCAATACGCATGCGCAGGTATGAGGTCGTTACATTCATCCAGTGTATTTCGAGAAGCGGGAGTATGGAGACGTGTTCTAATGCTATGTCAACGCGAGTTAAACAGCGTGCTATTATCCAACTTTCAACTGCTGAAAAAGAGACTGCCACTGAGATCCATCGTCGTTTAAAGGCTGTTTATGGTGACGATGCTTTTGATAGGTGTACTGTAAATCGATGGGTAGTAAAATTTCGTGGTTGCGATCCTGGAAGAGCCATAATTGTTGATGAAACACGCAGCGGACGTCCGATCACTTCCACAGAGGATAAACATCGCAAACTCGTCGAAGATTTGATTCAAAATGACCGGTGAATAATTCCAAAGCGTTTCGCAAACCATATTGGAATATCCAAGGAAGACGTTTGTCGTGTTAAAGGCAGCCTGGCGCCAATAATCTTGCAACATAACAACGCTCGTCCACACACCTCTCGCGCAACTGGAGAGGCTCTGCGAAACCTGAAATTTGAACCGATTCCACACCCTCCTTATTCCCACCCGATCTTGCGCCTTGCGATTTTTATTTCTTTTCTCAAATCAAGAGAAACCTCAAGGGGAATCATTACACCTCGGACGATGAGGTGAAGGCAGCTGTCAAGTCCTGGATTCGAGAAAAGTCTGAAGAGTTTTTCAGTGACGGAATGAAAAAAACTTGTTACACGTTGGGAGAAATGCATTAGTCTTAACGGTGACTATGTTGAAAAATAAATATATGATTTTGAAACTTATGAATGGTACTTTAATGTAATTTCCACCCAATCTTGCTATTTGTTTTTGTTTGTGGTCTACAGGCATGTGTGAATTACTTTTCAGCCTACCCTCGTCCGAGGTCCATTCATAAATTATCGCAAATTTTGAATTTTCGCGGGTTACGTATAATATACTTGCAGCATATTCTAAATGAGGCCTAACCACCGGAAGATAACATTTCTCTTTCACTTTTTCATCACATTTCCCCAATATTCTTCTGATAAATCCTAGTTTTTTATTAGCTTGTCCACATATTCCTCGCAAATGTTTTACCCAGGAGAGGTCATGAATGAGTGTAACTGCTAGGTATTTAAGTGAATGTACACTTTCTATTTGGGTATATATGATGCAGTAGGCGTTCGGGAGGAAACTGCTCTTATTCCAAAAATCCATCACTGCGCACTCTGCTAAATTTACTTTTAATTGCCAATTGTCGCAAAAACACTGTATAGCATTAAGGGAATCTGCTCAAGTTATTTTATCCTCGGGATTACGGATACCTTTGTCAACCACTGCATCCTCCGGAAATAAATATAGGTCACTATTGACCACGGAGTTAATACCGCTTACGTAAATAAGGAATAAAAGAGGTCAGATACTAGATGATAGCGTTGAAATTTTCTGATCCAGTCCGATTAGTCGGATGACGTTAAATTTTTCATGAATTTTCATAATGGTTTTAAGTCGTTCGCGTAATCTTCGTGCTTTTGCTTTCCGTGTCTTCCAACCCAGGCAATCCAATTATAACCAGGCGACGCCGTTCCGTGTGTAATTTGGCGAATGCCTTGCGTTTGCAATGGTGCGATATTTATTTATACCAAGTAATCTAGCGTGCAGACATTTTTCCGAGAAAATCTAACATTATTGTGAATTTTATCAGCATTTCGTCGCTCATCCGGACAGTAGTAATTGATACTTACGTCCCTACATTAGTACATGTAAGCTCTCACAAAAATTATTTCCTTCCTTTGAACTATTCAACTTGCTAACTCAGTGAAGCCAATTTCTTTGACCTCATAGGATCCCCCCCTCCCGAAAGTGGGAGGCTCTTATGAACTGTAACGCATTAAGTATTAATGGTGCATGCCTGGTATGCAATCACTCTCCGCCGCACAACATAGCTGGGGCTTTCAGGGTGCTATATAGATCTAAATGAATAAATTATATTTTTCTCTCGAACAGCAAAAAGAATCAGAAAAGCAACCTACAGATGGCACCCAATAAATAATATTTATGTCGAGAAATCTAATTTGTAACAATCATTTCGCCTAGTTGCCCTTATTTTATTCCTACCCCTACTGACCACTGCCGGGATTACTGTAAGGTGCACGAGAAAAGTATGTGTTTCCATTTCCTATAGTCGAAATGTATGCATTCTGTTGCGAGGTTATATAATGGTAGGCGCGTTGAGGGGGCGGGATCGTCCGCCCCTTTAGTGCACCAGGGGGATGGGGAGGGAGTGTGGGGGGCGAAGGCCTCCGACCACACCGCTTCCGAACCTCCCAGCAGTAGCGCCAAGCAGAAGGTCTTGTAGATACATGCAGACACCATTGATCGGCTGGACGCTCTGGCATCAGGATTGGAGGGAAGGATTCTGCATTCTCGGGTTTCGCCGCGTCGTTGTTTGATGTTGACTACAGTTTCGCCGAAGTTGCATTCGGCGTCTTCAGGTCGAGTGTTCAACAGAGTAAACCACGTGTAAATTAGTGTAAATACTTGGAGAGCGTCTATGACCGTACCTTTGCCGCCGCTGGTCGTCCCTAGCCTCGGTGCGCTGGCGATCATTCCGGGGGGGGGGGGGGGCGGAGAGGGGAGGAGGAAAGGACATAGAAACGATATATTTCGCTTTATATTTTTAAATTTTTATATTGTTATTTGACGTTATACATGTATGTGTATATGTAGGTATACGAGTATTTATGCATTATATCATCTTAGATTGTAGGAACCCACTCTTTGGCAAGCATCAGGATTTATTGCCGCAGAGATGGTTTGGAAACTCAACAATTAATTATTACTATTATTATTTTTGTTGTTATTATAATCAAAGCGGAGCCTAAAGAATAGTTTTGTAAGGCTCGAACACTTGGATCTGGAGATAAAAATCAACATTAGAGACTCGTGGGAATAAGGTGTGGGAGATGAGGGGCAAAAATAAAAAGGTGGCGAATGAAAACAAAAGATTAGGTGCAAGGTATGAAGGAGTGAGGATTGAGAAAATTATTGGGAAGATTTTAAAGGAGACAGAAAAAGCGAATTTGAAGCGTTTTGATTGGCAGTTGAATGCTGAAGACCTTGATAGTGGGGAGAAATTTAGGGCAACGAGGTGGGGGCAGGGACGAAGGAAATGTTGGAAGGAATGAAGGAAGGCAGGCATTTGAAGTTGAAAAAGGTTAATTGTGGAGTGAATTATGGGGGTAAGGGTGTTTCGTGTTGTCTTGAGTGGGCCGAGGAAGTGTATCGGTGGCCATCCATCCCAAAACTACCTCAACCGATAGACTGCCACTAGAAATGTTGTCTGTCGTTGGTTAGGCCTCATTTATAATATGCTGCAAGTATATGAGATGCTCACGAGGCTGGGTTGAATGCCAAATTGGATCGTGTGCAGCGTAGAGGAGCTAGGTTCGCAAAACGCTTTTATGATAAACTCAGTTCTCGTAGCGTATCCAAAATATTAGAGGAGTTATGCCTATTATATATAAATCACTCAATAGAGCGAAGGTTAAATTACAGATTGAATCGCTTGCATAAATTAGAAGGATATCTCTTCAGCAGTGATGTTGAAAATGTAGTAATGCTCCCATCGTACTACGGTAGGAGAGATCATGCTGATAAATTTAGAGAGATTAAGTGTAGAACAGTTAGATTTAAGATGTCATTTTTTCCATGAACGACAGGGGATCATAATAACATTGTTGGACCACGGTAGAGTCATGATCGGGTAAAATTATCCTGGTGTGTATTCACCCCCTGCCACACACCCTGGTGATGGCTTGCAGGGTATATATAATAAATAAATAATTATTATTATTATTGACCATTGAGAAGTGGAGAGAAGTAGTGAGTGAGTTTTTATGGTGGAATAATATGCTTGAATGAGGGTACGCGCGGTGGAGGGTTAAAAGAATCCAGTGGCGGCGAGTAGGAGGGAATGGGCTTGGGTTAAAAGTTTCTATGTATTAAGGGAAGGGGGGATGAGCAGGTCGGGGGAGGTTTGAGGGCCCTCGGCCGGAGTGCGCAGGTATCACCTTGTGCGGGAAGGGGCGGTAGGGTGAGTTATTAATTGTTGATTCTTCAAACTCAATCGTTTGTTTTTTTCTCGTTTTTATAGTAATTATGTCTGTTTTTATCGTGGAAATAAGCATAATTCCGCAGATTTTATTAGGTCACTTGCAAACGTCCGCCTGTGGCAAAAATAGTTCCCAACTGCAATCATTATTTCGTTAAAACCACGAGCAGGATGGTAAATCTTGCTTGCATATTCGTAAACGCCTTGGATTCCAATTTGCGTACTGCGCACTGCGATGTGCGCGCGGTGCCCCCCTTCTCCTCTTACCCCCCCCCCCCCGACCCTACGTGGGGGTGGGTGGGGAAAATGGTGCAGCGTTTCTTGGAGTGGAGAACTCTATCTCGGCAAATATGAGTTCAACTCAGCTCTGCATTGTAGCGTTTTAAAGTTTCCCACCTGATTTATTCAAATATGGTACATTAAGTATATTAATCAGCATCTCCAAGTGAAATACCTAAACAAAAAACAGTTTTCTAGTAAACCGTTAAGCCGTTTCGACAATTTCGCGTTCTTTCCGGACAAAAGTGAGTTTTAAATGACTTCATGCGTGGTAATTTTATTAGGAATGTCAGCAGAGAGCTCATGTCAAGTGAAACCATCGCTACCCACTGCATTTCCAACTACGCCCCGGGTAGTCCAGTGAAAAGAGCACTGAGGACAGCAAATCCGTGAAGTATCAGAGATCGACTTTGGAAGGCACTGTCATTTTGTGTTATTTAGACGATGATATGAACTAATCAATGCTGTCGGCGATTTCGTGCCGTTTCCCTCACATTAGGCAAATGAATTGACGAGTGTTCGACCCTAGGGTTCACCGAAACAATACCAGATTGTTCACGCAATATTCTCCATCGTAGGGAACAGCAGCGCTTTCCTCCCTCTTTCCCCTTCCCCTTTCCGGCCCTAAAACCTCCCCCGACCTGCTCCTCCCCCTTCCCTTAATACATAGAAACTTTTAACCCAAGCCCATTCCCTCCTACTCGCCGCCACTGGATTCTTTTAACCCTCCACCGCGCGTACCCTCATTCAAGCATATTATTCCACCATAAAAACTCACTCACTACTTCTCTCCACTTCTCAATGGTCAATAATAATAATTATTATTTATTTATTATATATACCCTGCAAGCCACCACCAGGGTGTGTGGCAGGGGGTGAATACACACCAGGATAATTTTACCCGATCATGACTCTACCGCGGTCCAACAATGTTATTATGATCCCCTGTCGTTCATGGAAAAAATGACATCTTAAATCTAACTGTTCTACACTTAATCTCTCTAAATTTATCAGCATGATCTCTCCTACCGTAGTACGATGGGAGCATTACTACATTTTCAACATCACTGCTGAAGAGATATCCTTCTAATTTATGCAAGAGATTCAATCTGTAATTTAAACTTCGCCCCAACCTAGACCGTCTAATACGTAATTCGATGCACTTACTCAGTTTATCATAACAACGTTTTACAAATTTAGCTCCTCTACGCTGCACTCGATCTAATTCGGCAATCAATTGCTTACCACGATCGGAAAGGAAATAAGAAGTGTTGAGGGTGTGGGGGAAGGCGTCGACTGTCTTCCGACCGAACGTCCAAAGGTGTCACGTCGCCAGTTGTTACGGGGGAAGGAGGGAGGGAACGTCCTTGAGGGACGGGATGAGATTGCCCCCCAACCCCACCACCTCTCCCCAAACGAAGGACGGTGGGAGGAATACGGGTTGCGCGTGGGGGTGGGAATCGGGGGCGGGCGAGACATATCGGGGTCCGGCTACCTGTTGTCCGGTCCCCGCCTCCCGGGCACCCCGCTGGGGTGACGCGTCCGATTATTCCGTTGCTGCGAGAGGTGGCGCCGGGGAGACCCCCCTCCCCCCAATGGTTGCCGCGTCGACCCACACCTCGTCCCTGACCCGGTCCCTGACAGTTTTAACCGGCAAACACCATCGATGTTTCTTCCCTCTGATATCTTCATCCCCGATGCGGAAGGCCTAAAATTTCTCCGCTATCACCTCCCTCAACGCAATCCCTCTAACGACTTTCTCAGTCGCCTGGCAGAATTAGTTTAAACAAATAATGCCGTCACCTTCAGGTAAAAAAAGACGTCACCATTGCTAAACGCATGACCTTATCTTAAATCAAACTCTCACGTTCAAAATCGAAAATTCTTTCCTCCGTACACCATATCAGGGCCCGTTAAGTTGATGTCATCTTCCTTCTTTGGTCCCACGGACATGAAAACTCATCCAATTGAATCGTAAATCCTAACTGCTTCTTGATATATTTCCAACCATCCATCTAAAACAACTCGGAAACGTTCTTAGACATCCACTTAACATATATTTGCATAATATATATTCATAAAATCTTCAAAATAATACGTTTCATATCACTTTCGTCCAATAAATAAACTTAAAACCACTTCCGCAGTTGTCATCCATCCCAATCTAAACGCCGTGAGATTTCCCCTCCCCGTTCGCTGCCACCCGCGCGTAATAACGCCCTTTTCCTACAATTATACGCAGATAACCTCCACGCCTCCCTTAGCAAACACAACTTACCCGATAAGTAACCCAATTGCAAAATCTTTCCCCACACTGCCAGGAGCATTTCTTGGACCATGACCCTGAAAGTCTCAACCTTATCAATTCTGAATTCACCAGCACTCACACAATTCGTCAGATTTTGGCGGAAATTCACCCTCCTAAAAAATAACGAATCCTCATCCATCCTACTTCCAATATATCTTTCGTTGAATAGTGTCGCAAAATTGCGCAACAAAATACAATCCACAAGACCCCCTTCTAAGAAGTTTCGCCCCATTGCTCTCTCTCCTCATTCCTCATTCTATAACCTCTTAAGGAGAAAACGCCCCCTTTCGGTTTCACTTTTTCCCAAACTAATCTCAAAGGACACTCGAGCCTCTAGAAATATAATGTTCCGCCTCTCTTGTAACTTCTGTTCCTCTTTTCACCACCACTCCTTTCCATCTGTGGTAACTATCACCGTTGAGCCACAAAATCTCCCGCATACTTCATTAACTCCCAATTCTGTAGATACCATTTTCTACGATCAATTCTTTGATAATTGCGCAAAAAGAAAGAAATGCTCCCCAGAATCAGGAGGCAGTATCGAGGTGAGGGGTGGGCCCTTTAGAGGTTTCAATCACCCGGTCTCAATGTATCACACTGTGATCCAATAGCCACCATTCCTTCCCCGCCGGGTGTCTCACCCCTCCCCCTCTCTCCTTTTCACCCCCTCCACCTAAAACAGACTCCCTCTCACATTCATTCCGGGACGTCATTCTTCTCCGTTCGACCACGGTGGCATGATCGCCGAAACTTAAAAATACAGCATAGTCCTTTAATATTTGTCTCTGTTTTAATAGAATCTGGAATATGCACTGTATTTTGTCGCTGCTTTACGTTTCCGCCTAGTGTGTGTGATTAAAAATATATAAGGTATATCCCAAAAGTGGTAGGATTAAGTTGATTAAAAAAGGTTTATTTCCAGAATTTATATATTCACTCAAAAGTCTTCGAAGTAGCACTGCTGCCAGCGGGTTTTCCACGCCTCGTATGTATTCTGGAAGCCGGCGCCCGAAATGCTGCCAAGCTCCCTCGTCACGGGCAGTTGTAACACATCCAATCTTCGTGGTGACCTTCTTTCAGCACCAATTTGAGGGGGGAAGAGGAATGACATAGCATAAAAAATGTGGATCCTCACTCACATGGTCAAAACCGCGCGTGAGTTTTCTTTTGTCCGTCCGAGAGCAGTCGCGGCACCAACTTCGCACGCACGTTTCTCATGCCAATGTCTTTGGTCACGAGTTGATACACATCACTTTTAGGGATGAAAAGTTCATCAGAAACCATGCGAGCGCTTAATCTGCTCTCCCTGTTCAACAAAACCTTCACCCTTCCAAGATTTTCGCCCTTTTTTGAGGTCGAAGGCGGCGTCCTGAACGTTCGACTTCTTCAACATCTTCTCTACCCTCCCGAAACAATTTATGCCACTCAAAAAGACCCAATCTACCCAGGGCGTTATCACCATTAGCTGCTTTGAGCATGTCATGAGTCTCTTTCCAGGTATTGCCCAGTTTCACGTAAAATTAAATAGCGGGAGCGCTGTTCCAATAATCGGTTCACGACAGAGCGTAATGAGGTCACGTTATAGAGGTTTCGCAAACGAACGATCAGTACTCCGCAAAGGCAGGGAGCCAACTGCCACCGGCCTCCAGCTTCCCTGAGACTCCCCTTCTTCGAACCCAGCCAGAGAAACCGCCGCCCGTCCGTGCGTCTATCCAGGAAAAAATAAATCCTGCTACTTTAGGCACAGGCCTTACATACACAGACCCATATACTTATATACATATGTGTGTTTGTAGATTTATATATATATATATATATATATATATATATATATATATATATGTAATGGTATACACCTTGAACCTTTCCTACTCAAAATTCATAAAACAAATGCTCTTGCCCGCTCCATTGTCTCATACCGCAACTGGTTAGTAAAATGAATCGCCTTAGTTGATCGCTGAATTCAACCAATAGCCCACCTCCTCTCTTCCGTCATCAAAGATGCTCACCTTTTCCTGGAACCTCTAAACTAAACCACCCACCCGAAGACATCCCAATCACCATGGCAACCATTGACGTCATACTATCCCTGGACGCCTCCACATTGAATGCGGAAGGATTCTCCTCCGTCTGCCGCTTCCTTTCAAAACGACCGACCCCGCTCACCCCCAGTATAGAATCTCTCATTAATCTTTCCCATTTGATTCTCACCCTCAACTCCTTCTCCTTCAATAACCAATCCAATTTCTAGGTAAAAGTGTGCTCGGGGAATTAGATGAGTGCATCCTATGCCAGCCTACCACGGTCATCTTGGATAACCATCCATCTTCAATTATCCCTTGAAACCAGTTATGTGGTTTCGATTCATCCACAATTTTTTCTTCCTCTGGTCGGAATCCCTTAACTCCTTCATCTCCGACCTCAGCGACTCCTTTTCTCCTTCCTCCATACACAATTTCTTCCTCTGAAATAACGTTTCTTGATATGGACATCTCTTTTGATTGTAATAAATGTCGCGCTTCTGACCACATCAAACCTGTGAAATAAACAGCAACACCTTCATTTTGGTAGCTGCCCTACCTCATACACCAAACGCACACTCTCATATTCCTTTCTTTTTCATTTGAAAATACATTAAAATTGCGTGATTTGGAATACGAAGGATCGAGGTCCACTCCGGGAATGGTTGAAATGTGTAAACTCGGTAGTTTGGTCCCTGGGACTCACCTGATGACAAGCCGCAGACCTAACGGGGACCCTTGATGCGCAAAGACAACTAGAGGCGTCCCGAGAGCCAAAGAAAAAGAATCCAGCGAGTCCATAAACGCAGTGTAACCATCTTCAGGTTTCCAGGAAATTGATTGCCAAGGAGTCCGCCCCCCCCTCCCCAAGAGCCTTCTCAAGTTGTGTGGCGTGATAGACTCTGAGAAAATTCAGAGAAAAATCGCTGGATTTGTTTAAAAAATCGCTACTAGAGAAAAGACACCGTGACGGGTATGTTGGGGAAACGAGGCAAGGAGATTCTCGATTCACGAAGACAGTATTCAAGCTAGGACCTCCAGAATGGTGCAGAACACTCGCGTATCTTTTGAAACCAAAGGAATGTTATTATGGCCCCATATTATATGGAAGCGTAAATTTAAAATGAACCCGCCTTCCATCGTGGAGAAATGGAAAACGAAATAGCCGAGACCGTAAACTTATTGGCACTAGGTTTTTTTAAGGGGGGCAGTAAGGGGAAGATAGGAAACCCGCACTAGGTTACTCTGGTGCGTTTTGGATACAGTGACCCACTTGTACCTGAATCATGCACAAAAAATGCTTAATTAATAAAAAATAAAACAGACTTATAACCACTCGATCACTAGGTTGTGTTAAGAAATAAAAGACACTCTCGTGAATCGCATTTACACACACATACTCGGGGTTTGCGGGGATATCTCCTATGACAAGGACCCTTTAAACTCACCCAGAAATGAAAAACAAATTGAAATAAAAATAAAAAAAGGCCCAAGTCCACGTTCGCAGTCACTCAATCACTCGGGTGTATTAGACCTTTGTGAATCTCACTCACTCACTCGTTCAGGGTTTACAAGGATTTCTCCTATGCCAGGGACCCGTCAATCACACAAAAAATAAATAAAACGGATGGACCCAAGTACTCGCTCATTCACTCAATCACTCTGGTGTGTTCAGATACAGGGACGCGATTCACACGTACTCACTTTTTCGGGGTTTATAAGGATTTCTCCTATGCCATTTACCCGTCAATCAAACAGAAATTACAAAATGAAGCGAAGGAATTACGTAAAAGTGCAACCACTCAACCACTCGGGTGTATTAGGCCTTTGTGAATCGCACTCGCTCACTCTTTCTGGGTTTACAAGGATTCCTCCTGTGCCAGTGACCCATCAATCACAAAGATGAAAACAAAAACACCAAGGAAGGTTGTTGATGGACTGTAAGTTTTTACTAAAAATACTAAGGGAGGCTGGAAAATAGAATGGAAGTTTTCTCCGAAAATTTACCATATGATACTAAGTTGAATTACTTTAATAAAATATTCATTTATTGATATTTGGTCAATTCCGTCACGGATATGAATAAAAGAATTTAAATAATCAAACTAAACCTAAAGGGCCGTGGGTTTGCTACCCCTGCCGCCCCTGAACTTCGTCTGGTCTCAATTAAGTCAGCTGCGATCTGCAAATTATAGAATGGGTTCGCAAAAGAATAATTAGTTGATGAGCATAAGGAATAATTGAAGCTAACTTGCTGGAAAAGCAATCCTGATTCAGGAAGAATTGAGGAAAGAGAGAGAGAGATCTAACTCTGATACTTGTGGTTACTGGTCGAAAAACGCGTCCAGGTATCAGTGGACGTAAGATCGAGCTTTTACAGCTAGCTGTGGAGTTAAATGTAAGAATTACAGCGAAAATTTCAATTGTATTATAATTGTTTAAATTTGACCAATGAATTTCACATAGAAATGAATATATCATGCTGGGAAAGCTTTAACCTAAGAATTCGTTCATCACGAAGAGGCTACATATGTGCTCTGAGAAGACAAGGAAGATTCTTACGTGAAATCTTTCGCATTTGAGTTTAATATTCTATGGATAAGAAACATGAAGATTTCAAGAGCATTGGAAGAGCAGATCAGAGAAGATCAGAAGCCTTTGAAACCTGGTACTGGAGGCTGATACAGAATAAATAATGGGGGCAATGAAGAAGTACACACACAGGATAGTAAAGGCGGAAGAAAAAACATGTAGCACGATGAAGATGGGAGGAACCAGATGGATGGGGCGCACTTGAAGACGCGTATTTTTAATAAGCCTCGTAGCTGGAGGAAAAGAGAAGGAACGGTCGATGAGGTAGACCGAGGGAGGTGAATACCTAGGCCATGTAACCATCCATAGATGTAGTGTTAGACGAAAGACCCATTAGGGCGCTATCCAAAGGAGTCAATCAATCTTCGGAGTAAAGTATCGATTAGTGAATGAAGTGAATAAAATAAAAATTAAGGGAAATTCAAGGGTCAACGCACCTTTATGAGGAAACGGCCGGCACGTGCACGCTTTCCTTTGTCTGTGACATGAGCGGTGGAGAAGAAAGTGCATTTGCAGTGCACGTTGGCCTCCTTCAAAATAGCCACGTAGCGAGAGTGTACACCGTCTCGTATTAAACGAAATAAAGAAGATAAAATCAACATATTGTGCGCGAAGACACTCAATGAATACTTGCAATGGGTTTGAGTTATTTTCTTAAGCACTTTCACGCAGGATCTCGGAGCTTTAAACGTTGCGCAAACTGCTTCTGTTTTTTACGTCAAAAAAGATTTTATTTCGATGAAGGTTCCATCAGATTTTAATGGTTTCAACTAAGAAATTGATATTTTTACAGCCTAACTTATAAATACTATAAGTAATCGCCACATTTTGTGTATCTCATTAAAGTCCGATTTATGCTTTATCAAGTTTTAAAAATCAATTTGGGAATTAACTGGGAGTACCGAGATTGAAAGATATATGAAATAGATTTTGTTCGGAAACCAAAGAGTGTACTTTTACATGGTTAAAAGATCTGGCGCACGAGGAAATAAGAGCGCCATCATCGGCCATGGAAATAGAGAGGATAGCAAGTGAGGGCAAGAGGAGAACCCGTTGAACCGTAACAATAGCCACGTAATTGACAGCGGACTTAAAATACAGAAATCACGTCACAGAAATATGTCAGGAGCTCCATGGAAGAAATTTGTCTTCATCGAACAGACAGAGGAAAATATTCAAATAAAGAATTTAAGGAGAGTTGTTACTTCGCGTTTGTTAGACCTCACCTATTGAAGAATACACGTCGACCAGTCGTGGCTCTACGCTAAAGGACCCAATTTCGGAGTCAAACCGGATATAGAAAAAAGCTGCACATTTCGTGAGTGTGACGTGATTCACTGAACAGAATTCAACGTAAAAATTCCGGGAAATCTACGCTTAGCCCATTGGATATACATACGTATACGAACGTCTGAATTGAACCTGCTGGCGAGCAAGCGAATGAATCCTAAGCTCACTTAAGCATTGGTAGGCGCAAGTCACTACGAGAAGTGGATTTTCAGACAGAAATATAGTATAAAATGGATCCATCATTCCCGCGCACTTTTCGTGATCACGTGACACACCAGGCAAACCTTATCAAGCGTCTCGAAAAGAAACCGTTACGAGATTGTGCCTCGAAATTTAGTGATCAAGTTGCAAACTCTCCTCGCGGCTGCCATTCCCTGCCCTCTCGGCGGAGGGCGACGTCGTGTCCACTAATAGGTGGGGGTGAGGCGGACGAGGGGCAGGAAGGGACGCGGGAGGGAAGGGGGGGGCGGAATGGACGGGCAGGGACTAAGGGGGAATGGACAGGAGACTGGGGGCTGCAACGTAAGTATGCAGCGTGGATGCTACCAGGGCCCACGCTGTCCCCAACAGTTACTACACAGTGAGGTAAGATTTTGTTAAAATTAAATACGTATTTCAGGGAAAAAGTCGAGTGCATCGTAAAAAATACAGGGTGCGGCGACATACCTTCAATTTTTTTAGTGCAAACTTGCATTGACAAAAGGAAGCTATGTTGCCGCACCCTGTATTATAGCCATGGTGAATGCAATTAATGAGCGAGTATTAAGCGTGCTCGCTTTCGGCACGGCTTAAAAAGGATATAATTTTTGTTGATAAGACCATAGAAGACCCAGTTTAAGACTATTATTTGACATGCAGTACTAAGCTTAAGTTACTTTTGTTTTTAAAGAATTGATATTCACAGAATTATTGATTAATTCACCAATGATTGATACGCTATAGAACAGCATTGCAAACAAAAATCTTTGACTCAACTGTTCTTTCGGTATTCAAATCTTGATAATTAAATGCAGTCGATACATTTTCATAAAATACACATATTCATGTATCGAATCTCGTCGTATTTCATATTATATTTTCGAATTACATCAATTTTATCAATCCAAAAATTAGAAACTTGCGTAAAGCATAATATTTTTAAAATCTTTTTAACCGTAATTACCCATAGCATTATACGGTACATTGTAGCATTTTATTTCTTTATTTCCAGCTAATTTAAAAAATAACGCATACATTTTAGGAAGCCATAGTTAAGTCTAAAAGGTTATTTCTTGAACAACTATCTACAGTCTACGGAGAAATGCGTGGCAGATGATAAGCGCTAAGAGGACAGACCCCATATCAATTCAACAAAGGAAATGACAGCAACTTTATCAATTTAATTATGCTGATTGAAAGAGCTATGATTTATCCGAACGAAGACATTTGAAAAAAATATATTGCCTTTTTTAATATATCTAACGAAACATTAAATGTTCTTGGCCGACATATAAAATATACGAGCGTAGAATGTGAACTTTGTTTCAGGTACATTTCTTATTTCTCATAATATATGATAATGTATCAGGGTAAATGGCGGGAATATAAAATGACTTTAACACTTATTGCACGTACAAAAATATAGACACTAAATTGCAGAAAAAAATATTAGTTCCAAAAAGGAAAGGGCTCAAATTCTTAAGTGGTCTCAGTCATCAACTCCATAACAGATCCTAAAATGATATATGATTATGAAGTAATAGTAAATTATGAATGTGATTATGTAGTGAATTCCGCGTTTGGCGTGGGTATTGCTGTGCAATAACGTCCACATACTTTCGTGGATATTTGAAGTAGAGTATATTTATCACTACAGTTAATCACTAATGATTAATAACAGTGGCATTTACTTAACAAAGTGATAGATTTATTACGTAAATACTTCTACTTAGATTTATTTATTTATTTTTATTTTTTATAAGCGTTTAATTTAGGATAAATATACCTGAGGGAATAAAAAACATTTGGCTAAAATATATGATACAAAATTTTCCTTAACGACGCCCGCGATCAGGGTCGCCCCTCACCATCGCAATAATGTTGTATTCCTCCTTTCGATTGTCGCTAGGATTACCTATTTACTGCATTACATCTGCTAGTTTAATTATAAGAGTGCAATACACGCTTCGCCAGAAAAAATTAACTTAATAATTAAACATTATGACTCTATAAACCGATGGTATGAAACACTTTTATGAAATTTCTGCCGTCGTAAAAGGGGTTTTTATAGATTTTATCAGAGAGTACGCAAAGTTTCAAGAAAAAGGTGAATGAAATGAGTGATATGATAGACATGTTTCGACCGAATAGATATGTTATAGAGAAATCCATATTTATTCGTCTTCAAATATTTGCAATTTCTTAGATAATAATAGTTTTCTTTCTTTATGATGCGATATTCGTCTTTCTGGACACATTATATGTATTTTCCATCTGGTCGAAAACAGTTAAGCGAATCTTCAAATTGCCTTGCTTTTCTGACCCTTTGCGTGCTTTCCTTCGTTAAAAGGAATAAGAGCTAAATTTCCACGATAATTTTCTGTCGAGCGTGTAATGAGCACATAAATCTTTGTGGATCTGAATGATATTTTACCCCGCGATGAAAGTGACGAGAAGTAAGACAATTTCAAAATTAATACCTCTTTATGCATTTGAACTGGCGCATGAGTTTTTCTTTTTGGCAAGCGGGAGAGAAAAGTGTGTAATTTAGAAGGAGAAGAAATATGAGTCTTGTCTGTCCGAAAACAAATTCCGATTCATAGTCAGAGGGACACTTCCTTCAGGAAATTTCTGGACAAGTGATGCGAAATGCCAATATTTATACAAAATCGCAACTATGTTATTGCATTATCCCAAATAATATTTCAGTGTTTAGGAACAGTGAATTTGGCGTGAAAAAAATGGAATTAAAAAAATAAAGACTAAAATTAACAGTAAAATATCCATATCATGGCGTAATTTTTTCTATTTTGTTTACTGAAATATTTTTGTTAAAAGATATTTTCTACGCATACTTTTGGATAACTGCTTCTAACATTGCTACTGAAATATTCCAAAAAACGTGATAATGCCCTTATCTATATTGACCATGCTCACTCATGTTGGTATATGCATCTACAAATTAATAGGCCTTTGTTTTCCTTTCAGTCATGTATATCATGAATACAATGAATGATTTCAATACCCGAAATCCTGTGACCCAAGCCAAGAAAAAATCATGTCTTTCCCTTCATTCTGGCACTAAGTAGATGATCCCCAATGAAGGAATTCTCAGCGTGAACAAATATCTATGGAAGATATTCGTGTGGTAATGCTGAGAAATAATTAATAATAATGAAATTAAAAAATCCAGCATCAATTTACTTAACCTTTGGTTGAGCTCAAAGTTGAAGAAAAGTGTTTCCTGTAGCACTACTTCACTTACTAATAGCCAACACGTTTTTAGCGATTTTTTGCGAAAATACCTTTCTAACAACTTAAAATGCGCCTATAATCCCGTTGTTTCGATTAGTAATATAATTCCTGAAGTACTATCTTGTGATTTTCCGGCGAATTGCTGTGGAAAATGTTACTTGGGTCTTCCTCCATCGATGACGTCAGGCGTCGATGTAGGAAGCTAAAAGGAACTTAAAATCGCATTATTATGACAAACGTTTTTAAGTCCATTAACTATGAGAAGATCGCAATCTCGACTTGAAATTTTGATTCTCACATACATAAGCATCGATCACGAAACTCACCTGTGAATTGACAAACTTCGGGAACAATCCATATAACTTCTATACCTAATATTAAACTTATAAAATATTAACTAAGTTTTGCAGCATTATTAAACCTGCTGAAAAATTATCTTGAGAATCGCCATATCCTTTGATAAATATCGTCTTTTTAATGAAAGTCAAACAAAAAGGTCGACGGTATGATTCTCTTTCATTAGGATCTTTTACTGAATTTGGCTTACTCTTAAAAAAACAATTTTTCTGATTGCTTTCACGTTTAATTTAATTAGTTTAAATCACAGAGCCCTAATAGCGAGGTAATATCTAATTCGACAACTGAAGTAAACCATGTCATTCATTTCCATTGATATTATTACGTCACCACACAAACTCGATGCGTGGAAAGTGTTCGCATGAGTTGAATGCTTATTGCTTTTCTCTCGCTTATTGAGATAAGTGAATGCGGTACGTAATTCAGCTTTTGGTCATTGGATAACAAAACGATTCAAATTTCTCCTGATATTTTTATTTAAAAATATGTGATTTAAACATTGTCGATAATTTTTTTTGCACTGACGATGTTAACAAAATGATATTGTTAACGTTGCAATAAGTCATGTGACGTCCTGTGGATTTCATCGAACACACACTATATAGAGATAAAGTTTCACTCGTTTAAAACTCAGGTAATGAGTCGCTTTGCGCACTTCTCTCGGATTATTTGTTTGAGAGGACAGAGTACAAATTATATCACGCCTCTTCTACCGTTTTGTCGGTAGACATTACAAAAAAATGCCCACGTATCAGCAATGGAGTTCCTTTTAAAAGTGTAATTTTCACTCTTTTTTCGATGGAAGGGTATTCGGACTATGGTATGAGACGAATCGTATCTCTTTTGGATTAAATCTCTGCTGCTGGTGCTGTTACCTTTCATGTTCCCATCGCTCTGCCTTCCACACCCTCAGAGACCTCCGCAGAATAGTCCCCCACAGAATGAAGACTCCCCTACTGCCGCTGTGAGAGGCTCGCCCCTCCCAATGGATAAAAGGATGAGGGGGTGGATAGAGAAAGAGGGAGAGGGTCCCCCCACCTTTCCCTTCCCTTCCCCTCTATCTCCCACGCTACGCCGGGGGCGGGGGTAGAGAGGGAACATGGGGGCCGGGGATGGAAGTCCGACCGCATGCATGTAATCCGAAACGGGACCCGGAGGTCGACCGGGGTATCCGGTGGCACGCACGCACGCACTGCTGGGCGCACACACGCCGGCCGAGCGAACCCGGTTCCTCCTCCTGTCTCCCTTCCCCCAACTGGGAAGGGGTGTGCGCCTTGCCGCCATCTTGCTCCGTCCCCTCCCCCCCTGCCCCATTTAGGGTTCACCGCCGTTGCCATGGCAGCTGCCGTGCTCCTCCTCCGCGAGGATTGCGTGAGGGGAGGCCCCACGGGGCCCTGGGAAGAGGGCTCCTGCGGGAGACACCGGTACCACCTCCGCCAATCCGTCAGCCACCTGTGACAGGGATTATCTCGCGCAAATTCGCACGGGGGCAACGATCTGAAAGGACTTCCGGTACAGTTTTATCGCTTTGAGTAAAGTTTTTCGCGGAAGTGGCGCCTAGTTTTTATCCTTTTCCCTATACTTTTGATAGGTATCCTGCGATTAATCACTTACTGCAATCAGATATGTAATACCTATACTGATTTTTCAACGTTCCTATCCGGAATTAGTTGACTGCAGCTTCCCAATCCTCCTTTTCTGTAATGCTAACACCCTTGACCGCTGTGATAGGTAGTGTTCCGTCCAGCAACCTTCTATGAGAGCCCTGCTTATTCGTCTCATGATCTTCCTTGTGGCGAGTTTTCCTTCCATTATGCTCCAAACAGATCCATGATGTCTAAAGGTGTGCAGAGTCCTTATGGGTTCTCTCATTCTTATCGTCTTTTCCTCCTCCACTCTTCTCTATAAATATATTTATTCATTCCTGAATGTGCCTTTCCATTTCATCTTCGGCATACGTCTGCAGTACCAAGTTTCGCAGTCTTCTATTCTTTCCAGGTCTGCTTTTCCAATAGTCCATGTCTCTGAGCCGCGGAGTGCCATAATGCACCAGAAAGCTTGCACGTCTGCTGCTTCCTTGTTTGTATCGTACATATCTTCTCTGAGAACATCTGATAAATCTTCTCGGCAAACGCTTTCTTACTAAGCTTGAGTTATCCTTCGCTTGATATCCACTGATTTCCTTCCATTATCATTTTATGCTGCTTCCGAGAAACGTAAAGGATCCCACCTGTTCTACATCGCCTCCTCTCTGCGCGACATCTGCCTGTATTGCTCCCCTTCCGAACAATAGGGTTTCAGCTTTTTGTTTACTTTCGTCTGACATATTTGAAGTACTTGGTCCATCGTGTCCATCGCTGATCGCAGCTCTTTTCGTTTCTCTGCTATTAGTGCCGTATTATCCAAGAAACAGAGGAGGTTCATTAACCTCCGTTCTATTTCTTTGAAGACTATTACCTCTCTCATTTCCTCTGCTCCCGCAATACAAGAAGCATTACATTTTTGTGCACCAAATACCTTGCATAGTTAAATTTTATGTATGAAATTACAGTGTTCAAGTAGTATATTTATCTTGGGCAAAAGAACATTGGCTTTCCTCATAAGGGAACTTTTAGCATCTTAACGGGATGAATAACATAAAGATTAAAATTGATCGGTAATCGATATTAAATACTAATTTATGTCCCGATTTGTTTAAATTCACGTGGAAGTATTTCCCATTTCCACCACTAAATGTTGGGTAAAGGAGATTCCCTAAAATTTTATATTCGATAGGTCTCGGGTATTTTCCTATTTCAACTTTTCGTATAAAATACCTACTCCGCTCACCGTGGAGTATCCAAGCTTACCCTGTCATCAATCAAGGGTGACTTTTATGGCGGCACTGCATTGCGAACTACGACAGATGACTGATGAATAATACCTGCATGTGGGATGCTAAACCGTGCGAACATCGTGAAGGGAAAATCCGATTCAATATTCAGGGCAAAACGTGCTCCAGGCAGTATTTATATTATTTCAATTTAAAGAGGGCCTGTCATGTGGGGCTCCTAGGTTCTGCTCATGAGAAGTTTGACAACAGTGGACGCTGTTTCGTAACCTGTATTGGAAAGTTCAGATTGATAGACAACCAGGAATTTTTGTTTTTTCCTCATCTTCTCGGAGTGTCTCTCTCTCTCTCGCTCGGGATCCGCCTCTGCTAACCCAAATCCCTCCCCCCAACACCGTGTGTCAATTTAGGAATGGCCATGCCATGCGGCATGGTGACCATAGGTTTGATTCTCTGCGATGACAGACAGGAGGTCTTTCCTTCGGCCATTTTGTGACGAGCCCACCCTGAAAGAGTACACCGCGCCCCATTTTTATTATTATTAGAGTGGTCATCTTGGGTTGAGAGTCACTGGAAGCACTGAACTTATGCACGGCTGGAGCAACTGGAAGGATAATTTTGATCATTCGAGTTAACGCTCACGCAAGGATAGAACAGTTTTAGGGTCGAACTACATTGGTAGGCGAGACATAACGATGTAAATTGTCTGCCAAACAAACTCTTATATGAGAAATAATTTTTTTGCTTAACAATTCGCGACGGCAGCATTGAGAGACATTGCGCCCTATAATTCCGACTCCTCGAAAATAAAATAATATGGAATGCAAATTATCACAACACCTCGTAGTTCCTACTGGTTCATCTACGGGAAAACATTTAAGGAATAAGTTCGTATTCAATTATGGATTAAGTTATGCATGAATTAACCACGAAATTATTAAAAAATCGAATATTTACCAATAAATTCAATTGGCAAAAGTCAGACATGGAATATCAGTTCTTGTAAAGGTATAAACTTGTGTTCGGTCGGATGCAATGACAGTAAGTAAATAGCCGTTGCAAGTAAATGAGTTTTTTAATATTAGTTTCAGTAGACATTAATATTGAGGTTATGCCAACTCGCATTTAAGATAATAGGGCGTGTAATCCTCTATAGTTCATAACTGGTTAAACTAATTTGACGGTCTGGCGTCTTAGTCTCAGAAATCATAATTTCTTTGCCGGAATGAAAGCAAAGTAGCAAATAACTCGAACATTGGTGGCGAGGACTTCTATTTCATGCGTTAAAATCTCCGGTTTTAGTTGCATACGCTGCCACTGATGTGAAAACACACTATGGAACCTCCTCTGACCGAGTACTATTGGTTGGGGATGCCACCAACGTCTCTCATTTGCGCCTTTACGACTTTTTCGACATAAAAAATCATCCAGGATCATGATAAACAGAAAATTACAAATTACTTTACTCGGTGGAAACCTGTAATTTCTTCCTGCTTTAGCTCAGAATGAGTTTTGAACAGATGATTAACATCGTATTTCTTTTGCCCCAGTTGCTCACATGGCTAGTCCACGATGTAAAAATACCGCCGCAAATCGTAGTGGGAATATCCTCTAGCGTCCAGTCAATATCCTCAAGTGATCAAATGGTTCGAATTATCTGGAATGCCGTTGTATGAATGGCCACATCACGGAGGTGGACATACGCCACTCGGTGAGAGCACGATTCCCCATCGCGGGTGGTATGATTCTTGATCACCCAGGGGCCGGGCGGGTACGGGGGCGGCGTGGGCAGGTCCGCCAAAGACGCAGTCCCCTGAATTGGGGCACTACGCGAGCGCCAACTGGTGATGGACCAACGATATACGCTCGATGACGAGGGCAGGTGATGTACAAGATTTTGTGCGAGACTATTTATGTCCGAGTGTGAAAATTGTCATACAGCTGCGTAATTAATGTGAAAGCTTAAACACTAATCGTTATAAATCAATGAAACGAAAGCTTTTGCCATGAAAAGCTTCTTTGTCCACTTTTTAGGTGCAAAATCACACAAATTCCGCGTAAGTGGACCTATTACTCTTTTGTAATTTTGAACTTGAAATCTATACACATGAATGTGTTGGATAAACTTTTATTTACTATAACAATTACATGAATTTACGTGCACCTGAATATCAAATTTGTTATTGGTCGGTGACTTTTCAATAATATTTTAATAATTTTCCAAACAAATACATTCGTAGTTCATTGCTGTCATTTTGAAATTATTCACTCGCAAGATTCGTATTATTTAATGATTTGTAAATACTCTATATTACACATTCAGTATTAATTCAAACGAATATGCTATCAGAGTTTATAAAAATACAAGATACAATCGCTATTAGGATAGATCAATCTGCAAATAAAAGGAATTAAACTAATTAATACACTCTTGTCACAGTAATCTATAAATAATTCTGTTACTCGAAAACCAAATTAAATAACTAAGCTATGAAGATTCCACTACAATATTACTTTCATTATTTTCAGTGTAATGAAGTGCAAATGTAAGGATTTATCGCCATTTTCGTGAAACTTGCGACTGGTTTCCATAAGAACATTTTCAAAATAGTCTCGGTTATTGCAGATAAAATTATTTGAAGTGGTTTCATTTAAAGATATCCAAGTTCAATTGTACATTGCATTATTTAATCCGGAGATTACAATGTTGACAATAAGGAGCATTCAAACTTTAGGATTACGAAAACGCGTTTAGGCAGGAATCGAATAGATGACCTTTAGATTAGTAGGCAAAGACGTTATTAGCATCCTCGTAGACCATCTTGCAAACGATAATCGCCTAATAACCATAATCTGTCTCTTCGTTTGTAGCAATTGAATTGAGAAGTGAACTATTAATCCAATTGTAATTGGAAGTTGGCAGTACTCTCTAAATTCGAGCATTCCAATGATTCCGTAGGAGCTACTTTGCAAAAAATACAATAAAAAGATACTAAGACCAAAGCAAAATAAAATGTGCGAATTTGGAGTCGAATCTTTATTTGTCCCAGTGATTGCAAGTGCCAATCAATTTTTGTGGTCAAAATATTTCAAATCAAAAGTTTCACGGTGTAAAAATTCACAAAAGATTTCCAAGCAGTGGATTTCAAGGTTGATACCCTAAAATAATGTGCCAAAATATCAATCGAATAAGCCCGACATGTTCACCCTCCATTGATTATGTACTCGCACCAAAATTCACCTTTCCAAACTCTATTTAGACTCTTGGAGTCCCGGCCTTTTACTTTTCAGTATGCCCATAGCAGATGAAGCATCCGGTTTCTCTCCGGGAAAATTACTTGTACTTACTGAATCACACATATAATGGATGCATTTATATATTACCACATCCCAAGGTGAAAATTATTCGTGTTCCAGTTTCCCAAAGTAGCACGTCTCCTCGCGGTGGGAGTTGTCACGCGAAGAAAAAATACAGAAGATATCATACAATTTCTTCTTTTTGAAATCAAATGACTTTCGATTCAGCAGAACAGTAATTATTAATCACGCGATCAATAATTTACACTATACCTTTTATCTTGCGTAATTCGTCGTGTCTATGACATTTGATTGCGTAAGGATACCTCCATCATGTTCCAATCCCATTTTGACACACGAGATGGTGTACTTTATATTTTTTTCAAATTTTCGTCTCCCGAGGCGGACTATATTTCGTTAGATTCCTCGCATCGGAGATACTGCAAATAATGGATATCTTTTCTTCTTCTTTCCAGACCTCCCTGATTTTGCAAATGAAAGACACGCGTCCTGCAAGAAATCGAGGAGAGTCGAAGGGATGAGAGCAGTCCGAGGACATCCCACACGTTGTGGTGAGATGACCTTAACCTATCTCGCCTCTTTAAGGGTAAATCTCTTCATGCGTAAGTACTCCACACCCCCTTCCAAAACATCACTGACCATTCGGCTGGGTGGTTCGGACAGAGACATGTGAATTAGCTATGCCGGTGGTCAGCTGTTGACCCTGCCCTGACCCCGCGGGAGAAACGATCGGCGTGACCGCATGCCCACACGTCCACTCCGTCCCCTCGGTGTCCATTTGATTGAACTCGGGATTCAGACAGATTCGTACTTATGGGGATGGACTCTGTTGCAGGAATGCAAAATTACTTGCTCTGGATTACGTGTAAATAAATGTATTATTAATCTTGATTCCCCTGAGGGAATAATGAAAACATGTTGGGTCACTGAGAGTTTAACTAAGTATTTATATTTTGATTTAACAAAGTATTAATATTTAATTTCGAAAATTTTGAAATTTCGCCTCTAATCGCATTACTGTATCAGCGTAATTATTACCTCGTCTTACACATATATTTTTCATCACCATAAAGCCCGAGTAATGTTACTCAAATATTAATACAGAGAAAAATCAAGTTGAGTGAGAGGCCAGTGAAAACAGAATACTATTAATTCGAGGTTCATGCAAAATTAATATTTGGAGAAGAATGCTTTAAAAGCGTATGCCAATGTATTCTAAACGAAATATCTCACATTATAATAATAAAATAAATGAGAGCAACAGCAATACTTTATTTATACAATGAGGTGAAATAAGTAAATGTAAGTAAAACAGGACTGACGCTAGAAAAAATACACTAAGTAGCTTCATATTCAGGTTGATTCATATTCAGATGGTTTCCCCTATTTCATATTTCCTATATTCGCGTATGCTTCTAGCAGCAGTTTTAATTCCTACTTCAATTTCAATATTTTTATTTATTTCAACCTTTTTAAAGTATGTTACTCAATATAATAGTAAAATAATATGTAAATAATGTAAACCAAACACTGTGGCAGTGTTATGTTTTCAAAGGAACCAAGCCCTTTTGGATAAAAAACTTTAAAAAAACTAATTTTAGTAAACCAAAATAAAAAACATAAAACATTAAAACTTATGATTACGAACGAAATTCGGGGAAAAGAAGGAAATAAATCCACTCGTTATCTCCATGTGTGGGTGGGATTTCGTGCCTATTCCCGGCCACGAGAAAGTGAATTTAGCTCAGTGGCTTCATTCATGTTTTTTTATCTTGTGGAAAATTGATCTAAAAATGTGAAAACGGCTGTAGATTACTCGTTTTGAGCCCATATTTTTGCTGTAATTTTCGGATGCGTAGGTAAAACGATTATGAAAATATTGGTAACTTTCAGTTCCATCCAAGTCAGGGACCAATTACCCCTGGGGTGAGTTAGGGACAAAAATGTCCCGCACTCCCATGGAGGGAAGAGAACACACCACCCTGGGTGTACCTAAAGTTAGCAATCATCAATTAATGACTTAACTGGTAGGTAACCCCTCTGCCACCCACCTTCCTGGTAGCTGGTGGGTTAACATGTGAGCGATCTTGTGCCTCATGGTTAATTTCCTATCCTTTATAATATCTGTCACTATTGCCAATATCCTACGTCGTCTCTCTTCCCACTGATCCTCCCTTCCATAACCATCTTCTTCTGGCAGACCCTCCTTATGATGTGCCCCATCCGGTTTGAATTCTATTCCTTACACTCCACAACGTCGGTAAGTACCTATTTTCTCTCTGATCTCCTTCATTACCTATTCACTCCTACCAAACACACTTCTATCAGTCCTAATATGTACCTCTGCTTTATTTGACACGACCACATCTCAAAACACCCACTGTTCTTTTCTTCTAACTTTCCAACTGTCACACAAGCACTAAAATATGCCCCATATGCAACACCGCGAATATTGTCCTAACCTTTCTCCTAACATTCTAAAAGTTGTCAACACTTCCCTTGTCTTCACAAATATTGCCTCCTGACTAATGACTTTCAATTTAATCTGTACAGCAGCCATTCCAGTTATGTGATGTTACTTCCCAGGTAATTAAAATAATCTGCTTAGCTTTTTTCCCATCTATTTTGATATTTATAAACCTTCGTTGTTCGCAATATTTCACGTAATTTTTCACGCGCTTATTGGCTATAGGGGATGTTTACAAGTACTGTGGCGTGAAAGGGGAGCATGCTATTGCATATTCTCCATTACCTGTTTCGACCTTCCGACCAAAATCGAAGTAGATATTTTGTTCTATCATTATTTGACTGCCGGATCCAGGAAAAACGCGACACTCCATATAATTACATGAACAAAACATTGTTATACTGAACATAAATATTTTCCCAGGATCATCAGAAGAAAATTCTTTCTCTTCAACTGATTAATCAAATGCTCTCCCTTCATTCCCCCCCCTCTATCCCTATTAACCTTCATGAAGGTCATTTCTGGTGCGGGGTCGCTAGGATGGCCACAGACCCTTCACTCCTCTCCCCCGGGGAAGGGCGCAAATTCTGCGGGCGATTCGGAGGTCGGGCGGGATAGGACGAACGCGGAGAGTGGTCACGGGATCGCGGCTCCACCTTCTCCTCCTCGGTAGCTAAACCGCGAGTTGCCCAATTTGATGGTTCCATGGTGACGGAGAATGCAGCAGGCATGGTGCCCGGAAGGTGCTTTCGAGGGCGCAACAGGCTGCTGCCGCAGCACCACCTACCAATGGCGCACGTGAATGTCGGACGCCGTCAGGGGCATCGACTGGGCGGATCCGTGGCCAAGGTGCCGCCGCTCAAGGCTGAGTGCTCCGCCCCTGGAAGACTTTTTGCTGAACTCATCGGATCTATAATAGCTTCGAGCGAAAAGGAGCCCATTGTTCCCATTTTTCGCATTCAATTGGCGGAGAGATGAATAACGGAATGTGGGATGCTGGCAGATGTTAAGGGTGGATGAACCCACCAATGAATGAAGCAAGAGCACATAAATCTACATTTTATGCCATCATCTGCCATGAGGGCTTATGACAGGGAGTGTGAGGTCACTGTACTTACGGATTATTGATGAATATGTGAGATTCTCTATTATTTTATTTTCTTTCAGTTTTCTCTGTCGTACGCGAAGGTTCCTGTTGCTTTTGGTTAAGATTGAGAAAAAGCAATCCATATATATCTACATCTACCTTTACAAGGCACCCGGCAAATCACTTCAAGGGTGTGTGGCATGGAGTAATTACATAACATGAATGCACCTTCAAATTTTTAAATAATCATAATGCACCTTCTTAAATGTTAAACGTAAAAGAAGAAACTATATTGCTCAAAAGATGGAAATAATTTTTACGAATAAATTTACATAAATTGAAGTGCAAAACTCGAAGTACTACTCTTCGACTAGACGAGCTACTGATACGGAGCTTCAATAAAATACGAGATGAAATAATTGCTAAAAACTTTAATAGCATGAAATATATTTTCTGGGCGTCGTTCTTTGTAATTATTTTGATGTTGCACTTAAAAACTTAATCTCTCTTTAATATTTCATTCGATAGCCTCCTTAAGACTAGTTAGTAATACATTAGGAGCATCCTCACGGAAGGGATCAGTTGTCAATGCATGCAAGAGATTTAATTTTCATTGTAACCTACAGTATTTTGGTAATTCCCAGTCTAGTGCTTGAAGTAAACTATTTATGTTACTAGGAGATATCTTGACGTGCATTGACAAATCTAGCACCTTCTCCACGCACCTATTTAGATTCAGCAATCAAAGCAATTTCATACATGTACTAGCATCATATTCTGATTGAGCTCTGATTAAATATAAATATTATCGTTCCTTTACCAGCTTTCCCCAGTACCCACCCTTTTAATTAATCTTATTTTTTTGCTGGCTTCTCCACATATTATCCGTAGTATCCCACGCATAATTAACGAATGAATAGTAATCATCCTATGTAAGTAATGGATTTTACATTTAGTATTTTGATAAATTTTAATGATTTTACATTTAGTATTTTGATAACTATTAATGGAGTAAGCGTTCTGGAGAGAACTAGTCTCTTAAGAAAATTCATTTCTACACATTACTTCAAGTTAACTCGAATTGGCAAGGTATACCGGTCTGATCGGTAGTCGGTTCCACTCACGCCTTCTTGTTTTGACCTCTAATTTACCAACGTAATGCGGAGTAAAATTTACTCCTCCTCGCGACAGCGATGAACTCGAAAGAGTGATTACTTTGCAGATGGCTCATACTGTTCTAAGAGTCAGGTGCGACTGAAACTGGCGCTAATGGTGGCGATACCTGTTGTGGTTTACGCTCCTTTCTCTTGCTTAGAACATATTTTCAGAAATATTTAGGCATAGTTAGTTTTTTTTTACTTTGTCTGCACAATTTGTCTACTGCTGAAGTCTTGTAAACGAGTTGGTCAAAATCGCAATTTTCCGATTTCTAATGCGATTTCGATTTCTTTCAACTATAAACATGTTGGCTATCGTTTCAATTATCTAATAAAATTATGTGACAGTTTCCATGGAAATCAATGGAAGAAATATGGCAAGTTTCTTTGGAATTCCATCAACAAATCTGGGAAGATTTTCAGCCTAGCACTCTTATACGTACTATAAGAGACCATAATTCTTCTGCGTACCGTTCATACTTGGCATGGAATAACCCTTTCTTTGCCACAAGCCTTTACGGTGGCTTTGCGTGGCATCATGTGGATGTACATATGAAAGGAAACCCGTCGCTTCTCTCGATACGTATCGTGCGATAGGATTCCTCACGATTACAGTACTCGACTCCGGTCGTAGTGCACGGGGGAGGCTTCGCTCCTTGGAGACGGACGACCCAGCTGACGACCTCCACACGACCCTCCGTATCCCTTAGGGAGCCAATGAGCACGGAGATCCCACCCCTCCCCCCCTCCACTCCCCATGCTGACGTCACGAGGGATGGGAAGGGGGGGAGGAGGAGGGAGGCAAGAGGAGAAGAAGGGCCGGCGGCTGCGTCCCTCCCTCTTGCTCCCTCGTCAACATCGCGAGGGGCGGCTCGCACTTATACTTCCTTCGGAATCGGCAGTGTGTGTGTGTGTTTGGGGCCCTCGAGACGTCACGGGCGGCGTTGCCGGATTTCGTGCACGGCGATCGATTTTGCGAGCGAAAAATGTCGCGGTTCTCGGGAGGAGGAGGCGGACGCGAACTGTGTTTATCTGAGGCGACCCCCCGTCCACCCTCCTCCCTGACGCACAAGGGGGGGTGGGGTACCACCAGCTGATAGACAGGGGAGGACGGAGACCCCCGCTTCGAGGTGGTGCGTCTCCGAACAGCCCCTCCCCCACCCTCCCTCATGGCCCTACCACCATCTACTAGCTTGTCGTCCGCACGGAGACTCGACTGCCGGCTAGCTGCGTGCTGTCGCGTTCAAAAGGACAGATTACTCCGGGCGGTTTTGCTGAAGAGGAAAGTTTTATAGAGAATCTGGAAGATCCATATGTGTACTAAACTTGTGTTGAAAAATTATTATTTTGTTTTTATTTCAATGGCTTTTAGCATGGAAATACTACACGAAGGGAACGATAGTTATGGCTAAATGTGGGAGTTGGTTATCTTTCTACGACTATATTTTGTTCTTTTAATAGGACTAAATTATTAACCTTAACAAAAGAGCTTTAAACATAAAAGCAGTGTTAAGAATGGTGGATGAGAGATATCTTATAAATAAAAAGAAATTCGCGTGTTTGCAAAAATTTGTATCGGAGCGCTCAGTTTATTAATTTTTTCGAGAAACTTTACAAACTTGGATCAAAACTTTTGTTTTAACTATGGGTGTGTTAATTTCAAAAATTAGTTCGAAGTGCTTCACCATTTGATTCATTTAGGATCTTCCCTAACGCACCAAAAACGGCACCCTTCCTGTGAGGCTAGGGGAATGGGCTACCATTCGACTGTGGTTGGCGTAGAGCGTGAAGTCTTGTTGTCATGTTTCCGCCCTCTCCCAGTCGCAATCGAATTCTCCTAGCCTCACAGGGAGGGTGCCGTTTTTGACGTTGTGCCGCAAATGCGAAAAATCTGCGAAAGAAAGTAATTTGAAGCTTTTTATAAAGTTTTTATCCAAAATGATTTTGTTTCAAAATGGTTATGCACGAGAGTAACAAGTTTCACGGTAGCAAATAAACAGGCGCTAAGGGAAACATTAACTTTGTGCCACAGTTTTGACGAGCAGTTCGACATCTCTTGAAGAAATTGTTATCCGTTCATCATTCGAGTACTATATTTTTATATTTAGCTTTGTTTACTGCCTTAATTCCTGAACCTGAACATATCAGTTTTTAACTTACTATCTCTGGTAGCCAAAAGTTAATAAAACCGCCCCTCTTTAAGAAATCCTACTAAAGGCCATTTGAGTAAAATTTACGAGTTAATATGTTTAGTTACATGCAAGCAACTTTCAGTATCTGTTTCATACTTTTAGTGCAGTTTAATACTTTATGTGTAATGCTCAGCAACAAAAATGACCAAAGCTCATTCATTTTGAATTTGGCAGTATATAAATGGGTTATACCGAAAAATCGAAGAATCGATACAACGATATTCCCTCTCTTACGGCGATACCATTCATTCTTTCGACATATTGCACCGGTATTTTTCAATCAAGCAAAACATTATAAACTCATATATCAACAGCCGATACGATATTTTTAATCGATGCTATTTCTTCTGGAGAAACTCTTACAATGTCTTGGGTAACTTTTCTGTCTCTCTATTTTCTATTGCTATTCATTTTGAAATAAGAAGAACTTTGTAAGTTCCGCTGACTTTTTTAAAAAACGACCTGATTCGCGAGCAGTCAACGGCATCAGGTATGAACTGGGTACTCGTATTTTACCGTATCAACTACTACTAGGTCAACTACAGCTAATTTGTCAACAAATCCCGTTGATCTTATCAAGAAATTTATCACCGAACATTTATTACGATTTAATGGAAATCCCCATTTTGAACACCATTTAGTAATGCAATCTAGATCCTGTGCTAGAATTAAACGACCCTCATCCCCAGTTATCTCCCGATGAATCACCGTAGCATCCGCGAACATCCTAATCTTACTTTTCACTGCGCGGTCCAAATCGTTAACAAAAATCAAGAAAAGCAACGGCCCGATTACACTTCCCTGAGGTACCCCCGAGGCCACTCACACGCTGTCGGAACTAGTGCCGTCAAGGACTACCCTCTGTTCCCGCTGTGAAAGGAAGTCTTCAACCCGATTTATTGCGCCCTTGTTTATACCTGCGGGACCTCGGAACCAAGAGAGTGGTGTATCATACTTCTTAGATAATACTGGAAATAACTAAGATATCAAAGCTAAATAAGCAGAAGCATAATAGGAAAGAATTAAAGTGTTACTTGGTCAGATCCAAATATTGACCGGATTAAAAGCATTGGTAAGTTAATAAGGATACACTGTAATTGTTAAGGGAGTCTACGAGATCCCCCGCCACACGCCCTTGCGGCGACTTGAGGGTATTATGTAGATGTGGATTAACTAAAGAATTTTTGCCGAATTTCATACCTGATGACGACCGTTCGAGGAATCCGGTCGTATTCAATGAAATTCAGTGAAACTGACTAAGTGTTTACTTTTTTCAGAATTCATCTCGAAGTTCCATAAAGTTGATCCGAAATCCATAGAATTTATTACCATTCACTTTATTCTCCGTTCTTTGATTTATGGTCCTCAGGACTACCCTTTAAGTGTGAGAGATCAAACCTTTGACCCTTTAGCCCTCATATACAGCCCCTCTTCCCACTCTTTCGATGGCAGTAAATGCTGATCGGGCGGAGTAAGGTCCTCCCTCTTAAATGATACGAATGTGCGCGTCTAACTTCGTCCTTTCGTATTTCCCTAACCTTCCGCATCTCCCTCGGTGGGATTCCTCTCCGACTCCGAGAGACCCCGATCCGACATGGCGAACAGGGGGAAAGCCCCCTGGGCTGGGGGGCATTCGCGGACCTGCCACCTCCACATCTTCCTGGAACTTGAGATGGTCAAATAAACAGTGGTGAATATTCGAATAAAAAAGTCGAGGAGAACGGCTTCCAAAATCGCCTCGATCTTCAACTCACCTTGGCTGCACTTCTAGCATTCCGAAAAAGAATTTGAAAAAGCTTTCCTGATTTGGAAACCGAGCAGGATACGGAGAAAAGCTCCCCGTTTCGTGAATGATTGCTGTAAACGTTACATAATCATTGGATAGCCTGAATGAGGAGCCCCTGGAAGCACTAATGTACATGCATACCTCAAATAATGGATGAGTACAAATCAACGCTTATCGCAACGTAACGATTAACGCTATTGATCCGAGGGGGAGGGGGTTTATCATTTTTCCCGAATTAAATTTGCAGACGAAACGATAACTGGAAGTTGTAGAAAATGGGCTTCCAAACAGAACGATATATGTAATGCATTCCTTTTTCTTTCGCACTATTCGCGACTACAAAACTGTGGGAAGAAATCATCATAGAAAATTTCACATTCTCTGGGTAAAAATTATGCAAAGCGCTATTAATCATCAATTTAACAATTTTTTAAATTTTAGAATCAATCCGAAAGCAATGTGTTTCTTTGGTCTTTATGTCGGACTTTTAACACACACACACACACACACACACACACATATATATATATATATATATATATATATACCCATATATACAGAAACATATATAAGGAAAAGGGATAGGAACACGTATAAAGGACGAACACAATAGAGGTGGGGAAGGCGGAATCGAACGGATCACAAGAGTAAAAATATTTCCTCAACCGGGACTCGAACACCGGATCTTTCCACTTGCCGGGCGGATGCTCTTAACCACTTGAGCTATCGAGGATATGTAATTTACCCTGAGATCCGTGGGTCTTATATGTCGCCAAGCGCCCCGATTCTTTAGCCAAGAGATGGCGTCAGGGGGCTGTTTCACCCACCAAAGGAGAAATAGACAATACACAAGAGGAAAGGACAGTGGTTAGAATTCATACAACATCATACAGGAAAAGAACAGTGCGTTTCGTGGCACGCATAGCCAGAAGAAAGAGATGAGCCACATTGGCCAAATACACATTCAAACACGAAATCCCGCCAAACGGCGAATAAATACTCATATATACAGAAACATATATAAGGAAAAGGGATAGGAACACGTATAAAGGACGAACAGGTATAAAGGCCGTTTGGCGGGATTTCGTGTTTGAATGTGTATTTGGCCAATGTGGCTCATCTCTTTCTTCTGGCTATGCGTGCCACGAAACGCACTGTTCTTTTCCTGTATGATGTTGTATGAATTCTAACCACTGTCCTTTCCTCTTGTGTATTGTCTATTTCTCCTTTGGTGGGTGAAACAGCCCCCTGACGCCATCTCTTGGCTAAAGAATCGGGGCGCTTGGCGACATATAAGACCCACGGATCTCAGGGTAAATTACATATCCTCGATAGCTGCCTTGACAGCAGGACGTGCCTGTGTTCACCGAGTGTCTAAAATCGCCGGCGTCCGAGGCTTCGGCCGCCGGGGTTTGGAGAGCGGCACTGCCGGACTCTCACGGAAATCGAGGTTCCGATCGTGTTTTGTTTCGAGCGGCGGTTGACCGCCTAGTTCATCAAGAAGCGCGCAGTTTGACTCTCGACTTCTTCCGCCGGGAAGGCCGTACTTTTGTTTTGTTTAGTGGATCAAGACTGACCTTGACTCCTGGTGTAGAGCTTAGGCTCCTTTTGTTTGCTACCGCCGGGTGCGTGTGGCGGGGAGGGAGCGTTCGTGAGTGTTTTATTTCCCTTTAAAGTGCTCGTTTTTTTTGTTGCGCTTTCCTTCTTCATGCTAGTGTGCTGAATTTGATTTCTTCAAATGGCTGTGCGCCGCTTAAACACGCTCGCCTTGCAAGTTGACGAGAAGGCGAAGCCCCCTACCCCGTTGGAGGTCCACCTCTTCACGTTAGAGTCGCTGGGCCTCACACCCGAAGAGATAGTGGCGATCCAATTTGGATACAATCGCCATTTGATATTCCTGAAGTTGGCAACCGAAGGTACAATGACAAGGATTTTAGACAATACTCCGCGGAAACTACCGTTTCCGTCTTTAAGTGACCAGAGGACGACAATAACAATTGACGAGACTTCCGGCAGCCCGTGTAATGTCAGGGTTCTTTGTCTCCCCGTGGAGACCCCATTGGAAGACATAACAGGCGAGCTCCAACGCTTTGGTAAAATCCATCGCTCGTGGGAGAACAGGTGGGAGGGAGACAAGATGGCGCGGGTGCTTACTGGCACCAGGGTTGTGCGGATGACGGTCGAGAGAAATATCCCATCGTACCTCCACATCGGCGGCAACCGGGCCATCATCATCTATGAGGGTCAGCGCCGCACTTGCGCCCGCTGTAACCAAGAAGGCCACGAGCGCAAGACCTGCCCTCGGAACCAGGGAGGTAAGAGCTATGTGGAGGCAATGACGATGCCCTCCAACCCTAACGCCGCCGTGGAGATGGACGAGCCCGAAGTGGCTGTGGAGGAGAGAGCGCGGTCGCTTCTACTCATCGAGGGTGCGGCCCCGGCTGCTCCCGTCGGTCCCCCGCATCTCCCTTCAATTGGAGGGAAATGTCAGCGGGAGCGAAAATCGTCAACGGAGGAAAGGGAACCGAAAAAGAAGAGGACAGACAAACCCAAGCTCCTGGTCTCGAATACCGTTCTACAAATGGTTCACATACCTACCACCTCGCCTAATATCACACGACCTCCAGCCCCCGTCTCCGTGAGCTCGTCAAATGAGGAGGGATGGTCTTTCGCCCCCCCTCCCCCCGCTCACGCCATCAACGCCCTCGCTACGCAATCCTTGCATCACGGGTTTCAAACACCCCGAGAACCTCTGGTGACAGGTGAGGAGGATGCATCTGATTGCGATGTTTTCCCGTCCCCAACAGCTCATCCCTCGACCCCTTTATCATTGACTGTAAAGGAAGCGTCACCGACCCCGGAAGTCGACCCGCATACAAGTTTCCCAAAGTCAAAAATCCCACATACCCCATCTTCTTTCCCCATTAAGGACAGCCAAGGTGTCGACGATCTTCCCAGCGCTTCTCAAGATACGGACCACAAGCAACTATCGCCCCTGATTTTTCCCAACCACAACCCTTCCGCAGATGAGCCCCAGCCCGCCACTCCGACCCTCCCCGAGGGTACCTCCTGCCCCTTGGCGGCCCCCAGCGGTGCTCCTTCGAAGAAGGCCCCCAGTGGAACGCTGCCGAGTTACCCGGTCTTCGTGGAGACCACGGCTGGCTCTTCCTCTTCGGACGAGGCCGGGGGGGAGGGATGTGGCGAAATGCCGCGTCCTCGCTCGTCGACCCGTTGGACGAGGCGTCCCGGGAAACGGCGAAGCACTCGTCGCCCGGGGTCGAGTCGCGACCGGAGCGACGCTAGCCACGATCAGAACTCTGGGATGTGATGTCCGGTAGCCACCCGGTGCCGGACACATTTCGTCCATCGTTGAAGAGTTTTTTTTTTCTGAATGACTGATTGAATCGATAATTTCAACCCTGCCATTGATAATTTCTTACAATACATAATTTTCCATTGCTAGCTAAAATCTCCCTCCTAATATCTGTGGACCTTGTCTTCCTTTCTTTTTTCTTTCTAAATGTTAATGGTCAAATGTGCGAGTATGCGTCTGTATGCATATGCTTATGTATGTGCGTGTGGATGTGCATGTGTGCGTATGTATGTACAAGTGGATAGGTGTGTGGGGTATTTGTATCATGTATGTATCCATGTATACACTTATACTAAAGAAAAACATGATGTACCCATAATCTGAGACCTGATATTATCCATAATGCTAACAAACTCTGTAGTATTCTGAGCCGAATAAAATAATTTATATCATAGCTCAAGTGGTTAAGAGCATCCGCCCGGCAAGTGGAAAGATCCGGTGTTCGAGTCCCGGTTGAGGAAATATTTTTACTCTTGTGATCCGTTCGATTCCGCCTTCCCCACCTCTATTGTGTTCGTCCTTTATACGTGTTCCTATCCCTTTTCCTTATATATGTTTCTGTATATATGAGTATTTATTCGCCGTTTGGCGGGATTTCGTGTTTGAATGTATATATATATATATATATATATATATATATATATATATATATATATACATTCTATATATATATTCCATATATATACATATATATATATATATATATATATATAGATAAAATATATCTTCAAAATGGAACGCTCTTCGGCGACGCATAAATGTATAAAAACACAGATGTAGATTTTTAAACCATAGAAAATTAAAGAAGGACACTCATATATGATGTTTTGACGTTTCTATAGCACGGCCGTCGTCATCAGAATTGCGTTCTCGGGGAAGAACGGAGAGGACATGTGCGGGGAGGAGAGGTAAGGGACCAATAGGAAAAAAATAAGGGTGTGGGAGGGAATATGTAGGCAGCTATTTGATGCATTCAGGGGGGTTGGTTCAGCCCGGGAGGTTTAAATGACTGGGACACCCAGATATGCGCCATCTCGCGGGTTCTCACCTCTATTATACTAGCAGATTTGGGAAGGATTTCAATCGCCGAAACGGAGAAGCAGTCGTCAAAAGATTAATTGTGGGAAGCAGTGTGAGTAGGGATGGGATAATTAAGGAAGGTGGGAGATTTGGTGGAATATCGGTGGTTATTCATGCGGAGGGAAAGTGTGGTCGTGCATTCACCCACGTAGAAGGCAGGGCAGAAGTTACAGGAGAGGCGATGTATTATGTTTTTTGAGGTGCAGGTGGCGACCGGTTGTGATTACGACGGCCGTGCTGTCGAAACGTCAAAACAACATGTATGTTAATATATATATATATATAAATATATATATATATATATATATATATATATATATATAAACAATCTGCAATGTGAGTGTCCTCTATGTGTTATGTGTTACCTGTTTTATTTTGTGATCTATTGTACCGTTATATTGCTCGAGGAAAGGGAAGGAACAGGATAGGGATATATATATATATATATATATATACAGGATATATATATATATATATATATATATATATATATATATATATATATATATATATATAAACAATCTGCAATGTGAGTGTCCTCTATGTGTTATGTGTTACCTGTTTTATTTTGTGATCTATTGTACCGTTATATTGCTCGAGGAAAGGGAAGGAACAGGATAGGGATGTTGGACGGGATGAAGGGAGGAAGAAAGTACTCAGAGATGAAGAGGGACCTGATATAGAGTAGGATGATGGATTTTGTGTTTTGTTAGGAGTAACAAAATGTTTGTTTGGTAGTTTTGTCCTTCCAAAAAACCTATCTTAACCGGTAGATTACCTTAAAAAAATATATAGCAATAGACCATTACGAGCACCCAAACCCTAGGGGGAGGAAAACCCGCCTAGGCGGAAATCGAACCCGCCACCTCTTGGTTGGTAGGTCAGAACGTTATCCCGCCGCCACCGGAGTCGATTGGGGGTGGGGATGCAGGGGTCCATTTACTCTCCATTGAGGACCTGCTCTCTTCTGAAGACAGCGGCGGTAGCCGAGAATGGGCGTGGTGGCATGCACCCTTCTCCGGTGACGGTTAGAGAGAGGGTGGAGCGTTCGCCTCGCGACCAGAATGCGACCATTCCGTCATCATGCTTCCCCCTCCGTCATCATGGCTATGGTGACGGAGGGGGAAGGCCACGGGGGTGAGGGCAAGGGGGAATGAACCACGGCAAATAATGTTCATCGGTACATTTAATCCGGGTTTCGCTGATTAATATTCGTTTTGTAACGATATGTGATACGCACCAGTACAGTACGAAGTGCTGAACATTACCAAGTTCAGTACAGTACAATAAAAGTACATAGAGTCAACATACTGTACGAAGTTCTGAACGGTGAACTTTAAAGATGAAATTTTAACTTAGTAAAAACGGAAGGAAAATATTTAAACATTTTAAAACAAAAAAATGATGCTACGAGAAAGAGCGCGGATTTAATTTCTAATCCGTATAGTTTTACTGACTGTGATATATCCCTCCTCCACGTAAGATGTTCGCGAATCGTGCGAAAAGGAAAAATGTTTCTTCGATGTGTGAGTGAAGTATTCGTAGCATATGACACCGGCTAACTTGGGGACGAATATCAGTGGCTATTAATGGATTGATAAGAATGATATTTTGTTCAGAGAACGTGTGGTAAACAGGAGTTGGTACTGAACTCTGTGATAATGCTAAATTAGTAAACAAGTGACAAGAATAAGATTAGTGTAAACTTTAAAGAGTTCGTCTTAAACAAAATCGTGTCAAGGCCCCACACTCATCAATGGGCGTCCGTGTCGTGAACTGTAATGGAAGCTCCTTCTCCCCGTCACTTGCGCGCACCCGTTCTTCAAACTTTTTCCTCTCCCCTTGGAAACCGGCGGGATGAAAAAGAGGAGGTGGGGGTGGTGCGCCTGTCCTTGTCGCTTCGTTTACCAGATGCACAAAACCCCTACCCGGCGCCAGAGAATCTCATCAAAAGGAATGCATAAACCCTTCTGTCGCGAATAAAAAATTCATCTCAATCACGGCAAGAAAGATAGAGACGAAGGAGGAATTTTAGTGAAAATTTCTCTTTTTTCTAGCGACGACAACCGAGCGTGCTCAAATCAGCATTGCACTGTTGCCTATGTTAATTGGCTAAAACGTCTCCGGAAATGAAAGTAATAAACGTAAGCAAACAAAGCGAAATTGATGCAATGATCTAGCATCGAGGTATCCGGCACTTGTCGTGGTGGTTGGGAGAAGGGTTCCGCTTAAGCAATTGAATCTCTGAGGAAATGAAGCATTTGGCAGACACTTTCGAAGAAAAGAAAAGAACTACCCGTCGCCAAGGAACTTCTTACGAGTAAGTTCGGTAACACACATCGCGAATTTTAACTTTCATCCGCCCTTACCTTCAATTCATTCAGATTGCAATCCCATTACGTCACTCTTTTCAGAATGTAAACCGACCAGGGCCACCACTCACGATTATCACCACAATCCATAGGATAAGAGGCAATGATGGCGACACTCTGTAGTTCAAATAATGGTGAAGGTTTGAAGGTTTTCGAGACTAGCTTGTTTGTGGAGGTGTTTGCAGTTTCCAATATGTGAAGCTACTTGCGTGTTTCCGATTCCATAGCATTTGATGTACCTAAATACCTATCTGGAATTACTCAGTTCCATACTCTTCCATAACCTAACACTATACGTGCCTATGGCTACTACCTATTCCTACCAAAGTTTCAATGCTGTTGCTCTCATTAGGGGAGGTGGCCCGGACACCATAGGTCATTTGCGCCGAAAGGGATGGGTGGGTAATTTGGTTTGGGTAGGACGTTAAGGGATTGGATAAAGGGTGGAGAGAAAACGGACGTCTGCGTTAGCCTAATCTAGTATTACTACATGCCACTAATGAAAGGCGCCAAAGGGTCACATATTCCATCGTCCCATTCGACGAACGGTGTACTCACTTAAACTGCTCTCCACATAGCAACTCAAGCAGGGATACCAATTTCAAAGGTTTAACCCGAGAAATCCAAGGCATGGCATATTTTACGAATTAACTTCAATGAATAATTTTGATTAAATGAAACTGTTGTTTTAACCATATTATATTACTTTGTTTTGTTGTTTACTACTTGTATATATATATATATATATATATATATATACACACACACACATATATATATACACACACACATAAAAATACAGATGTAGTTTTGTAAAGCATAGAAACACAAAGAAAGTACACTCACATATGTAGTTTTGACGTTTCGACGGCTCGACCATCGTCATAAGACGTCAGCTTCTATGTTTTAAAAATCTGCATCAGTGTTTTTATATATTCATATCGAAATATATATATATATATATATATATATATATATATATATATATATATATGTATGTATGTATATATATATGTGTATATATATATGTATATATATATATATATGTATATATATATATATATATATATATATATGTTTGTGTGTGTGTGAGTTTTTGTAATGTGTATATAAAAAAATCATAAGTCTAGTGATCAACCCGAAGTGCGGTTTGGTAGGTGATGGAGTTCACCCAGCCCGATAGTGTGTGAAATTCACTAATTGGGGGGGGGGGGCGGGGGGGGCAGTTCCTTTCTATGCCTATGGCTTGGTACCCGAAATATCACATAGCTTGGATTGAGCTGAGCAAGGATTGAGCCCGGGAAAGGCACCTGCCCAGAGTGCCTTTCCCGCGAATCGAACCCGGGACCCTCCGGTCAGTAGTCCAACGCCCTACCCCCTGGACTACCGCGACCCACATATATTCAAACATGAAAACCCGCCAAATGACGAACAAATATTCGTTCACATGGATATAGATATAAGGAAAAGGAGCTCGTATGCATAAAAGACAAACACCGGAGAGGAAGGAGGAATCGAGCAAATTACAAGTGCGAAAATATTTCCTTGACCGTAACTTGAACCACGGATCTTCCGACTTGCCGGGCCGATGCTCTAACCGCTTGATCTTTCGAGGAAACGTCATCTATATTGGAATCTGCGGGGGGTTTATGCCCCGATGTTTTGACCACGAGTTGGCGTTCGGGAGTTGTTTCACCCACCAAATGAGAAATGGACTGGGGTAGAAGAGGAAACGATAGTAAGGAAAGCAATCATACAACGTCATAAAGGATAGGAACAGTGCGTTTCGTGGCACGCATAAAGGAAACGAGCCACATTGGCCTAATACACATTCCAACATGAAAATCTGCCAAATGGCAAGCATATATTTATTCACATTGATATATGATAGCTATCAGGAAAATGGATGGCAATAATACATATAAAAGATACATAAAATCGTTTAAAATAAAATAAATATCCTTTCCTATCCCTTTTCCTTACATCTATGTCCATGCGGATGAATATATTTTATTCGTCATTTGGCGGGTTTTCGCAGGCATTTGACGAGCATAGTATATTAAGCGAACAAAGCCTTTGAGGTGGGACGATATTATATAATTCATCGGGGGTGTAAAGAGACTCTCCCAGTTGCTTGGCCCCGCAACACCTGAGACCGGCAGCCCAATGAAAGTAAGCGGAGCAATTTAGAACCACATTGAATACGATGTGAAAATCTCTACGATGGCCGGAGAAAGGCATGGTTCGATCAATGCTTGCATTGAGATGCTGACATCGAATAGGTTTGTCTTAAGTTTCCCATACAATGTAATCACACGCGACGGCCACCAGAGTTCATGCTCGCCTTACACGCCATCGTCTAACCAGCTAGTGTGCGTTCTCCTGGGTTGCAATGTACAGGAATCACACTTTTTAGGTGGAATGTAACAAGTAATTTATGAGATCAAATTATCAATCTCCCAAAATTCGAATGAACCTAAAAACGAGAGTACTAAGGATGGTGTCAAATGCATCATAAAAACACTTGCCATCTTTCTAAGGGACAGTTAACTTTGATATGAAAGATACATTCCCCAGAATAGATATTGACTGAAACTATTTTCCGATCTATTAGAATTGGTTTGCACAACAAACTATAAAGGCCGACGAAATTAAATCTCTACATGCAAAAATAGGTTAGAGAGAGGGGAGAGGTTTTGGAGAAAAAAGTCACCATATCAAATCGTCCAAACGTTGGCCTGCGTAATGGTGATTTTAGAATTCAATTGCTTTCATGCAGGCAGTGGCAAGAAGGTTTTGACATTTCTTCTAAAGAGTTACTTAGATTGAATTGAGAGGTAAATCAATGTCTTAATCACTCTGTTACGTAATATTAACTTGTGCTTCACGATTTTTTTTTAAATCTGTAAAAAAAGAAAAGGTTGCGATGAGTTAATAAGGAAAGATTATAATATTAAATTCTCCGTATGTTTTCAGTCATGCACAATTTGCTCAACATGAATAACCATGACGTTGTTAGTTGATTTCCAATGAAGGAAACCGAGTTTGTTCTTTTTTAAATGTACCCACCAGGCATTGAAAAACGCCATCTCTTTCTTTATCGCCCCTGGCAACAGCGTGTGACTCAATGGAGATGAAAGTGCCCTATATGTCTCTGCTGCTAGGAAATAAAACGCACGCTCAACCTCTGTGGGTGTTTAGGTACCCCCCGATATCTTTTTCCGATACCACTATTATATAGCTGCACTTCTTAATTTTTTAATCGGTTCATATCCCGTAAACATATTTTTTTACGAATACTTCTAATTTATCGAAAATTCCGAAGGAAGAAAAAACAACAGTCACAAATTTTCTCTAGATTCCGTTGTTCCAGCATTAATCTTATCGATGCTTTATATTTGGACTTGAATTTCCACAACTGGCTAAATGATTTAATTTATCCTAATACTCAGTATTATTATCTTCTTTTATTATACTAACTATTGAAGTTTAATTCGTTTACATATATTCAGGTCAATAAAATTCTTTTTTCTTCGTCTTTAAAAAAATATCTTTTATGTAAATGAAGAGTGAAATTTTTAGCATAGACTATTGCATCTGATTTAATTTAGTGTAGTTATATAATTAAAAGTAATAATAGAAACTTGGTAATTTTCCTTAGAATTTTAATCTTTTCACCATCGATTTCAACGCAAAAACGTGATTTTCCGGGCAAATCCGTCATTCTTTCGAGACAAAGTTGCTCGTCCTGAAAATGACCAGTAAACTTTGAAATCACAGCCGACAAGCTAGTGTCGTGTAAAAAATAACCGAGCAATTTTTTAAAAATATGAAATGTTTTCATTTAATAATTACCTGATCCAATATTAGTTATATCTGGTTAGAAAAATGTAAAACCTTGACAGTATAAAGTCCTGAAAAGTAGGATAAACACTATGATTTATATGATATTGATTAAAGAAATCCAATAACCATCATAGAATGAGGCAATGGGGTTACTGGGGTTAAGGCAATGGCGAAACTGCTCCTTGCAATGCCTAGAGAAATGTCTACTTCCAGAAATCCTGCAAAATTTTAATTCAGGGGAATTCAAAACTAATTCGTACATTCTGTATGAGAACAATGCATAGTAGATTATAAAATCTAATCATACATTTCTTTAATTTTTTATACATATTTTTTTGGGAGTAACTTTTGATCCATGGTACCAATTTAATATTTCGAGGTCAAAAAATTGAAAACAATTAAATGTCATTGATCTGGAAAAATATATGTAGATATAAAAACCAGTTGTTATTAGTTTTGGAAGAAAACAGAGTTTTGTTAAGTCTTTGAGTTTAACATGGTATTCAGAACCAGCTCAGTGGCATAGTTAAATAAAACAACTAACAATGAAAAATATGCGTGTAGTAATATCAGTTAGGCATTTTTGCCAAAGCTAAGCATAAAATGACGAAAGGTTAGTGTTTCCCATGAATATTTTTCTGAAAAAAACTGGACATTTATTTTTAATTAACCAAATATAATTTGAGTTCTGGAAATATTTTTAAAAATATTTAATTCCATCCAGAAATTTCGATATTCCAGTTTGTTTGTAATCCACAGAATAAATTCACGATTATACCTTGATAGTTAGCGCAATCTACGTAATATATTACGCATACAATAACAACGTAGACTGCATGTAGATCGCCGAGTAGAACGTACGCGTAGTTGTAAAATTGTGGTCTACGGCACATGACTGTGCTGCGGCCCCTTCCCTCCTCCCGGCGCCAAGCACGCGAACGTGGGGCGGCTGAGGACCACGTGGGGGGGAGGTTGGGAGGGGCATCCCCCACCCCAGCGCCATTTTCATGGCGCTGGGTGCGGGTTCACCTTACGCGCCTTTGAGGGAGGCATCCGATGACACGACGGTGGTGTGTGTGGGTGTGGCTGTCGCTTCCTGTTTGCCCCGCACCACCTCCAGTGGAACGGGGGCAGGAGGGGGGGGTGGTTGTAGAGGGGTCGCGTGGGGGTCTCTTTCCGTCGGTTTGCCACGAACAATGAGGGGCCCTCTGGAGTGGAACGCCCCCGGGCCTCAAGTAGCGGCCCGCCGGCTCAAGGCCCGACACATCTCCTCCGTTCCTCTTCCCGGGAGCCGCTGGAGGAAGCCAACTGCTGCTCTCTGCTGGAGGGAGCCACCTCGGTCCAGGAGAAGGGCCGGCCTCCGAAGGCGCGCTACCGGCCGCCGACTGGTGAGTTGGTGCACGCCCATCCTCCTCCTGCAGACGGCCGAGGGCGAGATTTCTCCCCCCTCTGACTCTCACCACTGACCATTGGTTACGTCACCAACGGTCAGAACCGGATTCGAGCCTCCGCACCCACCCCACCGTCCACCACGAGGGTGAGTGGCACGAGGGGTCCGGTCACCAACCATCTGGTTAATCGGTGAGTATTGGCATATCCAGTACCGTTTCGTTTTCCCCCTGCTCATCTTAGTCGGTACAGACATGTATTTTAATCCGAAGATCCCCAAGCCTTATTCAGTCTACCACCATTAAGTTCCCCACGCTGCATGGAGTACTAATAGCACCACGAGGACATTTTGGTGAGGTTTTCTGGATAACTTGTACCGGCAGCTTCTGGTAAAGCAGCCCAAGTCTCTGCCCACGGGGCTACAGCTTCCGGTACACGTATAGCGCACGCAGGAGTTGTGTCTGAAAGAGGGGCGCGCTTACATTCATTCATTATATCAAACTGCTTGAGAGCTTACGCGGAAATCACCCCCATTGTTTGTTTGTGGCTTTGGTGACGTTTATTGTGTGCAATAATAATCTTGTTTCTATTTGGTCGTCATGCCAAGTGATCGATTTGCTTTTTCCGTGAGGTAAAATGTTATGATCCATCAGCGATATTTTGTCAGGTGATAAAAAAATGTAATCGGCATAATGAACATCGAGAGTTTTTATTTTCAAATATAGTTCGATTACTAAAAGATTTATGATCATTTAAGATTCCACATTTTAATCGAAGTGCCGATCTCAATAGTGAGATCAATTTTACATTGTAATGTTTCTAATATTCCCGGTCGAAAAAATATAAGCTACAAACGCAATAAAGGATCGGTGTGATTCAATTGAGTTCAAAAAACGGTTTTTTGCCACAATGTAGGTCACATTAAATTTCACAGACGTCATTTTATCATTGGGAATAGACACAAGTTGTCGCACGTAGTTGTCTTGGTGGAGACTATTATGGGACTGCTTTACCCTTCAGGCTAGCCGGACCATTGCGTAAAAGTGTATTTTAAACTGGCTTCAGTCAATCCTCGTATTGTGTCGCCACTTTCCCAGCCAGCCCGCCAATGATCCATTGCGCCTCGGCGTCTTCCGCCATCTACCAACCACTTTGCCCCTCTGTAATTCGACCTCGGCATTTCTCCTTGTCCCTCCAGCCTCCTGTGAACTGCAACTGCATCTCAAACGCTCCCCTCTCCCCGGCCTGCCTTCCCTACACACACACACACACACACACTTTCCAATCAATCATCAGGGGTCGGCAATCACATTCGATTTTTTTTCCTCCTCGATTCCTTGTGACGCGGACAAGGCTGTTAAAATTACCCCGGAGAGCAGAAATATAAAACACGCATTCTTTTGACAGAATTAAAGTGGGACAGTTTTCATGTGCATATGTGTGTGTGTGTGCTTGTTTTATTATTTGTCGTGGTTTTGCTGTTTTTTCGAAGAAGAACGCTAAATAACTAAGCAGCTTAACAGGTTACAATTAGGCATTGTATTAATTTTTCCCTCTTTTATATTTTTATTGTTTTCTTCATGTATTTACTTGTTTTCGTACCTATAGCCGTTCATTTTGGCCTAGATTCATCCCTCCGTATCCACGCAATCAAATTTTCTAGTACAGATAAATATGTAAATAATACATTTTATCAGCCAGAAACATACTACTCCTCTCCCGATTTCTCCGTAAAACACAAAGATAATTCAAGCTCATTCGGTCCGTCTTTTATCACGATACCCCAAACTTTTTCTCATATCTTTCCATTGCAAATGATGTCCCATGAAATGTCACGAAGAGCCTGAGCGTATTCACAAAGCAACTGCCCTGGGTACAACATTTAAAAAAATGAATGGACCATAAGAAAGGAAAGAAAAATTCTACCGACAGAAAAATCTCCCTTCTCCCTTTCGCCAGAAACTAATTAACCAAACCATAATTACAACACCCTTAGGAGCCACGCCCACCACCCAGGGCCTAATGTTGAAGAGAGTTGCAATAATAGTGAATTATTTTATTTCTACCAACATGTATCCAACATTATGTCGGACAAGTCAACGTACACAAAGTATTTCGATTATGCAAATATATTAATGCACATCACAAACACGTTGCTATATACATTAAGACATGAAACGGAACTACATCTGCTATAAGCGTTCGTTTTAGGTACATAAAAATTCATAAGGCGGGCTTATACAAGCATATGTAAAAATGATTATTGCAGTGCGTTATCAATAAATTCATTAACATTACATTGGCAGCTCCTTAGCAGGAGGCGTTCAGCCAATTGTAGATTAATGTACGGGAAGAAATGGTTTAATGATTTCTAGAAAGGTTATAATAGATTATAGAGGCAATAATCTATGAATCCTTAACAGACAAAAGAATTATTGGAGAGTATACACGATTATGATCTGAAAATTTATCGGCCTCATGATGAAAATAATAATTTATATTCTCTAAAAAGTGTTTCATTTTTCAAAACATCATTGGCTTTAATATTAATTCATTTCATTTGACGGTTTTTCAGTGTCATTATCTCGCCTCTGTAGTGTTCTTTCGGAAGTGCTACAAAGCCTTCGTCTACAGCTTCAATCGCTTCTTGATTGGACGAAAAAAGTCGACCAGGGAGAAATCGTTTTGAGTTTCCCGAAGAGATGGAATTCCGAGGGACCTGAATCTGGGCGATAGGGTGGGTGCCCCAACACTTAAAAAAGTGCAAATCCCTCATTTTTCCCATCGCCAAGACACTTGTGGGCAGGTGCATTGCCGTGATGGAAAATTGTTTTCTTCTTCTCCGAACCGAGTCTGATATCACGAAGTTTAGCGTCTAGTTTCGCTAGGGGGTTAGAAAAGTACTACTCTGACAATACCTTTTTCAAGATATTCGATCAACAGGATTCCTTCCACGAAATTCTTTGTTCCAGGGTGATAATCAATAAAAGGTGGCATTAGCTGGAATATTTTAATGCGTGATTCTTCAGAAAGGTAGCACAAACGTACAATTATTTACATTGAGGGAAAAATAAATATTTGCAGTGACAAAAATAATGATTCGCCAAGATTACATCGGGTTAGTTGCAAGATTGGTTTACTCTCAAGTTCCTGCATTAACGTCGCTCTGGGTGATTCATGGGAATAATCCCAAAAGTGTTTTGCTAGGGTGATCGAAGAGTTAACATTAGTATACTAGTGCAGGGATTACACGATGATTACTACGGAACGCGGGTGTCAAAACTACTCCTTACATCACAGGGTCCGCTAGGCCCCGATGGGGGTGGGGGATGAAGTTGTGAGGGGAGGCGTTTCACGTGACGATCGTATGCGGGGAATATATGCTTGGGACCCATTGGAGAGGGCGAAGGAGGAGGGCGTGAGAAAAAGTAGGATTCCGACGGAGTTCAGATGTTTTCCGCGGCATTTGTCGCGACGCACTGCGAGATCTCAAGTGTCGAGGGATTGTTGACGGACAGTTGAAGGGTCATTGGAGAAACTAGATAGACTAGAGCGGTCAGCGTGTGTGACTGGGAAAGGCAGCGCGGGTCCCATACGGAATGACGACGGCGTTTGGCATGGCGAGACGAGGGCAGAACGCTTTTCCCTCGGTGTCGCATTTAGATCGCCGGTAGATGCGCGACGAGAACAGATACGTGTACCACCATTCGTACATAACATATCACTGACCTCTGCTTTCACTATTGGCTAGTAACCAGATAAAATTTATACGCTACGATAAAAAAGCATGAAGTAGAGTAACTCTTTAACACGTTAATTTATTGTTCTATAAAATGTATACCATTTTAACTTTTATTTTTACTATTAAATAACGTAAATTAAAACCTAGCGCACCAAAAATTATTCAGACGAAATTGGATCGTCATATTTGTACAAATTTGAGGCAAAAGAACTGATAAAGAGGAGACTTCAATGAGGCATCTCTAACAAATCTCGAAAAATGCTTGTAAGCTTCTATAATGACACTAATATTTCTTTGAGAAATTGACAAATTAGGTTCACACGAGTTTCTATGGGAGATATAACAATTTTGGTAAATGAACATGACTTACAATACTACAATTTGAAAGTATAAAAATCATCCGCCTTGACCAAAGGCGAATGATACCTTGAAATTGTTTCATTGTAATACGCATTAGCGGTTGCCTCGGGTGAAAGTTACTGCCACTCAATCTACCGCAGTTTCTTGGACACATGACTTAATATACCAACAACGGGTATTTGACTTAAGATTAATCAACGCTTACACAAAACATCGTAAAGCCGATAACCTGTGTGTTAGTAATGTGAGGGATAGATTTCATTGAGTCTGTCTGAGCCCCTGTTCTATAATATCTCGGTCATTGAAATCGCTGGTTAACGTGGGCGTACTTAACCTTGGAGGTCACTCATATGTCCTCTTCTGAAATAGTTCAGACGGTGATCATGCTTTTGGTAGAATTCCAACTTTAGTAACTCGGTCCTTAAGTGTTGGAACACTTTAACGGGAAATTGGAGCCTAACTTGCGACCACGACGAATAAGTTTCGGCTTTTACGGGGAGTTAAAGTTAAACTTGAGTAAAAGTAGAGCTAATAACATCAGGCCCTAGTTGGTGAGTGCATGTCTCTCTGTATCTCAAGAGAGGCTCCTTCCTCCACTCCACCCCCACCCCTTGTTTTCCCCGCCCCGTCACCCGATACCCGCGGCAGAAGAGACACGGCGGCTGGCTGCATTCGCTCCACGGGAAGTGAGCACACACACACACACACAGACACCCCACAAGCGCGCCCCCCCCCTCTCCGTCTATCCCACCAACGAGGCCTCCTGAACCCCTGGTGGTGGCGTGCTCGTGCCGGTGGGAATCGGTCCACCGCCCCACAGAGTAGGAGAGGCCGGTCCTGCGGGGGATGCGATCGAGATGGTGTGGTGCGAGGCGTGAGGAGAGGCAAGGGCGTCCCCCGGCTGCCGGCCCTGAGACTGGTGGGGGGGATCGCGGATCGGCGCGCAAAAAGGACACGCTCTCCTTGTGGGGGGGAGGGGGGAAGGGAAGGAATTCCGCACCAACGGGGAACGCGAAGAAGCAAGTTACATTCCACCTTGCTTTGTGATGCCGAGGGGAAAATATTGACAAATTGGGAAAACATAGAAACGAAGCAATTCAAAGGAGATGTTGGGGAATCTGACGACACGAGCACCATTAAATGCTGGTTGGCATTGAATATACAAATTAGATAACTAAACACAGGCGTGACGTAGGCTCGAATTCGTATGCTGAACGAAGCGATTTTTTTATCCTACATTTGGAGCCAATCAGCGACGCGTTGCTCTTTTCTTACATGCGTCTGCCAATACTAACACTACGTACGTCTCTTGTGATTTTATATTAGTGATGAAGCTTCTCTGGACGTGCAAAATAGTCTTGCACTCTTTGTCTCGTAAATTGTTTACATTTGTTACAAGAGATTGCACGAGATCTGAGGGCTCAAAGCCATTTTGTCGCCAATTAGGGGACAACTTCATGAATTCGATTTGAAAGATGAACTTGGGCCTTTTTTTTGCGTGGTGCTAAGTGCTCAGGGAGAAATTTCAACGGTCCCATTCCCGCAAATGCACCACTCCCGGATTAAATTGCGGGCCTTGTGATTCATGTTCTTATGTTCAATGTGACCCTGCCTTTACGGAGCCACCCGTTGGGTCACACTGGGGTTTTCCGCCGTTAAATTTCATGCTTTAAGTTCCAACTACACGTGAAGAGGAGGTCTCATCTGACACGAGCAACACGAGCTCGGGTACGGAGTCGAAATTCGGTCAGGGTATCGTCTTGTAACCCTGACCATCTCTCCACCGGTGTCCCTGCCGGGCATTCTGAAGGGTCAAGGGGGGCGCGGGAAGGGGGACATCATGAGGGGGGAGTGGGAGGAGCGTTGACGTAGCAATAATTTTACTCTCTCAAAAATGATTGTCATTTTTATGAATACCTTCATTCGGTAATTTCACGCTTATTCATTCGGTTGTAATTTTTGGCTCACGTAAAATACTTTTTAAAAACTTTATTTCCCCCCTTTAATCATATTATTTTTAATGTTTCCCATTCCTGGTTTTTATCTGAATTTTAACGTACTATAAAAGTAATTGAAGCCCTACTAGCATTTTATTTTGTGTTTCCCTTTCCTCCTGCTTCATAGTTGAAACAAAGAAGCTATAAATGCCGTTAAAGTTGTTTATTACAACAGAAAATGAAAGTCTCGACCAACACGTAACTTGATTTTGATACAGATTCCAAATTTCCGTCTCTAGATCTCTCAACGTTCGCGATACCATCGACTCCCCGTTCCCCATTCAATTCCCCAACCATTCAGCATCCTTCCCTAGACCTCTATTCATCACTCATCGCCTTCACCTCCATCCTCAAATGCCAGATTGTAACTTATCCCTCTCTGCTTGCATACCCAGAGCTCTCCTGCTATCTATTTTTATTCCTTATAGCTGTTCTTGATATTTATTTGGTTAATTTTTCATTATTTTTTATTGCTCTTATCCTTTCTTTTTCTTAATTTATACTTTATGTATTGCCTTTCAGCCAATATAAGGCTTTTGTGCCGTTTTTGGCTGCTTTGTTAAATAAATAAATAAATAAAAACCGTCTTTGACATTCAAAAGCGATGCTACTCCTGATTCTAACATTTTTTATGATCTTGCTGCCATAGTTACAATTTTTCCGCTTGTTTTATGCTGTTTTCTCTTAATTTTATTCAACTGCTCCCCCTACACTTCAGATCATATTTCATGTTTGATCTTGAGGCTATACATTTTCATCCCTTACCCTTACAAAGTATTATACTTGTAAAGGCCTCCTTCCATAGCCATGTGATTCATCACCCGTTTATAGCTTTCAATTATGGTCTCCGGCAGAATATCTTACATCGGGATGTGCTCGGTCCCTCTCTTCTCTCCTTGTAAATTGTACCCTCCATCCTTCTGCCTTCCTTCACTCACTTTTCCAAGTGCTTCCTCCATTGTCTCACCGTTAGTACACATATTGGTGCTACATGCAATAATTCAGAAAGTACCCGTGCCACGCGCGCACGAGGCGAGGTATGCTCCAATCAGGCGTCAGGGCCGGCAGGGGCGGCCTCGGGCGCGCGCACTCGACCCTCGCGGTCGATTACAAGGGTGGGAGAAGTCCCCCTTATCCCCCTGCGAACCGGAGCGATTCGAGGGCCGACCGTGTGGAGGCGCCAGCTCCATGCGGTGCCTGGTGACAAGGGAGGGGGGTGTGTGCGAGCGGACGGAGCGCTGTCATTGGCTGGCCGCCTCCACAAGGACCTCCTCCTTCCACCGACACCATCCCCTCCCCACGCCTACCCCCACTCCTCAACCCCCCTCCACTCCTAAGGGGGAAACTAAGACGGACTCCGAGGACTTTCGAATTCTGAAAAATTTCTGGAAACTTTAGGAGAATGAGAGGTTCGCAAAAAAATCGCATCGTCCCCTGGCAGAGGCGATTGCGGGAGAGGTTGGGGGCGAAGAGGGGTCGACGCTTGGTACCCTCCCGCCCCCCACTCTAGCGTCCGGGCAGAGACGACGACCCCGTCTCCTCCCCCCCTCAACCCCCTCCTCCCGTCATCCGCGGAGGCGAAGAGGGGAAAAGGCCGTAGGGAGGAGCGGGAGACGGATGTGTGGCCACATTCGCGATAAATTGGTCGCAGTACATGATCCAGAAATTAAAATGGTTCTCTTGGTTTTTAGAAATTTATTTTATTTCACTACCCTATACCCGACCAATCAAGGTAGGGTTTTTTATCGATTCAGAGACTTAACACTGGAAGACTTCTCAGTACCCCTTATTACGATAGGAAATGCTCTAACACAATGAGCTAAACCATTTTTTTCCACTAACAGTAACAATTATAGCTGGTCATCAAATTGAATTAGGTTTTAAATGGACCCTAAACTGCAATGAAACCATTTTTTTCTGAGATGATAACTATTTTATTAAGACTGTTCTGATAAGTTTTTGATGAACCAGAGCACAAGCATTTATACACTTTAATGAATCGTCATTGAATACGACAATGAATTTCCTAAGACATTTTTTAGATATTTGGTTCATCATTAGAAGCAGTTTGCGACCCATTAAAGCAGGTTCTAGATGGACTGGGGGTGTTAAGGAATGCCGCATTACTTGGCTCCGTCTAGCACATCACTGCAAAATACAAGGAACGTGCATTACACTGAATCAATCCTGTAATCCACATGCCTTCCACCCTACCTCCAGTCCTTCTAACGCACCCCGTTCTCCTTTCCTCCCTCCACCTTGCTCGCCCAACACGCGCGTGAAAAAGAAACGCGACAGGAAGGAGGGTCGGCGGGGGTGGGCTGCGTCCGGGGTGGGTGGAAGCCATTTCACACGATAACCTTCGAACGCAAAGTTCCGATGACGAATGCCTTGGTGCGAATAAGGGGTCGGACTGCTTTTGCGAAACCCTCCCGCAGTCGCGACACCCTAAAGGGGTCCTTCCCCCCCTCCCCCACTCGGCACTCTTCTCCTCCACCCCTCTCACAGGTCGCTCGTTCCGGGCGATATTTTTTTGCAGTGAATGGATTCTGAACAATTCCTTCTCCCTGACGACAGGGCCTGAGAAGAGATGGGGGGAGGGAGGGAGGGAAGGGGGAGGAGATAGGGGGGGGGATGTTTTGAGCAAGCCATCGATTGCGCGATTAATTGCGAGAGGGGAGCACTCTCACTCTCTTCGAGTCTTCCTTCACCGCTTTTTGAAAGCATTTGCCTCAACTCCGATGCGGTCATTTTTTCGGGTAAAAAGTCCAGGGATGACATCGTCGACATCTCTTGGATGAGGGCTTTTCAAAGGGATCCCTTGGAGGGATATGCGACGATGAGCGGAGGAAATTCCGCCCCAGCGTCGGCATTTTACGCCAGTCGCTCTTACCATCGTTGAACACGTCCACAAGGGTCTTCTTCCCAGCCAATCACGTCGCTTGATGTCGCCTTCGCGGCAGTAGAGACATAGGCACCATGGTACCATGGGTGACGCGTTCAGACCAATACGACGAGAATGCGAGAATTTGTCTCTTACTCCTGTAGAATTTAGTCATTTATTGTTTCGGTAGCATAATCGTGGCGTGCTATTTAGATGTAGTCGAAAACTCGCTCGGTATTAGGGTTGCTATTCACACTTTGAGCCTTGACCACACTGAGTGCTTTAGGCACCATCTGACGTTTCCATCTGAAAGTTTGACCCTTTTAACGCTAACTTTCTTCAGAACATTTTGTCGTGTGATGATAATTTGTGTTGTTTACAGTGACTCGAAATTTTAGACTCGGCTAAAAAATGGTGATGAACTCGTGCACACTTTCGTGCGATGATTTTTGAAGACTTTCGACGTGGATTATGAAGACAGGAGTGCATCATCGATCAACTTACTTCCACTTTTGGCGATGAAGCCCCATCCTTTTGCCACTGCGAAACGCTTCGATACTTTGAAAAACAATGAAGCCATTTTCAGCAATAAATTACTATCTTTTCATTATAAGGCTAAAAAACATAAATAGCAACCCTCGTATTAGGGTTGAACAGTGATGTTTTTCGGTCCGATAAGCGCGTAGTGGAAATATATTTCGAGTGAAATATGTGGAGGAAAGAATTTCCCTGTTGGTAAGATCTTACATCGAATTCTCGGTGAGTTCTTGGGGACCCTCTGCATGTGGACCTAATTTCGCTCATGAGGAGGATACAGAGGAAAAGTCCGTAAAGCATTTCAATGGTATTAGACGGACAGGAACTGGAAGTCCCTCGAGTGTGAGGGATGAACATTACATTAACGACTCCAGATGTTAAATGAATACAAGTGACAGTCTTTTGATGCGGCCAGAGGGGAATGGTTCGAGCGCCTCATTACAACAATTGGTAGGAGAGAGCACAATGAGAAGTTAAGGAACCTAGAATACTGGGGAGACCGATGAATGTTTTAAGGAATACTTTTTCCCCTCAATTAAGATATCCGGCCACAACAACAGAAAACGTCGCGTAACGGCAATACGAACTTTCCCGAAAATAAAATGATGCAGAATGTGCGCTCCCAAAGAAAGAATTTCTTCACGCGACACATGCACTGCCAGTTTAGCTTACGATTCGGAGCAATCTGTCATGCAGCTGATTCGTAATACACTGTACCACCCATCCCCCGCCCTCAGCTGTAACCTAAAACAGGGAATCCAGAACAATCTATCACTAACCACAGAAATCAAATCAAAGACTGGTATTGGTTAAAAAGACTGGATTTCAGATTACCTTTTGACTTTAGAGCGTTGTTGCTGTAGAGTGCGTAACCGCGTTTTTGTCGTGTTTACGAATTGTGCGATAGCGTGTGAGATTAAAACGTTAACAGAGCAATGATGTGAAGGTAGGGGAAATAAAACCATAGAATTTGCTGCCTTTATGCCAATTGCAGTTTCCCGGCATGATGACTCCACAGCTCGCGTGAATCTGGAACGAGCGCCATATAAGAGGCGTCACCCGGTATCGAGCCCGGGACCTCCAGCCAGTGTCTCATCGCTCTGCTCATTGGAAAATTGAAGAAGAATGAGAAATTAATGGGTATTTTACATATTCCTTGTATAGCTGGAGCCTCGTTTTAGTTGATGATGATAAAAAATAGTACGAGAGTATACTAGTATATAATTGTATCATAAAATATGTGAATATGAATTTTTTCACTAGCTGTTGCAAAGGAGTATATGCGTTGTCCAACAGTTCCAGTATGTTATCGATTTTTTTTTTACTTTACCATGCGTTAAAAAATGTTCGCTGATGGTGAACCTTGCGTCGAATTTCGGTTGGATATCATGGAAGATGAGTGCTTTGTCTCTCGGCTGGTATCTTTCCTAAATGGCCCAGCAATCCTAAATAAGCTTAAAACAGAACTGAGTTACAGATTCGTCGCACATTGCGTTGGAAACGTTCCACCATATACGCGACGCATCTTAACGTGCGGTGGATATATTATGATGGGAGACAGTTGGGTTCCAATGCCGTGACTTTCGAATTCAATTGTACCCAGCATATCATAGGCTATCTATCGCAGTTCACGGTTCAACGCGGCTGAAAAGAGGTTCCAAGAGCCAAACTTCAAGGCAAAAGGCCAATCTCCCAGAGCCATCCTTCCAATATGATAACCCCTGGGGTAAGCTCGGTCTTATTCTGGCCTAGACTAGATTGTGCTACTCGTCCCGAGCACCAGAAGGGCAACATGCTCTCCGAAGCTTGGTTGTCCTTGGCGCTCCTCCATCCATTAAGTACGGGACGGCGAGGCGCCCCCGCCCGCGGAGGACACGCCACCCGCCTGGCGTTTAAGTATGACGCGGTTGCAGACTGTCACGGGTAGCGCGATGGGCGATATTGAAAAAAATCATTAATGTTACGAATAATCCCGTTTTCCCATCGGGTATACCGCTGAAAAATATATCATTCCGATATCTCTGCGAATGTATGTTCATTATTTATTTGAAGATTTTGTTTGAAACGGAAAATTCTTTTGTTTTAATCACTAGATGTAATTGTAATCACTTGTTTTGGAGTTTTTCAGTTTAGTGGAAATCGTTGGATTCAATCCTGCAAAATATTACGTTCATTCCATCACTTAGAGCGTGAGGAATCTCTGATTATTCTACGGAAATTCTTATTTTTCCGCACTATTACCTCCCGTGATATTGAGTTTTAAAAAGACGTTAATAACTAGTCATCTATTATCTTTAGAATTTAAGAATTCTTAAGCTTTCTAAAGAAATCAACCGCCAGAGTCCTAAAGAGGAGCTCATAATAATTGTCGTCGTAAAATAAGACGACAACTGTACGATTTTTAGTACCAACAACTGGAACAAAGCAATATTAATTCAAAGATAGATAAAAAAAACCATGGAAAAATAAAAAAGGATTTAAAACATCGTATAGAATTTAGTATGGAAATTCTAGAGAATTTTTCAATTGAGTTTTTCAATATTTTGAGGAATTTCTACGAAAATCCGTCGGGAATTGTGCATAGAATGTTATGTATAGCAGTTTTTGTACGGGGAAACTGTTATTTTTCCAAAAAAATCATTATTACACATTTCTTCGTTAAAAATTAGGCATATTATCATGTGATGACGTCACGGATAACCCTTTCCCCCGGTCCTTCGTCACTCCTACAAGATACTCAAAGGTCTCGATTCGGACTTCACGGCTATGACTTCGCTTTCACTTGACAGGAGATCCACGGTCCGGCCGTATGCCTCCATACTACGTCATAGTCGTCAAATCAACAAAGTGTGCGGATATTCCCTGTCAAGTCTTCGAGTTTGTCCTCCATTCATGGACTCCAGTTGGCTTTCCCCATCCAAACTCACCTTATTCCCTTCGGTATGCCGCAGGAGGACATTCTGGCTCCTCCCATTTTTTAAATTAGGCATGAAATACTCCCCTTTTTCATCCTGTCTTGCCCGGCACTATGAAATACATGTTGAGTTCCAGCGTTGAAATACCAAACAAAATGGCGTCCAGGAATCGCATTTATTTTCATTGGCCCCTTCGCGTTCTTTTGGTGGCATTCAAGCAAAATATTTGGTTGGTAGTATACAAAGCAGATGAATGATTATATACCCAGCGCAAAACAAATCGAAAAAACTTAAACACGTACAAGACAGGAAGAAAAACCTTCATTAACTCCATCGTCAGTGTAATCTGATTCCCATTCACTCGAACTTATTATAAGGTCGTGAAATGTCTCCAATAAGAACATCTTTATGTTCAATCTTGTCAACTGAATAGGCGTTTCTGCTCACCTCACTCTACCGTCCCCAAAGTTAACTAATCTCATCGCGATATAGAATGCTCGGATTCAAATTTAACCTCAGCCCCATTTCCCCCATCAACAGACGCAGTAAAGAAGTTATTAAATATACTTCTTCTATCTTTTTCTACCAGCCAAAAAAAATATTTTCCAGAATTACAATCTTATTTTCTTTGTTTACAACGCCACAATAGCACAACCCTTCCCCAGGAAAAATAATTGGCAATCAACGATTCGCACAAATACATAAATATTAGAATTAGCTTTTGGGTTATAAGCATAATATGAGCAATCACAAATCGCAATCAACGCTTTCCACCGTCCGGCGGAAACGAACTTGCTGAGAAGACGGCATTCATAGCAAGAGGAAACCTGTTGAAATGCTAAGTTTTAATTTTAAAGTTAATGAGAAACACACACACACATACTATATATATATATATATATACATTATATGTATATATATATATATGATTTGGTCGAAGTAACACGGAAGTGTCAAAAAAAAAACTATGGACAGCAACAAACAATATAAGAACACATAAAAAGAACGCTCACACGATATCTCATAATAATTTCGACGGAATTTAGCTCCGTCTCACTCCGAAGAAACAGTAATACTGGTTAGAGTAGAGTACTGGAGTACTACTGTTTCTTCTGAAGAATACGGAGCTAAATTCCGTTGCAGTTATTAAGAAATGTCGTCTGAGTGTTCTCTTTATGCGTTCTTATATTGTTTGTTGCTATCCAAGTTATTTTATACTATACATACACATATAAATATGTATATATATATATATATACATATACATATATATATATATATATATATATATATATATATATATATGTGTGTGTGTGTGTGTGTATATATATATACACATATATATAGACTTGATACCAGAATACTTGAGTTACTTACACCTTAATACACTCCGCTTTCAATTCCTTAATGACGCTTGATTTTTCATTAAACTACGTAGAGACACTTCTTTAAGGAATAGTTTCATCGAATTCCATAATTGTAAGGAAAGTAAGCGTAGTTAAAAGGAAAAATCATTAATTTTAAAAAATTCCGTCATAATATTTTTCAGGATAAAACTAAAATAAATGAAACGGAATTAGTACGTTTTAAAGAGTGGGTTAATACACGCACACATACACGCACATATATATAAATAAATAAATAAATATATATGTATGTATATATATATATATATTGTTTTTTAATAGGGAGCAATAACCAGTGGAATTTAACCGTAATAATAACTCTTTCACATTTCTTGACTGAGATTTATATTCTCTCATATTTCTTGCGAGGGAATATCTGGGTATCACCCGAGATACAGAGTATGAGATGACGCCACGGTGTTGTTAAGCAGCGTTACCACGTGAAGTTAAGTGTTTTTTTTAAAAACACATTCGCATTCGTAAATCATTGAATTCCTCTCACTTGTGCAAATCGGTGGACGAATGAAATGGATGGGCGCGTGGCTCCAGGACCGTCGGGCGCCGCGAACAGGTGTGGATAGAGGAGGATATCCACCACGCGGCGCTCGTGCATCGTGACCCCGCCCCCCCTCCATCATCCCCCGGTGGCGAGGGAGGGGGTTTGGAGGGAGGGGGTTTGGAGGGAGGAGGAGAAGTGGGAAGGGCTTGAAAGTGTGTGCGTGCGTAGCGATCGACGACACGCGGAGGGCGAGATATCGAACGACCTTGAGGGCCGTCCCCTCAGAGGAGGAGGAGGAGAGGAGGCTCCTCGACGAGGGCTCCTTGGTCCCCATGGCAACAGCGCCCCTCCACTTCCCTCCACTCCCCTCCACGCCCTCCACTCTCCATTTCGCGCTCGCTCCCTTTGGTGAAAGGCGAGGACGCCCTCGATCCTGGAATTGTCGAGAGAGTAAACATTAAACAAACTTTTTAATAGTGGTGCTTAATTGGGGGAGTATAGAGTATAGCTTGGCAACAGCAATTTGCGCAGCGTCTCTTTGCATAACATAAATTAGAAATAGCAGAGCGTAGCGCATAAAATCAATGTCAAAGGGCAACTTAGCAATAGCATATCATGGTATAGTTTCGTATAATGTAGTACTTAATTATTTCTTAAAAACTGTCAAGATTCATAACGTTTCTTCTACCTCAAGCACAGACGCACATTTCGGGAAGCTTAATATGTCAACTTCTGAGTTTATTTCTGTGATATGGCCGTCTTCAATTTGCAAGAAAGTACGCGAGTAACTGAACTAAAGGACACGCAGAGAAGACTCTCCATGTAAAAATCAAATTCTAACTATTTCATAATGTTTTCTTGTACGGATTACAATAATTCAAGAAGTAAAACTTCTCAGTTAAGCACATTTTTCTCTTTCGTTCGTGAGGTGTTGGCAATTGAGTAAATACTTTTTGTGAAATTAAATGCTATTCGTGTGAAGATCAAACCAAATATACCGATGCTCGATTTAATGTTAATTGCTTCACTCCGTCAAAAAAATTGTACAATCCATAAATTTATGAATATTAGTTTTTTTATTTTGGTTTCCTCGAAATCGCACTCAACCGTGGATTTATATTTATCTTCGGAAAGATTTGGAGAGTTTGAGAGTGTCGGTCTGCCAATACGTATCACCCAAACAAATCACTTTTTCCGTTTGAGAAGTAATACGAGACTGTACTGAGAGAACAGAAAATAAACAAGAGCCAAATTAAAATTAATACACTTTCCCGCATCTTATTTCATGCATTTCAGAATAAATATGTACGTATTACCCCTCAAATCAAATAATTTAAGGGGGTCGTGTGGCACTTTTGGTTTTAACTAATCAATTACCTCCGACGCATTCCAATGGAGGTATCGGTCCATGTAAATTGTACAGTTACTTCCCTTCGATGACGTGAAAAATGTTAAGAACAACATAGTATGCACGCACGCATGGAAAAAATTCTTTGATTACATAAATTTATCGATTAGTTTAATAAGCGCAAGTAGTAGTAAGATTTGAACGACTGGTCCATGACCCGAGAAAGAAGAACGGAGTTTAAACAACAGCATTTAATTATGCACACGAAAACTAGCATAGGCACGGTGCCAAAAAAAAGTGATATAATTTCCCTTACTTGTTCGTTCAAATACCATACCGACCCTCATTCCTCATTAAAATTGTTAAAATCAAGGTTGTGAAAAAACCTATCTAAATTCATCATTTTTACATTGAGTTTGCGTTTTACGGGATTTCCTCTTCTATCTGTACAGGTGTGTACCGCAAAGTGTGTGTGTAGTATTAGCCTAGGTATTAGTTACGTCCCTGGTATATGAAAAGATGATTTCTCTTAGAAAATAAGCCAAGAAGTAATAGTACGAAAATGTTCGATGGGAGGACGGTACGGTAAACTATTTCGAAAAGTTAGATATGGTTAAATTTTTGTGGCGTGAATTTCGAAAAAAAAAACATGGTAGCCTGCCACGCCACTGCCAACCGTTGAGTCAGATCCCGTCGACGCTCTCAGCAGGAAAAACGAAACGCTGAGTTATCCTTTTTTTTGCAAAATTCGCTCAACGCTCAGCAGAAAACCCCGAAAGCATTATTTAGCGAACGAACTGATCGCCGTGAGGTCCTCCAATCAAAGAGAGAGAGAGGGGGTGGGGAGGATATCGTTCACGATTTCTAAAATACTTCCAAGAGCATTACAAGAAGCCTCATTCGTCATTAAAGAGTGCTTTGATTCCGTTTCTCGTGATGTCTCCATGCCGCGTCCAAAATGGCGTCATCTGGAGTCCCCTTCCCTTTCTCTCCTTCCCGCGAATCCCTCCCCGACTACGACGACCTCCTCCCCGCCCACTTCTTCCCCTCCCCGCCGTCCGACCCCCTTCCCTCCCCCAACACCTCCCCTCACCCCGCCGCCCCTAACTAGCCCCGGTGTCCCTCTCTCTCATCTCAGAATTCTCCATTCCCTTCTTCCCAACCTCCCCCACTCCCCTATTTCCCGCCCCCTTGAAAGCCAAGTTGTTGAACCATGCTACGCCATTTCAACTACTGCCGGATTCAAAATGATGATGGTGGAACCGTGGACTTCTAAGTCGCGTTAACCTTAGCCCTTCTTCCTTAGGACAAAGCACGATGCTTAGATGCATATTCTGCAAGCGTATGCTACGCACAAAATGAACAGCAGGAAATTATTGACATAATTTTTACGTTAGAGTTTCAAACGAGAGAGAACCGAAACAAAAGTGCTTGTAAAAACAAGATAAAATGTGACTTGAATTAACTCTTTGGTTACTATTTTTAAAATCATTGTTTAACGCGCATGAAAATTTAAGATAAACCACGGGAACTTACTGACGGTTCATTCACAATGCATACATATTGATTTGTTCAAGAGATACAAATTGCAAAATCTAGTTATCGTGTTTTTAAAATCTTTATACATTCTCTCGGTTTGTTGAATTTCGTTGTAAAACTCCACATGTGCGTATCAAAATATTTTTGGAAAAAAACATCAACAGAGATGATTTGGCGTAGCAGCTTTCAAAGTGCGTACTTTATTTCGGACGCACGTAATTTTGGACCTTCAGCTTGACGTCAAAAACGGCACCCGTCCAGTGAGGCTAGAGGAAGAGGAGCATTCGACTGCGGCCCGGCAGAGATCTCTCAGTCCCGTTGCCATGGACCAGCTCCTTAGGGGGCACGCTGTACTTAAGGATCTAAGCACCAGTGACTTAGCCAGGATTAGTTTTGCTTGCCAACCAGAACTGCTCCGATGCGAGTCTTTTTCTAGCCACCATATTTTATTGTGAGCCGAGATTGATGACTTCTGGGTAACACACGCGAAATACGGTTGGGTTCAAATGCCGTAACTTTCACAGGTTGTACGAGAGCCACAAAATTCATAATCACACTTAATTGAAAAGTTCTCGTGTAGTGGAATTTTCCTAGCAAAATGTGCCTTCTGGATATAATTTCATTCCGTACGGGTTCTGAGTAGGATTGCTAGCCCACTACCTACTCCTAGCAAGCTACCTCCTAGCAAGCTACCTCCTAGCAAGCTACCCACGCCTCCCAGACTTATCCAATGACGCATTATAGGGTGCTATCGTCGTCCATCTCGTAGATTGCGAGCGTTATGAAGAACCATGATCGCGTCCTTAGTACCTTCCAAAAATTAAAACTTACTTAAAGAGGGTGAGTAAATAACTACGAAAATTACCCTAATGATCTGTAACTTTAATATTTACTCCCAAGAAGCCGTACATTTTGGATATGGCCAATGCTGGTCTCAGTAAACACTAGACCCCTTTGTTGTCAGATTAATGTCATCCGTTCCTAACCTAATTAATATTCTAACACAAGCTCATTTTCAGCAACTTCTACGTATATGCCATAAAATACGAGGCATATTATTGTTTTATTATATTTTAGTATAAGCCGCGTGGCAGCATCTATCGATTGTTTTCAAAACCATTCAAGTTATTGTTTTGATCCAGTATTCGTTTGACTGTCTATCAATGTAGAGATAACAATGTCCGCGAAAATCGTTGCTCCCGCCAAAGGCGAAGTGTGTGCTGTGATTCGATTTATGTGTCCATAAGGACCATCAGCTGCCCAAATCCTTCGGAAGTTGTGCCTAGTTAATTGACCTACAGTAATGAGTGAAGGAAGGTTATACAATGTTGGCGACAATTCAAAAATGACCGCACAAACGTGCATGATGAAGAGCGGAGTGGCAGTCTTAGTATCCAGACGAACGGAATCGTTCTACTAGTGGGCCAAGACCTGCGATCTGATTGACGATTTTAGTGCTCTGGCTGATATATAGTATTTATTCTTGTTGGGCACACCACACACGAGTGTTACAGAAAAGCTCGGATATCACAAATATTGTAAGGTATCTGCAAAGCAACCGGAAATGCTTATCGACCAACATAAAGAGCAAAGAATGTTGAGTGAACGAGCGTATTTGGACCGCTATCCCCGGTCCTGACCTTGCACCTAGCGGCTATTTCCTTTTCTTACTCTTGGAACAGTGGTTTGGTGGACAACGGACAAAAACTAAAACTGGTGGGGAAAAACTAAAACCACTAATAAAAACTTTTTCTAACGAATATATTTTTCATGACCAAACGGCCCTTACTACTCAAAAATGCCTCTTATATTGCTTATCTGGAACATTGATTAAAATAATTCATTTCTTGTGTAATTGTGTATTCAAGTTAAAGACGAAAGTCCTGATAAACACCGAAACAAGATATATACCATGGAACAAGTCATCTTCTTCCCTCAAAATTATTTATGCACGTGTACCCCATATCAACTTGTTGACTATTGATGGCTCACCCAATTAGTTTTTCCAAGCCAACATCTCACAGTTCACCCACTAATTTCCCTCACGAATCCTCAGCTTCAAAGTTATTTACCTGATAGGATCAGTATTAATTAAAAGACACCAACTATTGCTTACTTCACAACAAAATATTTCCTGTACCCTTTTCAAAGAAGACAGTCTTTTTCCCAGGGTAATTAAATCCCGGAAGTTGAGTGTATTTATTCTTTTGAGGATGTCAAAATTTCAACGAATAAGTTAAATTGCTTAATTTGGGGAACATTTACGGCTAATAAAGAAAGTCACTGTCCAAATAATTTAGTATACCAACCTTCAGGTTGATAATATGTACGTTGTGGTTTATATTGCCAAAGGGCACTGATTTAATCAAAGACTAGATACACGAAAATGGACAAAATTTAAAGTTAGTAGCATCAGAGCTGACAAAAAGAGTCTAAGTTATTGAAATGCCATACTTGATGTAATGCAATCTGGCTTACACAAAGAAACAGAAACGTTTGCTGTAAAATCCTGTGGTAACTTTTCTTTAGGATTCACTAGTTAAGTTTTACATGAGCATCGATATATGCTTAAGTGCGAAGCATACATAGGTCGCATGTGATCTGTGTAATTGACGTGTTTGAAAATGGCTTTGGAAAGGAAACATCTTCGAAAAATCTGAAATTAAACTCTTGCGCCTTTCAGACTCGGTGTAAGGTGAAATCAAACTTTGATTGTAACGCGTTAGAAGTTGCGAATAGTGCCTTAAAATAAAAAGTTAATTTTTTAATTAACATGTCAACTAATTTTTCTGTTCACTTTTTGACGCAACTCGTTCATTTCACTAGAATAAAACAACATAAAAAGTTATTTCGTCGAGAGAGGATCCTCATAAAACTAATTTTAGGCTGTTTGGTACCAATCCGAGGCAAAACGAGAGAGAGAGAGAACGAGAAGGCTTCAACTTCAAAAAGGCACTTCTTACGTATTCAGAGAAATGCAAGTGCTCGTCAGTCTCTTTAATAGTTCATTTTTTTTTTAGAAATGGAAACCTTTCACGTGAGTTTTCGCGAAATTTATAAAATCAACTTGATTAACTCAAACATTACTTCTGGTTTAGCATAAACAACATTAACTTCACTAGGCAAAAACTTATAGGAAACTCAGTTAAAACTTTATGGCATTTAACTTGACTTAACTGAGTTAACTTCTGTCATTAACGTCTCCAAGTGGACTCTCTCTCCCTCCTTGATTACTTTCTTACGTCCGTTGAACTGCCAACAAAGCGTGCGACAGGCACGGGCATTGGTTAAGGTGACGCCCACATTAACTCTGGGTGCCCAGTAACTGCTTACGCTTACGTTAGATTAGCGTAAGTAGCGTTAGCGCCTCTACCGTTGGCGCAAGTAGTGGTTATTCTATACCCGTATACAGTTGCTATACTATGCATGTTATACTATTTCTCTTTGCCCAACGAAATGGTTCAGGTTGCGATTTGGAAAAATATCCTAATTTTTTCCCAGTTCAAAGCTGTTAAAAGAAAATAATTGTTTGCCAAATAGTGGTTTATTTCCCAGCAGTAATTCACAAAGAAAATACGCAATGGAAGAAAATTTCCTTTATTCAAATTAAAAAAATAAAAAGCTGCTTTATGAAATGTAATATGTATTTATTTATCCGTTGAAAAGAAATGCATTCATGTAGATGATGCCAAGATGAACATTCAAAAAGAGAAGAGGCTGAAGTATCGTCAAAAGGATCTACAATTGCATTTCAGTGAATTTTGATCATATCCAGGTGCTCTGAAGATGATTTATTGAACCCCAGGTCCTATGATTTATTTTTTGGAGGTTTTGTTAACATAAAAAAATAAATACTTGCTTCTACCTAAACGGAAAATTCCTATTTCATCCAAAACCATATGGAATACATTCCTCACCCTCAAGACAACCCATAGAATATTTTTGACGCAAAACGTTATTTTATTTTGGTACACATTCGAGGCGGCAACACGGTGCGCGCGATGCCAGACTTTGGGGTTGCCTACACTTGTTCACAGCGATCCCCGCCTACTTCGACTCAACAAATGATGTCGACATATCGTTTAAAAAGTAAAGAATTTGACGGCTACGAGATTAAAAAAATAATGACTGAAAAATCTTGAAAGCATCCGAATTGCGGTCATGCCAAAATAACCCTTGGATTTTCACATTATCATCTAGAACACCTAATATCTCGTGAGCAACCCAAAAATACTGCGTTAAAAAAATACTCTTAAAAAAATTTTAAACGACATGAAAATAAATTATTTGTTGGAAAAATATCATATGAAAAACATTTTGCAAAATTTTATCTCCCAGGTCTTACAGGTGCCGAGACGAAATTGCTGAACAAGAGCAGGAAACCTGAGGAGAGGAGAAAGATGGAGGCAGAGGATGGCTCACATGGCCTGAAAAGTATCGGAGGAACCGCTTCGGAGTATCAGCGGGAGAGGAGAAAATTTCAACTTGCCGGCGTTTGGTGCCACGGAAATTTTTTCGTTGTCTTTTCTCGAGTCCCTTAGCATTTGTCTTGTATTTGCAAAGGCTCCACTCACGCACCACCGGTGTCGGCTTCGTGGCGGTATATTTCCATTGGTCATGATGGCATTCAAAATGCGTAGTAATACATTTTTGGAAAAAAAGTAATTCCCTCCCGTTTAGTTACAAAGTGAAACAAACCGGAATCGCGAGGTTAGATTCCTTTAAATGCTTGGGTGCAACAATTACTCATGAACTGTCCAGGGGAAAGCACATACGAGAAATATGCGGTCGTACTAATAAAAAATTGGGATTTGTAAAAAGAGTGCTTGGTAAATGCGACGAAAAAGTTAGGGAAGGCCTTTTTTTACCTAGTCAGGCCCCATCTAGAGTATACTGCCAGTATATGGGATCCTCAAGAGATAAATTTGACTTCGGAAACAGATCGAGTTCAGCGGAGGGAGGTTAGATTTTGTCAAACATTGTTATGACCAACCCAGTAGCGTAACAACTTCGCTAGAAAATTTAGGCAGGGATTCCCTAACACAGCGGCGTTTACAATATAGATTAAACTTATTAAAACGTTTAAAGGTGGGTCCTTTTCCGGTTACATCAAGAACATAATACAAACCCCAACTTATTACGGAGGGATCACGAATATAATATTATAGAGATAAACTGCAATACTGACAGGTTTAAAATGTCATTTTTTCCAAGAACGATAAGGGACCAGAATGCTTATAGTCGAAATCCCCCAGGAGTCAGTTCCACACAATAAGCGTTAAACTACAAGGTAGGGACTGCGCGTGGTTTTATATATATATATATATATATATATATATAGTAATCAACCCGAAGGTCGGTTTCGTAGGTGGTGGTAGAGATCACCCAGTACTAAGCCCTATACGGCGTGTGAAATTCACACATCAGGCTAGGGGGGTCAGTTTCTTTCCCTGTACCAGTTATGGTTTCCCAGGAAGATCTGGTACCCGAAAAATCACATCACAGCTTGGGTGGAGCTGCAGGTGCCCAGAGTGCCTTGCCCGGAAATCGAACCCGGGACCCTCTGGTCAGCAATCCAACGCTCTACCCGCTGGACTACAGCGACCCACACATATATATATATATATATATATATATATATATATATATATATATATATATATATATATATATATAAATGCATATATATGTGGGTGTATATATATAAATATATATACATATATGTATATATATATAAGTATATATATAATATGTTTTCTTTGTAGGTTCCCCCCACCTTACCCCAACCATTTGAAAAACCATACCCCCCTCACCCCTTACCCTTTCCTCCTGCTGCTGCACCCCATGCCACACATCTTTTGGTGGCTCGCAGTGTATTGATGTAGATGTAGAACCCGCCTGTCCGCGGTCTCAGCCCCCGCGCGCAACTGCCCATTCCCTAGAAGCAAACTCTCGTGAATGGGGAACATGGCGATCGATGTGCGCCGCGAGCGAACAAAACTGTCCGGGAACACCCACAAGTGAGTGAGTGAGTGAGTCCTTCATGCTTTTGCATCATCAGACTATTTCCTCTCGCACGGCATCAAACTTTTATTCCAAAAAGCACGTATGCAAATTGAATATAATAGATAACTGACCTCACCCCAAGCGTTTTTTTCCTTCCCTCTGCGGCTTTTTGCAACTGACGCTCATTCTTCCCTCGAGCATTTGGACTTCTCCTCTATTCGGATATCTGGACGCGTCATTGCAGCAGGTCATATCAGGTCCAAAACCTTCGTTAATAAAACATCCATACATTGCGCAATTCGCAAATAGATATTATGTGAATAAAAGAGAGTCTTTGAGCACCCTGAGGTGTTTTTTTTTAACTTTTAAAACGTGCTCAAAAGTTTATTTTGGACTATCTCCGAAGCGCAAAATTTCGAAATATGCGACTACGGCTGTTTTTACTCATGAATCAACTAACATGATTGTTTTTAAATATGTGTGAGTGATGCCGTGTTTAACACCGTTGGAATTATTATATAATTTCGCACATGAGTTTATTTGTTTGTGAGAACGACTCGTACTTCTGCACCTTACATCCATAATTCTTCTGGTGGTGGAGTTACCACTACCGTTTGAGTATATTTAAACTCTTGGCTTTCAGATGTCGATTTTTACGAAAACTAACATGATAAGATCATGTTTTATCATCTTCACTTGATGATGGTGTGCTTAGGACTACAAATTCAGCAAATTTTATCAAAATTTCTTTTACTTGAAATCTCGATGTAAACTTCTTTAACTCCTTCTGAGAGTTTGAAAAATTGGTCCTGGGGAAAGCGTTAGGTGACAGAGTCGTGAACCCAATATTCAGATGCCATCTCACCCGAATTTGCTTAAATTGATCCATGCAGAGTAAAATAGGGTTCTTGCTGGCAAGGAGGATACTTTAAGGGTTTCATACGTAGTATGCCACGATTTCCTTCTTACAAGTAAATTTTCTCTCATTACCTTATTTGGTAATAGAGGTTTCGATGTCGTGGGAAAACAAAACTATCAACGGGCTGGAAAACGATGAAGATTCATTCATAATATTGGGTTCTTTTCCATTATTCCTAGCGTATACTCGCGTTCATATCGTGTTCCCATCGTCTTTCGCCTGCGTATATTTTTACGCTGCTAAATAAAACTTGACGGGTTTGTTTAACCTTCACTCATCTCCTTTGGTCATGCCACGATGTCAATTGATATTTTGATGCATCTTAAATGAAATGGTTTCGCGAAACGCCAGTAATTGTCACTTTAACTTTGCAAATAAATCTTAATCAATTAGTCATCATACTCATAATACTTCGCTATTTAAAATAATTAGTTACATGAACATACAACTTGGAAATTTTCAACACATTTCATTCTATTTCTTCTATTCAACGCTTGAAGACCGACACAAATTCCAGTTCTTTCATATTTAAAAATTTGTCATGGAGAGAACTGATTTTTCCCATATTTACGGTTCGTTTGTTTATACAAAAACTTTCTTTTGAATTTTAAATCTCTAGCTTTACTGTATCAGAATACGTATCTCGATGTAGCGTGTCAAAAAAATCTCTCCTCCTTTGGTCCTCGCGCGGCCATATTGTCAACACTCCAGTGCAGATCGTCACCAAAGAGTGTGCTCTCTCCCTCCCTCCCTCTCTCTCCCTCCCCCTCTCCCCATCCGCTGTTGCTACGACGAGCCACAACCTTCGCGTGGCTGACTGCAAAGCACTCGTAGACGAACTCACAAGTCGAATGATTCATTATTATGCGTTCAGATAAACTAAAAAACGGAGCGCGGTCGCGTCGCGTCGCCGCGGGGGAGGAAGGATGGCCTCGCTCAAGGTTTTGCCGATTGAGCGCGTGGAGGGATTTCGATGGCGGGAAGCGGCCCCGAGCTGATTCCATGATGGCCGAGCGCGAATTTTTATGCGTGTCTCCCGTGACGTCGCCAGATGAAGGGAGGAGATTGTGGAGGGGACGACCCCCCACCCCACCCACCCCCCTCTCTCTCTCTCTCTCACTCACTCCATGCCCTCCCTCCTCCCTCCAACCCCCTCCTGTCTTTCAGCCGCATGGATTTTTCGCGTGGAGAGCCCTTCTTTCTCGCAACCCGGAGGGGGAAAGGGAGTCTGTTAATTACGGGCGGTGGAAGGGGGTGTGTGGGGGAAAAAGGGGTGAAGAGGGCCCCGTTGCCACGTCTTCCAAGCCCTCGCAAACCTCCCTAACCCCTCACGCTCGTTTGATGGCTGTAAAAATTAAGATGCAATCGATGACGTCTTAATTCCTAAACACTGTCGAAATCCAAAGTGTTAATTAGTGTATTAAACTTGCTGATTCATCATATTAACACCAGGGAGAAAGGATAATCATTGTACGACTCGAGAACAACATAGCTATACTCGCGGAGGAGAAATAATATCTGACGCGGCGTGTAGAGAAGGTGATTGGCAAGTACAGCCTCGGGAAACACAGAATAAATCCAAGCTAATGGATCTGCGTCCGACGCAGGGAAGATAATCTTCGAATGAGCCTATGGAGAGACACGCTGGAACAAGTGGAATAGTTTTTCAGTTTAGTCAGCGACATCACCAGAGATGGAAGAAGCAAGTTTAGAACGTATATCGAGGAGAATGGGAATAACGAAAAAGATTTCTATTGGGAGAATCACGTACTAATAGGAAGTGATCCCAGAATGAACATAAAGATGAGGTTCTTTGAATTTACCTATGGAGGCATCTTCTCCACGCATATGAGACGTGAGCGATGGGAGCTGCAGAGGGAAGTAGATTAGATTGGTGGCAATGGAAATGCGGTGGGGTAAGAGAATGATGTAAATGAAATGGGTGGATTGGCAAGAGGTAAGAATGAAGTGGACATGGGAAATTGGACGAGGAGGGGGACCTCTGATGGGAACTTACAATAAGAGAAGAGGGGAAACTAATCGGACGCCTCCTAAATACATAATAGCTCAAGAGGGCTGTCGTACTTGGAAGCAAAGTAGTGGAAAGGAATGAGGGAAGAAAGTCATGAATATTACCTATGAGAAGAAATTGACGAAATATATCATCTCCAGGAAATCAATGAGTGGGCGAAAGGATTGGAAGAGATAACAAGATCGCTGAAAACCGATCGTCGGATGAATGGCCCATGGGAGGTTTGGGAATATTTTCCCACATTTTGTGCCTTTGGTATCGAAGGGAGCAATGTGACGAAAGAGTAATTAGCATATTTCGCAGATGACATCGCAGTAATACTCGTGGAAGAGAATTCAAGAGACTAAAAAGGATCATTAAACAGAATGGAGCAAGTGCTGGTAGTCCAGTAGGAAGAGTGCTAGCATACTGACTGGAGAGCCCAGGTTCGATTCCTGGCGACGCTTCTGAGCACCCTCAGCTTCACCCGAGCTATGTTAATTTTCTGGCACCAGATCTTCCTGAAAAAATACAGATGGCTCGAGGAAAGGAACTGGTCCTCTAATTACCCTATTGATGCTTGAATTTCATCCGCCGTTGGGCTTAGTAATGGGATCCTTAGAGCTTACCCTATCCTTTATCCTTTAAACAGTATCCTTAGAGCTCTACTCTATCAAAGCAACCCTCGGGTTGATTTCTCTGGAATTGAAATCCATAAACCTTATTTTACAGAATAGAAAAGATGGAGCATATTGTTGCGTTGAGGAGAGACATTATAAGAATTGAAATCGTTCACTGGTCTCATAATAGTAGCATGGCATGAAATGGATGAAGTAACTCTTAAGGATTACTGGCAGAGAAGACCTCTAGCTCAGCTAAGACGCATTTACCACGGAGAGGGATTTATGTACTATGCTCGAGGAAGAAAGGGAAGAGGAAGGTTTAAATTAAAGGCCCAGTGTGGCGTTGGCACTCTATGGATCGGAGTCATGAATCAATGGGAGAGCAGACCGGAGATTAAATGAAGCCATGGAAAACTTGGTGCTGGAGGCAGAACCTGAAGGTCAGATGGAGACGGATAAAAAAAGAAATGTAGAAGTGTGCAGAAGGGCAGAGAAGGTAAACGCGATATAGGAAGAGAAGAAGCAGATTGATTGGGAACGCCTTGAGGTAAACTAAATGGATATATTAGGGGCTTAATAGCAAAGAGATTATAAGAAGGGAAAAGATGTCATGCGGGAGATCAAGGTACACAAATGCGTAGGCAAAGAAAAAGGAATGTTTTAGACGAAGATTCAGCAGGACTTGTCGAAGGGAGTTACCATTATAGAATGGAAAGGGTGTACGGCTGCAGTTAACCAATATTTGGATGAAAGTGACTCAGAGGGAATGTTCGTATCGGTCGATTACGGAACGGGTGAGTGGAGACGGAACTCCGGACCGCAATAACTGCAAAACAATCGCTTGACCAAAGGCACTTCAGTGGGGAGCAAGCGAGGAGGAGAGAGAGAGAGAAATCGTATGAGATGTTGACGCATTTCCCTACAAATTAAAACCCTATTTTCCGCTAATCGTGCCTATTTTTTATCTCTCCGTCAATTCGACTTCCACGGTAGAACTCGTTCAGAGCGTTTATCTATCGATTATTTTCGTTAGTTTCGAGAATATTCGAACGGTGTTTTACCCTAAATTTTTAAGAGCACTCACTTTTTCATCTATATCTTGTTCTAAAAACTGAACTGGTCCTTATTTCATTATTCTCCAACTTTCATTTCTCGACGCATGAATCTTTAGACTAATAATCATCAAGTTATCACATTTGCGAACCTTTTTTTTCGATTATATTCTTCTTAAAATACATTGATATTTCTCGATTCATATACATAAAATGTATTGGATTACATAGCAGCGTCAAACTCATATTTCAAGAATTTTATTATCAGTAGTTAGGCTGAATTGTCCTAAATACCTTTGCCCTATTTGTAAGTATTCTTGAACTTCGACGACAAATTCATTTGTATGAGGGGGATCGAGATGGTGCGGGGGCTAACGTACTGTCTTCCCACCCTGAGGGCGCGGGTTCAAATCCCGGCGGTGTTGAATATTTTTCAGAGGTCTCTCGATCCCTACTTGAGGTACTTTGTGGAGGGCACTTTGAGTGAGTACGCCGTCCGTCGGATGGGACGTTAAACTGCGGACCCCTTGGCGCCTTTCGTTAAAAGTAGGCTAATGCCGACGCCGGGTTTCTCTCCACCCTTCATCCTTTCCTGTCCATCCCCTATGGCGCAAATGACCTCAGCTGTCGGTCGCCTCCCCTCAAAACTACTACTACTCATTCGTATGAGTGTCGTATCTACTTTATCGTCGCCATAAACAGTATCTTCTTCTAACAGGACCCACATTTTTTCAGTTCTGGGGTACATTTCTTTCCTGGCATAGCGAGAGATGTTCCAAGTACACTCCCGTCCGTTCGCTGCTTCTTCAGTGAGAATGCTTCCAATGCCGCCGCTAATGGCGATGGTATTTTTTGCGTTCACAAAACTGCAAGCGGTGTCAGAGAATCCTTCTTGTGTGAGGTGTACTGCAACTACAAGCCCACCTTTTTAAACCTCCTTCGCTGCAATCGTTACAGCAAATTCAAAATCTGAACAAAAATATTTCGCTCCAAGAATCGAATATGTTTGAACGACACCAGAGGATCGAATTTGACGAAATTTTCCTAATTAGAATCCCAGCGACTAGCATTCTTTGGAAGAGAGTACACCAAAGGGAAAATATTGTGTTCATTCAAATCGTCATGAAAATAAAACATAGTGGCTTCAGCACTCATTTCGCCATCGTCACCCGTGACTCACAGCTGTGTAATCGTCCAAAGCATTGAGGAGTCACCAAAATTTCTATTTACCATAATTACTGTCTAGAATCATATCGTCAGCAAACTGGCCATTGTCAACATTGAACCAGAAGTAATGAATTTGAAAAACTATTATAAAAATTTAATTGTCTTGATTAAAATTTTCCCTCATGTGCTGAGTATTCTTATTTTGTCGAATTGATTAAGTTTGTACCGTGGTATAGAGTGTAAACCTTGATGTGTAACCTTCTATTTTACGTTAAATGTCGCTCATTGTAAAGCAAAACTTTGTAAGAAGAATTCATCAATGGGAACTGAGAGGGGCATGCATCAGCCGTGGTCAGGTTAATGTTTGGTACCCGAAAATAAAGCCGTGTATGCTGGGTCTAGTGCCTCGTGCATCACTAGTGCTGGGAGCACCATTTCCTTCTGGCGGTCGTCGGTCCATGTCCCATCCATTGGTCCAACGTCGCTGTCTCATTTTCGCATGGAGTGTCCACGGCAACGCATTCTGGCCACGGTTGACCTCGACGAATGGCGGTGAAGACCTCTGCCCAGCCGGTGAACGACGCAGAGAGAGAGAGACAGGCCTCATACTGTGTACTGGTTTCCTGTGGTGGTAGCATTTCAGTAAGAAGCATCTAGCACCATTTGAAATCAGTGCTCTTATGGGCCAGATCGTCAGGTGACGCCTCATCCAGCCAACCAGACTGGCGACACTGGAATACCAACGGACGAAGACACTAGAACCTCCCTACAGCCGAAAAAGTGTAATAAAGAATTGAACTCCATAGAGATGTGTCCACTCGTGGGAGGGGTTGTAAAAAAATGTGAGAGTGCTTATGAGAGTTAAAATACGTTTATACTTAAATGTGCAAGTATATATTTATTTTCAAACAAGCACACTCGTGCATAAAAATGAATATCATACTGTTTTTCTGAAATATATCATTTATAGTTTCTCTTTGTCATGTTATGCACCTTGCTGGTTTTTTTTGTTTCTTAAACGTAAGTTCCTTTTTACTTATCTCGCCAATTTTAGGCTTTAAGTGGCTTCATCCCTCTATCCCTACACTTCACACTTACAACACATTAATTTGAGAGCGTTCTGATAAGGTCAGATCAGGGATCAGAATAATGTTGTCCGATCGAACTAGTTGGGAAAGGTATTTTGGGTCAAAAGTAGTCTGATGTGAAATCACCCCCTGCCACAAACCCTAGCGGTGGCTTACAGAGTTCTATGTTCGTGGAAATAAATGAATAATGCATAAGAAATGAAACAGAATCCCCGTGTAATTCCTCTCATCCCTTGTCACACACCCTAGCGGTGGCTTGCAGGGTGCTATGTTCTTGTAAATAAACAAATAATACATAAAAACTGAAACACAACTCCCGCCTCATTCAGCTATCTTAAGCTCCTTCCTAGTCACCTTACTTCCTTACTTTCGATTCTTAAACATCTCCTTCCTTCCTTCTTACCCTCTCTTTCTTTATCTTAGATTGGACGAATCGCCTGCTTAGCCTGGAAGACTTCAATGGACAATATTGAGGATTAGGTATATTCACTGACCACGGTCGCTATTGAGAGTGACCGGTAGTCAGATGTATATTTTTTGATGCCTCAAAATGGGGAAAATAATTCTTGCCTTGGGTTTGGAGTTGTGATCTTCTAGTGAGAGTGGATGCACCGCGATTAAAGTGCACAAAACCACAAAGTGGTTGAAGGCGGTTATTCACGAATTTTCTTGCACACGACGCCTCCAACCGAATTAAAAATATAACCAACTGGAGGCGCGATTTAATAAAGTTGGGGAACCTTTTGAACAGACCTTGTAGGTTCTTGCCTATTTTAGCGTGAATCGCTCGACTCCTTGTGTTCTTGTCCAAGATAAGGAGTCGTTCTTAATTCCGCAATTCAACCAATCCGCAAAATCAGCAGAGATATAGTATTATTTTCAAAAACTTTGTCGCCAATTTCATTCATTTCGTATTCAGCCATTCATTCTCCAACCACACACGCTCTTCACTTATTACGTTTAGCTTGCAAAATTAATTCCCTGGGAAACTCTCATCCTTCCTTCATCCCTCGTTCCCGTTGTCCAATCTGCCACAATCTCTAATTCCCTCAGTGGTCGACAGAGGTCGCGCCTCCTTATGTTGAAGTTTTTTCTCTCCATGTCCATCCATGTGAAGTGAACTTGGGGACTGATGTATTGGCAAAGACGATTCAGGTATGATGTGTATGGATATGCATTTACGGACGTCATTTTTATCACTAATTGCATGATGTTGTTACAACTGTAACGATGCCTACAGCAGTGATGCACAAATTTTTTTCAAAACAGGCATTTTCAAACTTACGATTTAGCATTAGGATAATTTTAATTAATAGAGAAATTACTTTGTTATTTTTTGTTAAATTAACTTCGTGGATCATTTTATTACATTTTCATGAGCATGCAGTAACCATGAAGCTGATATTTCAATTGAATTTCCTGCACAATTAAGTTTTTATTATTATTTCGGTACAAAGTAAAGAACATGAGCTTGAAATTTCAAGCATCTTTTTATTAAAAATGTCAATATTTGCGGTCGCGGTCCGCATAAAAAGCGGAGTTGGGCCGCGGATCGTGCTCCACTGCCATACAAGTACTGAGCGGAATACTTGAGGAACTTTCCCCGCGTTCATTGTTCGAGGTTTCTCTTTTGATGTCGGAGGCTTCTTCCGCTGTTGTTTAATTGGGCGGAATGGGTAGAGGGTGCGTCGGTTGACAAATTTTTGGGTTGGATGAGATTAGGAGGGGACATTTAAGAGGTAGGCAAATGTCGGGAAAGACCTTTTCTCCTCAGCTCACTGATCCAGTGTATTTTTCATCCCTGTTGAAATTCCATGTGCTTTTGTATTTCAATAATCTCCCTAATGAGCCTTGTCTTGCAATATTTCTCGTCGTCCCAGGCAATCTATCTTATACTTTAACACAAACTACAGGGTGAGGCGCTTAGATCCGGACAAGCACGCGTTTCCTCGAATGAGATTTCCTCGCCGGGTTGGCGAAACCTTCCCCAGCATGTTATACTTAGCCACAATATCGTAAACAGTTGTTCTGGGGTACAACACGAAGAATCGACCTATTCGAAATATAACGAAGGACATTACTCAGGAAATGACGGGGCTGGAAACGATGGATAGAAAGGAAAGGTGGGGAAAGGTATACGAGGGGAAGATTTGGGAGGGGTAGAGTTAGGAGGTGGATTTTTAGAAGGATGGGGATAATATGGAAGCTGATAGGGGCAGAGGGGGGATGAAAATATGTGCATATCGGGGTAATTAATGTCTAATATTAATACCTAGGCAATTCCAGGAATCCAAGAGCCAGATGAAGGATTGCTCTATTGTTTTGAGTCCAGTGGAGTGTCAGAGGGTAGGAGTGATGCCAAGATGGACACGCTATTGCAAACACTTGGAGAAATATATAATAAATTTGAAACTCCAATAGCCGTAAACAGTTTTTTTTTTTATTTAGCTCAACTGTTTACGGCTATTGGAGTTTCAAATTTATTATATATTACTAGCCGTAAGAGCTCATTTCTATCAATATTACTTGGAGAAATCATCAAAAACTAACATTTGTATTTTCGGGACATGTTTAAGATTTATTTTTCTGATTATTTTGTCAGCAAGGTTTAACATTTTTATTGAGCACGAAAAATTAATAAACCTTAAATGATGTTGCTCGTCAGGTCCGGAATCATCCCCTGCCACACACTCTTGTGGTGGCTTTCAGGGTAGCATATAGATGCAGATGCTATTAATTTCATTTGTTCATCATTCAAGAAGTGAAGATTTTTATTACCCTCGATGGAGAACATTTTTGCCGGATTTTTTTTATCATTTTCATGTAGGATCCGATCAAGTTATTGATATTTATACATTTTAAAAAAGACATTATCTAGTATCACTTTTTCTAGGGTTCCAAAATATTTTCCAACATAAGTTCTGTTAACAATACCTTAGGAACTAGTAAGTGATAAATAAGCATTCCGCATTTACATCGAATTCTGGACTCTTCCCTATAAAGGGCTCTAAGGTATTAAGGATTTGCTTCTTCGGTGATAATGGTAATGGAAAATCCAAGTTTTTCCATAATCATTACCCGGGAGGAGACTCTTAGCACTTCTTATGGCAACCTCTTGGTAGCGAGATGAGAAACCGACATATCATAGGGAGAACTGCCTGCCTGCCTGATGTAAGTGCCTCCCTTCTCTTCCTTGATAAAGGTGGCTTGGACCACCGAAAATTCGAAAACTGGAGAGTTTCCTTTCTATTGTGTGTTTCTATCTTCGAATAACATTTCGAAGATTTTGTATTATTAGGTAATCTACCAGTTAAGGTAGGTTTATTGGATGGACACAGCTATTAATAAATATTTTGTGATTCCTAACAAAATTAAAAATCCAGTATCTTACTCTACATCAGCCCCTCTTCATCTCTGAGTACTTTCTTCCTCCCTTCATCCCGTCCAACATCCCTGTCCTGTTCCTTCCCTTTCCTCGTTTGCCTAACATTCTCCCCTCTATCATAGTCTTCAACATCCCACTGCCGGTCAATACCGCCTTCAACCACTTTTCCTGCCTCCACAGAATTTCTCCCAACAAACCCCTCTCTTCGCCCACCATACCAAGTACTTCCTCATTTGTTTTCTTCTCTGTCCATTTTACCTTCTACATTCTTCTCCACAACCACATTTCAAAAGCCTCCAGTCTACGTCTATCCTCCTGCTTCAATGACCACGTTTCCGCACCGTACATAGCTACTATCCATATCAAACTTTTTACGAGTCTTTTCTTAATATCCTTACTCAACGTCCCTGTCATCAACCCCCTCCTCCTTGTGAAAGCCTCTTTGCCTAGCGCAATTCTTCTACTTACGTCCCTACTACTTTGACCGAGTTGGTCCAAAACACTACCGAGATACGTAAACTGTTCTAGCTGCTCTAGTTTTTGCCCTCCTATTTTAATGTTTAGCTTGGCCTTTTTCTTTCTAGAAAATCGTATAACCTTTGTTTTATTAATATTGATTCTCATCCCATACCTGTCGCACAGAATTTCCAATTTTTCTAACCAATGCCTGCAACCCCTTGGCTGACTGACAAACTAAAGCTTGGTCATCAGCAAACCTAACTGATTTTACGAATTCCCCGCCCACTTTCATTCCTACCTTCAGTTCTTCCCATGCCCCTTTAATCATTTCCTATGAATACAGGTTGAACAGCAACGGTGATAATGGGCAACCCTGCCTTAAACCTCTTCCTAACACTGCCCAACCAGACTCCCCGTTCCCCACTCGAACCTGAGCAGTCTGAGACATGTACAGGTTGCGGATTAGCCTCCTTTCCCTCCAATCTATTCCTATTTTCTGCAGAATACTCATTAGTTTTTCCCAATTCACTCTATCAAACGCTTTTTCGAAATCTATGAAACAGGCAAATACCTCCTGGTTGTGCTCTATATTCCTCTCGATTAATAATCTCATTACTGCAATGACATCACGCGTATCTCTCCCCTTCCTAAAACCCAAACTGATCATCCCCTAAGTAATCATATGCCCTACTCTCTATCCTTTTGTTTATGATCCTGAGAACAACTTTAGCTGCGTGTGATATCAAACTTATCGTTCTGTAGTCCTCACATGATGTAGCGTTTACCTATTTCGGAATAGGAACTAAAACTGATCTCACAAATTCTTCCGGCCAGATTCCTTCCTCATAAATACTACGGATCAGCCCATATAGCCTCTTCCTCCCACATTTTCCTAAGCCTTTTAAAAGTTCCGCGGGAATGTTATCCACCCCCACGGCCTTATTTACTTCCTATCTCATCGTCGAGTATGCCTGGACCTAAGCTATCTTCCTCTAGGTCATATTCTTTTTCAATGTCTAACTTTGTTGGTCGAAGTTTTTATTATACAGTTCTTCTCTACATTCCTTCCATCTCTTGGATCTTTCCTGCGCCAACTATTACCTTACCCGCCTTATCTCTAACTGTTAGTATAAATCTCTCTTTCTTACTTCCCGATAAAGATTTAACTTTGCTATACAGCGCACCAATTTCACCCTTCCTCTGTAGACTTTCCATATCCTCGCTCTGTGTCTTCCACCAGGCTTCATTTGCTTTATTTGTTGCTCGCCTCAATTTATTGTTTAATTCTTTGTACTTCATTTTGCCTAACTCTGTATTTACATTCTTCCATTTTCTCCGCTCATCCATCTTTGTAAGCATCTCATCCGTGATCCATGGTTTCCTAGTCCTTTTCGCATTAACAGTTCCAATAGTGTCTTTTGCGGCTTTTGATAACCCTTTCTTTATCCTTTCCCATTTTTCATCGATCCTACTTAGCTCTGTACCATCCTCCATGATTTCCTCTACCGCCTGTTGGTACTCCTTCCTTTTCAAACCATTTAATGCTTCTACATTCCGTTTTCTAACCCGCCGCCCCTGCCTTATATTTCTGAAGCGGACGCTACATTTCATTGCAACTAAATTGTGGTCAGAGTCCGCATCCACTCCCGGGAATCTGTGCGAATTTATCACACTGTTCCTAAACCTGTATCTAACTAGGATATAATCTAGCTGGTACCTTTCTGAGTCACCTGGGATTTTCCATGTATACCTGCGTCTTTTGTGGTGTCTTAACCAATTGTTGGTGATGACCAACCTCTGTCTCCTACAGAACTCAACTGCTTTCTCCCCGCGGTCATTCCTCGGACCTAAACCGTAGTCCCCCACCTCATCACCATCTCTTCCTTCGCCTACCGTCGCATTCCAATCCCCCATCACTATCAAATGTTTCCCTGCAGGAACACATGCGATTATGTCCTCTAACTGATCGTATGTCCTATCGACCTCTTCTTCCTTATGGTTGCTCGGTGGCATGTATGCCTGAATAATAACCAAGTTCGTCGGATCTGCTTTTATCTCTACCAGTAATAATCTATCCGTTACCTGCTCTATGTTGACTACGCTTCTTCCTACCTCTTCATTTAATACTATGGCAACGCCTCGTTGGCTCTCGTCCCCGCCGCTGTATATTATTCTATCCCTATCACTCCAGTAATCCCCGCTATCCTTCCATCTCACCTCGCATAGACATAAAATATCTATATTTCCCCTTTCCATCTCTCGCTTAGCATTCTCCAATTTACCTGTCCTCATCATTGTCCTAACATTCCACGTTCCTACTCTAACTTACTTGGTCTTCTTCTCCTGCGTCTTCGGTCCTGCTGCTGCCGGTTTTCCCTTGCAAGGGTTTCGTGGGATATTTCGAATATATATACAAGTAAGACTGATTTTTTTGGAGAGCGGTTAGGCGTCTGAGCGGGGAGGGGAGGTGCAGGGAATGCTGGAAGGGAAATTAAAGATGGCGGTTAAGGGTGGGAATTTTAGAAGATCGGAAAGCTGGCATATGCGCGGATTCACGAGTTCTCACCTCTATATTGGTGGCTGAATCGGGTGCGGATTCTAGGATGGTTAGAGCAAAACACTGGTCAAATGAAAGGTTGCGGGAATTTGTGTGCGAAGGGATAGGAAGAGAAGAGAGTGAGGCAGAATTGCAGGAGTACCGTTGATTTTTCATTCGGATGGATATGGGGTAATTCATTCGCCTATGTAAAATGAAGAGCATTGTTTGCATGACAAAAGATAAATAATGTTTTTGAGAGGCAATTAGCGTGGGAACGGGTGAGAGGGCGATGTGGGGAGAGGGGAGCAGATATAATAAGTAGACATGTTTTACATCGGGGGCGGTTGTAAGTGTGGGAAATATGAGAAAATTTGTCGGGGGGGGGGCGCCAAAGGTGGATCTCAGAAGGTTTTTGAGATTAGCGGGCCGTTTGTATGCTAGAGATGGGCATTGGGGTAGTAAGGATGAGGTTGGGTCATTTTCGTGCAAAATAGGAAACAGTTCTTTAAGAAAGATTTTCAGTCTGTGTGATCCGGGGAAATAGGCGGTGCAATGGTTGAGTTCTACGTCAGATGTGGGCTTGTTTTTATGTAGTGTGTGAGTTCGGGTGGAGCGGTAGATTTTATTCTGAACGAGCTTTTCTGGGAAACCGCGTTTGTGGAGTGCAAGGTGTAGATTGTCGAGGTATTTGTTAAGAGTGGCTGTGGTGTTGCAAATTTGGTGTCCACGGATAGAGAGAGAGTTGGGAATCAAGCGCTTGGTGTGCTGAGGATGACAGCTTGTGTGGTGTAGGTATTGCTGATGGTTAGTGGCTTTGATGTGTACTGAAGTGGTGAATTTATCGATGTGCAGGGTCAGATATCTGTGTCAAGAAAAGTGGTGGTGTAGTCTGAAATGCAAGAGGTGAATTTAACAGTAAAAGACGAATTTAAGGCGGATAAGAAATTATTGAGAGACTCAGAGCCATGCGTCCAGAGAATAAAAATGCCGTCTATGTAGCGACATTTTATAGTTACTATATATATATATATATATATATAGTAACTATAAGATATCGATGAATACATTCCTGATTGTGAGGTTAAAAAAATTACGTGGCAGCGAGGAAAAAAATTCAAGAGCTATTTAAGTGTTAAGTAGACAGGGAAAGGGAAAAAGTCATATGCGAGACACATTTATAGCATTTATGAGAGAATAGGGTGGCTCGAAGCCTTTGCTAGGCCAGTATTTACTCATATTCGAAAAAAAGAGAAAAGCAAGAGCATGTGGAATATATGAACAAATAAATCTGATTTCGCATGCAGCCAAAGTAGTAGGTACTTTGGATTATCAACCAAAATATGGGAAGTCGGGAAATGATTACTCAGGGGAATATCAGTTTGGGTTTTGAAAATACGGGAGTACGCACGATGCCCTAATTAAATGGAAGTCGACGATGGAAAGGTCTATTTTGTATCACCAAGGTTTGAGAGTATTTGCTTGCATCTTGAATTTCTTGGAGACAGTAAATTAGACGGAACGGATTAACGTATAGGAGGGATAGGCGGCTTGTTCGAAAGCAGACGGAAATAGGTAGGAAAAACACATGGTGATGTATTAGCAATGATGGGCAGGAGGGAGGAAACCTGTTCATTATCATGCATGTAGATTGGGCATTAAAATTGAGGATGTGAGGAAGACTGAAAATAGACAGAAAAAATTCGTGAAAAGTAGATGCAGGGAATATTTATCGACAGTGGAATTTTGGAGTTTGCGATAAACATGCATAGTAAGGAAAATGTTGAGTAAGCGACGTAGAGGGAGGGAAATATTTGACGTTTTGTTCGAAACGAATGTTAGTAGAACACCTGTGGAGTGAAAAGATGATAAATTGTAATATGGAGTTAAGGACTACATATACGAGGGTAAGTCAATAAATAAGTCGCAAACGCGAGCAAAACGAACGCAGGAGCTGTTACAAATATCTTAATCGGAACGCTTGGATCATCCACCGTACAGTCCCAGCTTAGCCCTTAGTGATTTTCATCTGTTCTGGCCCATAAAAAAAGTGGGCGACGTATTGAAAATAATGATGCTGAAGTGCAAGGGGTTACTCGTTGGCTGCGACAGCAAACAAAAGACTTACTTGCTGTTGACTAGCAACGACTTGTAAAGGGATGATGTGTACATCTGAATGTACGGGGAGAATATGTAGAAAAGTAAAATAAATTTCAGGAAGTTACGAGTATTTTAATAAATATTGCCTCCATCCAGTTTAGTGAGTTATTTATTGACCTACCCTCTTATATTTTACTCCTTTTTAAAGTAAGGTAATTTCGTGTAAGCAGGACCTTAGAAATGCATTATAGCGGTGCATAGGATGGACTGGAGGTAGGAATGCATATAGCTGATCAGAGTCCAACTATTTACCAGTCGCCATTGTCAATATTCCTTTAAAACGCAGGTTTTGAACGGTCCTTAACAAGTGCTATATACTTAAAGAATTCCTTCTATCTACAACTACATATTACCCCGAAAACCGCTGCAAGGGTGTGTGGCGGCAGGTCACCACTAAATATTAGTTTTATCATTCACTCGCAAAATGTTAATTGCACGAAAGAAAGTACTTACGAGGTAATCCCAGAAGTACCCGACCCAACATACGAGAAATAAGAATACTCGTAGAAAAGAAAGAATACTCGTAGAAAACACAAAAATATTGGGAAAAAATGTATTTATTTTTCAACATAATCTCCTTTCAGCTCCCTCTACACTTTTCCCTGAGTTGTTCAATAAGTTCGATAACCTTTTTATAATAAGAACTGTCTTGCTTCTCAAAATAGCCATTTACTGCCAACGTCACTTCTTCACGGTTGGAAAATCTTTGACCACCGAGCTATTTTTTCAAGTTTGTGAATAGAAAATAATCTGGGCTACATCTGGCGAATAGGGTGCATGAGGTAGCAATTCAAACTTTAATTCATAAATTTTGGCCATTGCAATAACGGATTTGTGAGCTGTTGAATTGTCTTGATTAAACAAGACTTTCTTCTTGGCCAAATGCACTCGCTTTTGCTTGATTTCTTCGCTCAAACGTTGCAATAAGTTCGCATAATACTCGCTGTTGATATTTTTCCCTTTATCAAGATAGTCAATGAAAGTTATCCCATGCCCATCCCATAAAACCGACGCCATGACCTTGCCTGCAGATGAAACGGTCTTCGCCTTCTTTGGAGCCAGTTCTCCCTTTTGATCCATTGTTTTGATTGTTCTTTTGTACCGGGTATGAATGAATGGACCCATGTTTCATCCATGGTTATGAAACGATGCAAAAATTCTGCTTTTTTGCTGTGAAACTTTGCTAAACACTCAATTTAAACATCTTCACAACACTGGTTTTACTCGAGTGCGAGCAAACGCAGCACCCATTTTGCATACAGCTTTCTCAGGTCCAAATTTTCATTTAATATGCGATGTACCGTACTTTTTGAAATACCTGCTCTCTGCTAGCTTGCACACTTTCAGTCGACCATCATCCAGGATAACTTCGTGGATTTTCTACATCGTTTCTGGAGTCGTCACCTCATTTGGTCAACCAATGCAATGCTCGTATTGATAGCTCGTGCGGCCTCGTTTAAACTCTGCTATCCAATGTTTTACTTTTGTAAACGAAGGAGCAGACTCACTCAGAGAAGAATCCGGTTCAGCTTTCGTATTGGTTGTGCTGAGGCCTTGCAAATGAAAGTATTGTATCTCATAACGATGACCAATTTTCTCCATTTTTACAAATTCACTGAAAACGTTCACTATTGATGGCAGGCAAACAAATATTAAACAACGTGGCGTCTTCAAAATTGAAAAATATTCTTTCTAGATTGCGTACTTTCTAATACAGTGATATTTTTCAAGCAAATACCGCCATATATACGAGGGTCATCCGGAAAGTAGTACCCGTTCGTGAAATAAAGACACAAAAGTAAATATTAACAAACATAAAAAATTTTATTTGAAAGAGGATACTTTAAACTACTTCTCAACATAATCTCCAAGCAAATTAAGGCATTTGTCATAACGTGTGACAAGTTTCTGTATTCCTGCTGCATAGTCCTTCGCCGCCAGCTCATTGAGATACGCGAGGGACCCATCTTGCACAAATTTTTGCATAATGCAGATGGTGTTTAACAATTTCATGAACAATTGTTCGAGAAACATTGGGAAAATGCTCACAGATGTCATCAATTGTGACGCGCCGATCGTTCCTCACGAATTCGTCAACTGAGCTCACCAGTTGGTCTGTAATGACAGACGGTCTCTCCGAACGCTCATCGTCGTGTGTGTTCCCCCTCCCCATGTTGAAGTTGCGACACCACCGCCGAACAGACGACTCGTCCATTACATTGTCTCCATACACCTCCTTTAATTGGCGATGAATATCACATGGGCGAACGTTTCTTGCATTGAGGAATTTAATCACTGCCCTCACTTCACAACTGGCGGCGTTCTCAATTTTTTTAAACATTGTAAACAATCACAGAAACAACACAGGCAATGCTAGCGTCACGCAACTTGGCTCAGAGAAGGCAGACAAGCCACTGAAGCTATCTGACCTCGTCCAGCGGCTACTCGCGTCGTCAGCACTTCATGCGGCACGAACGGGTACTACTTTCCGGATGACCCTCGTAGATCAGGCCGGTTACTTATGGGCCTCCCATGTAGTAAGTCGCCAATCCCTCAATGGTATTCCTACGTTCCACAATACTTGCATTAGCTTTCTGTATTCTTCTCTGTCGAGCTTTTTCAAAAAAATTACTGTTTTTCGTCTATTCCTCACATAATACCGCTTTGCTCTTCTTTGGATTGGGAATCAAAATCGATTTAATGAAGTCTTCTAGAGCCTTCTTCACCATAAGTGCTAAATAATTGTCTAGTCTAATTGCTAAGTCTAAGGAATTTCTTCCTCATATCTATTTGTCACTAAACTATTCAGCAATTCTGAGGAGATATTACAAGGTTTGTATAAAAAGTATCGGGAAAATTTTCCAAACCTCATCGCAGTCTCTTCTTTCCCTTACCGTCGTATAATAATTCCCTATTACTATCAGATGTTTCCCTGCAGGAACACATGCGATTATATCCTCTAATTGATCGAATACCCTATCAACTTCTTCCTCTTTATGATTGCTTGGTCACATGTACACCTGAACAATGACCAAGTTCGTCGGTTCTGCTTTTACTTCTACTAATAAAAGTCTATCCGTTGCTTGGTCTACAGGTATGTTGACTACGCTTCTTCCTACCTTTCTATTCAATGTTATGGCAACTCCTCGTTTGCTCTCGCCCCCCCGCTGTATAGTGCTCTGTAACTATCACTCCAGCAATCCCCGCTATCCTTTCAACTCGCCTCACATAAATCAGTTTTAAATTATTTTATCATTAATCATAAATTTTGCCACACTTATCCGCACACCGACACGGAAATGACATTAACGTACTCGTATATTTTCCTACGGCCTTTTTTGACTTCATTTTCCGCATATCTTTTTATATCTCGTTATCTGCTAGCATCCCTTTCCCAAAGTCACTATAATCTACGTCACATTCCCAATGCTTTAGAATTCGGCTTGCCAAATCTTTTTACTGAAAAGCTCTGCCATGTCGTCTTTCCCTCTTCCCTGAATTTTTTCTGGCTCTATGAATAACTTTCCTTCCTCAGCTCCCATTTGCACTTTTACCAGTCTCTGATATTTGTACATGAACTAGTGTTTCTCTTTCCGCCACATACCCTAGGATTTCTTATCAATTCCTCGATTGTTTATTATTTAGTTCTCCGTAAATTCTTTAACCCTTTACCCTGTTCTTCCTATTCCTTCTCTAATTCTTCTTGCTGACCACATGTCCTGTGATTCATGGTTTCTTAATTATTTTCTTTTCGTATCGTTTCCTCTGAAGTTTTAGCTATGCCGTTTTCAAGGCCTGCCCGCTCCACCTTTATAGTTCTTGTCCCTTCATCCTTACTTGGATTGCTATGAAAAATTTTGTAATCCTTTCTGAAATACGGTATTCATTCCGGAATTTCCTCCTAAAAGACAAAAGGATAATTTGCACGCATAAGTACTTCTCAAGATACGTATAAATGGTTGCATTTTTGATGAAATAAACGATATTGCTCCGTGCTTCACGTTTACCTGAACACGTAAGCTCGACAAAATGGAGTCTGGTCGTACTTTTCAAAAGATTTCATCTAAAAGTCATTGGAAACTCAAAAAAACGGGTCAGATAGTTTTGGTGACTCCGGGGAGGAAAACATACCTTAACGATCTGCTAACGCTATAACCCTATACGCTAACGTAATGAGAATGGCACTCCAGAAGTGAAAGTAATAATCACCGAATCATAACGTCATCAGGAAGAGACACGAATCGCTCGGCATTTGGTAACGTTAGGTCCGCGAGTTGCGTAGTTTGAAGCTGCAAGTTGTTAGTATATTTTCTAACGAGATAGGTAATCTAATGATGCTCCTGAAAGAAGGGGCGGAAGGAACAGCAATCCTGAAAGATTGGTGTACAATGATACGTACCTAGGGAATAATTAGCTTTGCGTAAGCGCATGCACTTTCACTAATCTCGCGTTGGTTTTGTTGGTAAATCCCTTCCCGTATGGGATCGTCATTTAATGAATTTAGTGTTCGGTACAATATTACCTACCCTTCTTTGTTGTTTTCAAGCTTCCCCTTTCATCCCACGTCTCTCTCTCTCTGTGGGGGAGGGGGAGGAGGTCTCACGCCGTCCGTTGCCAACAGCAGTGTGGCACATTCCCTACCTGGGACTAAAGAGGCTGAGACCATGAGTTGTATGTCCATCAACAAGTAGAATTTCCCATTCTTAGTTTTCAATTCTGCAAGACCTGTCTTGTTATGGTGGAGGCCTGTCGTATATAGGGTTGTGGCTAATTTTTTATTTCCTTTTTTTCATAAGACAAAGAACTAATTCATTAGGTGAAATTAACACTCCTTTTAAATTGTCTTCCTCCAGCATGCACACAAATTTTCTCGTTATCTGAGTTTTTTTACGGAATATTTTTTCCCTTTTCTCTTTCTCTCTCCTATACTCCCATATCACTTGACTCTCCTACCTGATGCTTACACCCCATGCCACATATCTTCTCGGTGGATCGCGGGGTATTTATGCAGATGCAGATTTAGTGATGACGGCAGGCCATGTAGATACTTGAAACTCTTTGGCTTAGCCATGTTGGGAGACTTGAAACTCTGAAGTTTGCGACTCAGCCGTCAATTAACATTTTATATTCCACATGCGGACCATGTAAATTGCAGCGCACGAGCGATCCAAAATCCATTACATTTAAACCCCCGTTGCAAAGCAAGCGACGAGCACACTTCGAAGGAGGATGATGAAGCTACCCATTGACAAAAAATTCGATCTCCTAATATACAAGGCCCAGTCAGTTACTAGAAGACTCATTGAGGATGAAAACACTTCATCCTCACAGAACCAGATAATAATTAATAATAATAATTTGGCCCGGTCGATTAGAATCGGGCAATTTTTTGTTTCAATTTTTTTTGGGGGTACCTTATCTTTAAACCCCTATACAATTTCGTTAATTTTTTTAACAAATATGAGTTACATGCCCTTCCTTTCCGTTGTTCTCCCCGTTCCCACTTTGTCTTTTTTTTGCTGATGAATCTATCCAATATTTTCCTAATCGGTTCCTCGTGTAGATATTGCCCGATTTGTTGGATGTTATGAAAATATCCAAGGATATCTTCCAGTTCTACACCTACTCAATACCCCGCGGGCCGCCGCAAGGGCATTTGGCGGGCGGTGTTAGGACACCGCCCGTAATTAAGAAAGAAAAAAAACCTCATGCAAAAGCACACAAATATATACTAACCGCAAACAAAACATGGTATACATTCATGCAAGAACACTTACACCCCACTCACATTGTAAATTCAATGTTTTTAGTATTTCTAGACTGACTTCGGTTTCTAGCTATAATGATTTCTAATTGTTCGGGGAAAGAATGAGTATTTGTATCTATCCGTATGAGAATCTATCTCCCTAATTTTACATTTATGGTCTGATCTACCTAAGTAGTTTGGGGCCATTATAATTCCTTTAGTGTCATCGTTAAACTCGTTGAACTCAGTTCGCGTCTTTCCTCAGCATAAATTGGGCAATAAAGGACTCCTTTGTATTGCCGTGTCCTCCTCCATCATGCATTCACACGTCCCCTCCTTTTTTTCTATATTTCCTTTAGGTATCATCTAAACTCCCCGTGTCCTGTTAAAATGTGCGTAATTTCTTGGAGAACCAGATGGCTACCCAATCGTTTTGAACTAGCGATCGATTCCCAGCGTATCTCGACCGCTGGAGGAGTTCGATTTAAAACGAAAGAAGACGAAGGCAACTCTTAGGGTGGAGTATGCAATTCCAAGAGGTGGAGAACCTCCCGCGAGCTTTACATGACCGTTTCTTCTACCTTGGAGGCTGGACGCATTCTGTTGAATTGGAGAGCATACTCTTTGAGCGCGTCGAACACCACTCTTTGCACTATCTCGGCGAAACCCTTGCAGTCTGCGGGGCAACTTCAATTTGGTGAGATTTGCAACCCAGCTGGTAACCCTGCCCACCGTTATTGAGGGCCGTGAGAAGGGGAAATTGTCGGATGAAGTTGTGGTCCTCTTGAAGTCGCAACCCTCTACCATCACGAAACAGTCACTTGACCGAGTTAAGCGACTGTTAATGCCGCTGACTGTTCCTACATCTTCAGACACGTTCGGGGAGAAGACGTTTAGTGGTGTCAAGATTACCCACGTGCGGTTATTGAACTGAAAGAGACCTATCCCCTTTCCCCACTTCACAAACGGTACACAACACGACTTTGTCTTCAAAAGCTATCAAGGAAGGTCGCATCCAGGAGAGCATAACAGAATGCCGTCTTCGGGGAGGTGTGACATCGCATTGAATATTGAACAGAAAAGCTGCTTGTTTTCCTCTTAAAGCGTTCCAACTTGATGTTTGTTGCGAAAATAAGACTACAATTATTATAAGATGAAGAATTATTAAGGACGGATAAGATTTCCAAGGAGAAAATCATCCGAGCTCACGGTTCAAGTTAAATTTTCATACCTACGTGTTTATTCTGCGTATGCAGAAGTCATCCTAGGATGCATCTCCTTCGTATTTCACAGTCCTTTTAGATTGTGATCCCTGGTACCAAAGTGTAAAATAATGTTAATTACCAATCATGATAAAAATTATGACAGTAATATCGAAAATAAAATAAAAACACTGTTGGAACTTCAATATTCCTGTTATTTAATATAACCCCATCAACCAAAGATATAGATTATATATGGTCAAAAATAACCCTTCAAGTGACCAAGAATAGGACTTTGCCTCGCACATGATGTACTTACAATTGTGGGAACAAGGTTTAGTTTCTAACACAAACTTAGAAGTGCACAAGTAGGGGGGATTACTAAGTTGATTAAAAATACCTATTGCGACATTACGGTGTAAGAGTCTGCCCTTCTCCAAACTCGCTGTCATTAGGGGAGGGGTGACAGAGAGCCGAGGTCATTCTTGGATTTGGAGATTGGTGGGTAATTTGGTAGAGGTAGCACTTTCAGGGGGAGTGGGAGAAGAAACGGTGCGGAGGAACCTGCCATTGCCTTTTTCTTAATGAAAGACACCAAGAGGTCCACAGGTTTTAATGTCCTATCCAACCTATGGTGTGCCCCCATTGAAGTGCCTCCATATAGCACTCCGGGTGGGGAGTGTTCAGGATACCACAGAAAAATTCAGCCACAGCCGCAATTCAAACTCAAGCCTTTGGAGTCTAGCCGCCACAACAAACTCCAAAAGGGAATTATGTTGGGAGAAAGGGGTTTCTATTGAATATTCACGTGAAAGAGGTGCCTAAATAAGAGATGAATATCTAAATTTATATTATTTGTTGCTGTCCAAGTTTTATATATATATATATACCTGTATATATATATAATACCTGTATATATATATATATATATATATGAGGTACCTAAAAATATGTAGTAATTTTCAGATAACATGCAATATCTATTCCCACTCCTATTTGGCGGGTAGACTATCAATGAGTAAATATGGAAAAACGTGTATATTTGAAGTTTAATCCCTTAAGGACCTCAATGTCAAAATATTGATAGAATTGAAAATATCAATGTTGCATATGATTGTTTTACGTCTATAATGCTGACAAAGTCTAGGTAAGACAGATTGCCCTGCTGACCTGAGAAAACCAAAGATGCACAGCCTTTTGTTTAGCATATAAATAAAAGGAATTATTACTTTTAGCTTGATAAGGTAATGATACTGCTATTATGAATTAAAAGAAGCTAATTGACTAGACTAGATTTGGAGAGCTTTTAAAGAGCTTCTTCTAAGCTTTGTGGTATTTCTTGAATACCTGTATATATATATTTACAAATTCCAATAAGTAAGCAATAGTTTGCCACGATTTAAAAATAAGTAATTTTAATAAATATCTGTATAATATTTCCTCACCTGAATCTCAAACAAACCATGAACCGCACAATGCTTCAGCAAATCAATTAATTGGAAATTTGGTTGCCGGTCTCCTCACTGAACAACCACTGAGTACACCTTAACTGTTCAGTCAGAGCCCAAAATGATAGGATGTGGATCAACCAATACGTTTTCAGAAGTTCTGGCAGCTACTTTAAGGTGACCATTACCCGTTGTGAAATCTAGTTCTCTTGCTGAAACCAGACGATTAGGCAAAGTCACAATTAATTTGAAAAAAAAGGATGATATCAGTATATAAAGTAAGAAGGATTACATGAGCTACATACAGATTTTAGAAATGCAATAATTGAAACAGTCTTCAGACCTAAATCTATCTAATTCAATCTACTTGGAATGATAATCAAAGCTTTTTCTAAAAGGTAACTAACATTGGTGTTTCATGAATGAGGTACGGCTCCTTGCAATATTTTGCTGAATATTCATTTTCAAAAACCCTACATTTTAGAATAAGATTATTGATGTTTACATTTGGGACTGGTCATTAAAAAGAATACTGGTCTTGGTTTTTAATGTTGCATCATCAGGAACCTTGGCTCTGGAGCAGTGTTGGCCAGGGGTGAAGTCCCCCATCCAAGGACATTGACATCACTGATAAACAATGACCTGCAGCCTTTATTTGGAAGGTAGATTATATGTTATTGCCTATCAGTTAATGACTAAATGTCATTGAAAACATCCTGACTGCCTAAACAAATATCTTCACTGAAATAAATGACATCCATCATTACCTTATCATGAATTATTTACAGGTAAAACTAAGAAATGGGTTGGCAGTCATGAAAATTTTAGACTAAAATAAAAAAAATCTCCAAGCATGATCTATTTGACAAAAACTTTGAGCCCATGTGGATAAATATTAATTTAAAAACTATTAAAAAATCATAGGGAAATTACAATAATTAGATTTGTGCAATGTTATTAATATTCTTTGAAATGTTTGTAGCACATTTGGTTTGTTTAATAAAATAGATTTTCTACCCTCAAAACCTCAGATCAAATAACAGAATTCAATTTCTACAGACACCTTTGCTATGCACCTAATAAGCTTTACTCCTTATCATAAAGTAAGGGTCAGACTTATACATCTCACAGTAACATGGATTTATGAGTGCACAGACACATGGCATTAAAATGCTTTTATCCCAAAGTTGCTGCCACTGTTAGTTGACTGTTGAGTAGATTATGCCATTTGCACATTACTGATGTTGCAGGCATATGCGCTTGTGTTGGTCTTCGAGGGTGGATGTTCCAAGGACTTCAGATATGATCTAGGCATCAATCATTACCTGTGACCCTTGGATAATCTCTTACATAGTTAAATGTATGAAAAGGGGATGTTGATACTGATGATTTTCCCTCTGGCATTATTTTTTGTTTGATTGTTCCTTGTCCCATTTGATGTACCACTGTATTTAGCACCAGTTTAGTACATTTGCTTTTAGCTACGTTTATTAAGGCTGGGAAATGGGTTCCAGGAGTCATAAAGTGATTCCTTGAAAGAGAGTAGCATTAACATTGTCTAAGGCCACTAAGTATTTAGAGGGTTAGAGTAAAAGCTCATTTAATTCTATTTGAGAGAAAGCAGTGATGGAGATATGTCCAACATGAATGTTGTTGATGATTCCAGCAAAAATTTTCTTCTTGATTAGTTAAACTCTGGGATCCCTCGAAATGCTTTTCCTATTTATGCCAGAGTTCAGCTACATTTTGATTTCGACAATTGTCCTAAAACTGCGATGGAGCACTTCTTTCTGCATTAACATTGTGACATTAGAGCAAAAGAAAAAAATCTGTGCAGAAACAAGATTACTTTGATCAAACCAACACACATATTTTATTAAGTAGAGATTGTGAGGTGGTTGACACAAAATCCCTGAATAAAATCATGTTTCTCATTCAGCAGGCCACAGTTCACAACCTCCATGAACTCTTCCAGTAGGAAAATTACTGAAATGCCTCTTTTAAGGGAAGTCATGACAGGTCAATTAGTTTTGCCGGATTTTGAAGTATTTGCGCTTCATTGATGGTTCTGATTCAAGAACTTCCAAAGATTCTCTCACTTTGAAATCTTTGAATCCAAAGATTGGATCATGGCTCTGATTCAAGAAATGAACCCAAAGTTCATTGCATATATTTCACAGCAAAAAAATCATTTAACTTGACCAGAACTTAAATCTGGATCCTTCGATTTTCTGCCAAGTGCTTTTATCAGTTTAACTACAGAGGAAGCTTTTCACACAATTAATTTCTAGGGCCTTTAAGAGGTCAACATATTATGATGAATTATGATACACAAAATCCAGACATTTCAAGGGGTAAATATCATTCGCCTTGATCGCAATCCCAGATCTGTACTGTACCCACATCCCTCCCAAAGCAAATGATTTTTACACCTTAAAATGTCTGCATTTTACTGCATATTAGGATATGACTCCGTTAAAAGCCACTGTTGCCACATCTCTTGCAGTTCTTTGAATTTGTCTAAGATGAACACACAATGTCACAAGTAATTGTATTGGTGCTCATTGCACCACAGTCCAATAGGTTAAAGTCAATGTTTCCTCACAAAAACGTTTTCCTTTGACAAATTCAAAAAACTCCGGGAAATATAATGACTTACTTTAAAAGAATCACCCATTGATGCATGATGAAATGCAGAAATTTTATAGGGCATAAAAATCTTATAGATTTTTTGGGTTCAAGTAGTCAAGGCAAAAGCTTTTACACTGAGAAATTTTGACATTCCTATGCTCATCAGCAGATGGCTCAGTTGAATTAACTGTCGGGGCATATCCTGTAGTTTTTTTACTTTGAATCCTAGTTGTTAAAAGTCTGTTCTAGGATTTCTGTTGCACTCAACTAATTCCCTCAAAAAGGTGACTGCACCAATGGAAGTCTAATTTAATGGAATACATAGACTTGGCTGGAAGATTTACATTCCAAAGAAAAGACCTTGATTTAGGTCAGTATGAAACTTCTTTCAGATATGTTCACATTATGCTTGGATACACCAGAAATATTCAGTGCATTTTGGATAGTGTTGCAGACATCTCATTTAAAGATTTAGACTTTCCATCCCGTTTTTCTCATTTCTCACTGGAAAATTAACTTGTCACATATTATAGAGTACTCATGGGCATGTACCATTCTGAACACATACTTTTTGGCAGAGAACAATGAACAACTAATCCAATTAAAATTAGTCAACAACATTCCAGGAAATAGAACTGCAAGCTCAACACAAGAATTTATGTTCCACTTGGCATGGGTGAGAATATTATCACACCAAAAATATTAAATTAATCATTGATTTGAGTAATTTGGTTTTGTAAAATCGATAATAATATTGCTTAGTAGTTTATCCAAAAAAATCCTGACTAGTATTTTAACCCACGGTTATGATGCTAACTATTTAGTGGTATGTGATAGTTACTGGTTACTTGGGGGGAAATAACTAGCATAAAACGTTAGTAAACACTTGTTAGGGTTGAGAGAAGAAGGTCATTGTGTAGCGCAAAAGTGTTTCAGATCAGATACACAATCACAAGTATTCATGCTCAGAGACCAACAAAAGTCCACCCTTTCTTTGGTTACATGAGAGTGACTTCACCTTGAAGCATGTTAGCGCTTTTCCACATCATTTATCACTTACAAAAAGTCAAAACAACAAAAGTATTTACTGATTTACCTTTTTCAAATAAAACAAACATCTTTGAACAAAATTCTTTTGTCAAATGGTTACATGAGTCATCTTTAAAAAACAAAGATTGATAGATTACAAGAAATCAAACACACACAATGTGTATGAGTGTAATATAATGATATAGATGTCGGCACCTTCACACAAGCATTCACATAAACTTGTGTTTAATCTTCAATGCACAATGTTCCTTAGTATTTGGACATGATTATGATAGTCTATTGTGCCATCCTCAATATTCACAAGGCACCAAAAAACTACACATTTACAAAGGTGAACAAATAAATTCTGCATTTTCTCAGAGTTAATGGAGTATGGCAAATTTCTGAAATAAACAGGGTTTATCATCACTTTTAATACCACAATACGTCACTTTCCTAATTTAAAAAATATCAACCTGAGACAATTATTCACTTATGGCTTTCTCTGTAAACATGGAAACATGGAATGGACACCATTAAAGGATTATTATACGGAGTGATAACTGTTAATATGTGAATGGTATCATCAGCCTGATGATCCATGACTTCCTTCCCCCGAAAACTTTTGGGGTCTTTGGCAGTAAAGAGGTTTGGTGCAAAGAAACAGTTTCCCCGTAGCACAAAAAAGCATTCATATGCAATGTGTGGCCAATAATATAAAATCCCTTATTGATCCAGACACACAGAGGCACTTTTTTCAACAGTCTCATGTTGCACATTTGAAAAGCAGGAACACAAAATGTATGTATGTACAATCTTACACATTTTTATATGCCTATTTATAGCCCAAAAATCTGCAGAGTCCCTTGATTCCAACCAACAAAAATCAGTCATTTTTTCTAGCATTAACTTTTAATATGTTGCTGAAAATCCTTTATGGTCTTTGGTAGGAATAGGCTCCTGGAATAAATGAATGCAAAGACCTATGTTTCAATGAATCATTACTTGTGAAGAACCATCGATATACCTCACTGTCGTAGGCAAACAAAATTTGCTAGCATACATAAGTCAACGTTGATTTTAACATGATAAACAGTGTGATATGTTCACCTAGAAGTTTACCCTCAAAGCTTAATTTAAAATTAACTCCCTTAATAAAATTTCAGATATTACAAGGTCTTTAAATAGAAATTATAATCAAAGGAGGAGAGAAACTTAATGTTGAATTCAGAAAACTACTCGTTTCTCGTGCTTTTCCTGTCTATAGTAATAAAAAAAGTAATGATTGGGTCTTCTCAAAGGAACTCAAACCATGAAATACAGACACTCCCCAAATTATTGTTATCCAATTTACAAAATATGATCAAAAGTTAATATTAACATGTCATCAAAAGAATAACCTGATAAGGATCCTCGTAGTGACAAAAGAAAGTACAGGCTGATTGATTTAGAAACCCCAAAAAGCACATCAAAGTATACTCAAGAGTAACTGAGGGATATGCTGTACTACTGCAAGGAAAAATTCATAATCAAACATAAATACACTTGTTTTATTGTAGCTGGGAGACCAGGAAAAATCCCTCAACCACTGAAATGATTTGATGGGCTATAAGAACTCTGCTATTTTGATTAACAAAGAATGGGAAGGATATGTTTTACTGCAAGTTTCATGATTTTTTTCTACAATTTCCACTGTATTTATGAAGGAACGAATATTTGATAAGTTGAATCAAACAACTAACTTTAGTACTTCTTAGTGTTTAAGGAAATCCTTTTCTGTACCAGTATCAACAACGTACAAATTGCTTCTTTGTTCTTACCAAATTGCGTAAGAAATCAGCACAATTAAATCATAAAATCACTGAATAAACTCTTATGTTAGCAGTTAGAGGAGATTTCCAGCCATGTTAACTTTGCAAATATATCCTTCATGAGTTATCACCAATTAACACTTCAGTCTAGTCATCAAAATCTCTGATAGTAAGTTGGGGAATGCCTGTACCTAATTATTTTCCAGGATTAACAATTAAATATTAAAATACTTCCTCCTTTGTCTTCCATAATTATTAAGATTGATAAGCATATCATCACTAATGATAAGATCCAACCCATTTACAATGCAATAATAATATCTGCATTGTATTTAAGGGCATGGAAGAATTCAGGACAAAGCTTATAGTAGGTAATTAATTAAGACATTAAGGCACAGAAACTTAGAATTTATAATACAGAATATTTGTCGGAGATTTTACATATTTCTTTCATGCATTTCCATTTTCACCATGGAGAAGGATTGTTCATATGTGCCTTAGTAAAGTACTGAGAGGTTGAGGTATTTAATATCCATTACTCTTGAAGAAATGAGAAATTTTTGTCGCTACAGATAATGTTCATAAATGTATTCAAGAGTATAAGGGTAATTGTGGAAATGTTTTACATCCATATTTGAAAAATAAAATTACACTGGAAAAATAATATCGGTGAACCAGGGCAATCCAACCAATTTTATTTCACAAATAAGGATGTAAAAGGTTCACTTTGGGTTATAATGTTTCCAGCACAGTGTATCAAGCAACTATATTAATAACAGTTACTGATTGGAAAATGTGGACATGGAAGGACCAGTATCAACAGTAGAAAATCAAATGCCATAAAAAATGTGATGTGATTGCCAACAAAATACCATTTTCCTTGGCCTAACAACTAAACTCCAGGGTGAATATTAATATTTGAATAAATTCCAACATTCTTATCTGGGAGTGACAGTCTTAATTCATATTACTTAACAACAAAATGAAGGAATTTTGGTTAACGTCAAGTGCATATATGTAGGTAGATGAACAAATTTTCAAGAATCGCTGGAAATCCGAAATACTCATTGCAGTCTCCAATGACGGTGGTGTTTATGTAATAAATATTTATTACATTAAAAGGTCAAAGCAAAAAGACACTATCATGCTATGTGATATCAAGTCTCTCCAATGATGTCAGGGTTGATGAGAAAGGAAGTTGTCATTAACATGTAAATTCAATCTTGATTTTTCTGATGTGAAAATCTATCAAAACAACTAAACCAATTAAATTGAGCATCTGTGAATTTAATAACCCATGCAGGCATTTCACTCCAAGAACTGCATCATGCAACAGATAATTGTATTCTAATCTTGCGAAATGACGTCCAGGGGGAATAGCCTTAAATCACTGTAAATTACTGAAAACTGTTACGTAACTTCACCCTGGCAACAGCACCCATACATGCCATACTCAAAGAGTACCCCTGCAAGAGATGCCTGCATACCGATGCCACCAGGGGGGGTGGGGGGGGACTTCTTCTCATTTCTGTAAATATCTAAATATGCATGATACATTAATTCATATGAAGAGCTTAAATAAATAATCAGGACACATTCAGCAAATTAATCGGCCTCAGGCAAATCAAAGGAGTCCACACCGTCAGTCAACTGTTCCCATTCACAGCAGGGTCAGTCATACCACAACCTCAAACCAGATCAAAGGCACACCCAATTGCCTGACGCCACCTCTCTTTCTCTCCAGCTCCTGCTGGAACAGCCACACTTTCTCCACCAAACAAAGAGCTTGCAGAGTCCCATGAGAAACCTTGAACACACACTTGACATGCCATGAGTTTTTCCCCAAGGGAAAGTGGGTGAAGAGGGAGGGATGACGTGTACATGTCCAATTGGGGGGGGGGTGAAGGGAGGGTAGTCTTTCAAGAGGGTGCAGACATCCCCTCCCTCTCACATTGCACCACCACCTTGCCTCAGTCAGCTGAGCGTCGCCTCTCGCCTCCTCTACTGGTGCTGCACTCCCTTCCGGATGCTGCTGGGGGAGACATTGGCGCCGCCACGGGGGGCCAAGTGCCACTTGGAGATGTCTTTGGGGGGGAGGAGGGGTGGGGAGATGTCTTTTTTGCTGCACCTCCCTCCCCCTGCTGCTGCTCCTCCTGTAGTTTCTTCCAAGTCTCACCCAGCGCCTTGGCAAAATGGTCATCAACTGCCAAGAGAGAGACAATGGAATCAAGATGGGGAGCATCACCAATTCCCATTCATGCCATCCACCTTGTAAGCAGCCATTACGCCAAGTTACACAATCCTAACTTCAGTACCAAATTCAGGATACCTAAATTCATATTGTGGGAAAGGAGGCATTGTATTTGATAAATGAGTTGGAGGCAATTTTCAGCACTGAAAACAGAAATAAATATGACCCTTATTTTCTATCTGATTCTTGTACCAACTACCATTGACTGATAGGCATAAGCGCTTTGATATACCTATAATTTTAGTCGTGAAATCTAAAATATTTTCGATGGAAGCCATTAATTATGATCTTCTGGTATCAATGTGCTCCTATATGACAGAAGCCACACAATTATTGGAATGTGCAAATAATTTATTCAAAAGCCAGTTTCCTTATTCAGCATTCCGTTATACCGCTCAGAACATAACAAATCCAGCACCATTCCTTTTTCTTACAATTTTTTCTCTTTTTTTGAAAGAGGAATTGTAAATATATGACAAGCAACACTGACCCTACTATGTACCAAGCCATTTCCTCATCAGAAATATGCATTGAATCTGACATGATGACTATTAATTCCTATTTGAATTAAAGTGCAAACCCATGTTGACAAAAACAAAACTATGATGGACAACCTGATTTCACTACCTGAAATAAGCATAGTTTTAAATGACCTTCATACTCTGGGAATAGGCCTTAGAAGTAAAACATACTCCAAAAAATGGTGGATGGCATTCCGCCCCAATTAGGTCTTCTCGAAGATTGCCGACCACTCTTTGATGGTCTAAGTATTATCCCAGTGCACAGTATACATATACATATACTTACATATATCTTGCACTCAATTGCATGTTAAGGAAAAGATAAATGTCTACTGCAGAAGGGCTAATAAACACAAGTATCACATTAGGACTACAAAAAACTTGGATGTTCTTCACTACAGTTAAATAAGTGCATATAAGAAGTATGTCTAACAAGTAGTACAACATGTTGTCAAATTCGATCAGTCCTCTTGGCAATAGGGTAAAACGATAATGGAAAACTGGTTTATCCCTTAACCTTCGTACTATACTGGTTTATCCCTTAACCTTTGTACTCTCATGATGACTACTTTGACCTTGATTTCTCAAGAATTAATTTTTATGGTGTACACACACTTTTTCATATCTTATGCCATGGATGCTCATTTCTATAATCATCAATTTTCCTATGTACTTTGTACTGACTGAAAACATCCACCAGGGCCTGATACTATGGCATAACTGATACTAAGGTGAAAGTTCCTGATAGGCTTGATCACAGGGGATTCTGTACTTTAGTCCAGAGGTTAATGGGATAAAATATGTTCACCATAAATGCAATTATTAATTATACAATACAAGTTATGTAAATCAACTGCAAATAGAACAGTTTTAAAATTGCCATATATTCCAAAAATGAAGAAATAATTAAATAGAGTTGCATCGAGCACTTTGCAGGCTTGTGAAATAACCATCTGAAGTCAAAATATTTACAATTAAATAGATACAATACTAATTTTTCCCATCGATAGAAAAGTACTATTGTATCTGTATTTTGACTGAAAAATTAAATGAAACGAAGCTTGAAGCAGTTCAGTTTACACATAATATTTGTGCAATCAGATTGGACAAACATTTCGTGTCACCAAGTGAGTACTTAAGAGAAAGACAAGAAAATTCGATGAAACTACTTGGCTCATGAGGCAAGAGCTATCCTTGTCCGTCAATATTTACTTTAATGCATTGGAAATTAAGGCAAATCCTTAATTTTTGCTACCTACTTGATAAATATGCATTCCAGGTTCCTGGTTATAATACTCTTTGGGCAGAAGATGATTGGGAATTCCTATTTTAGATTGCTTAGGATACGACAATAAGATTAATATAACACTTTTGAAAATTTATACTGCTGTTTTTTTTTTAACCTACATAATGATTATAGTATCATACAAAACCAGTAAAACCATAGTCATCTGTCTAAAAATTGTTCATCTATTTCAGCATTTTTTTAATGTTTACTACTTCATTACAATTAGCTGATTTAACTCTTTATTGAGTTTTTACATATTTTGAACTCAACAGTTCAATGGCAATACACTAACTACAAGGCGTATTTTTTAAGTAAGTTCCATTTTAAAATTTGGCCACTGCAGTGCTGTGGTCAGCACTTGGCACATGCACGTTATGCACCCCTGTCTGTTACGAAGCCAAAGTTGCTATTATGGAAACATTGGACCATGTTTACATTAGTTTGTGAGTATTTCAAATGCCTCTGCCGACTGAGAATCCCAATAACTGTGAAGTATGCACTGCTATTCATTTTCTTAGTGCTAAAGGAGTGAATGCAGCAGAAATTCATCATCAGATCAGTTAAGTTTAAAGAGAAAACATTATGAGCAATGGAATAGTACAGAAATGGGTTAGAGCTTTTAGAGACATCGCATTGAGGGATCTGGGTTCGAATCCCAGTCAAGGCGAATGATTTTTACACTCTGAAATTGTTGCATTGAATCGCATGAACGTTCATGATAAGGAACAAAGTTGGTGACCTTCAGTCGTTACTGAAGATTTGATGCAAAACGTTGATGAAAAAGTGAAATACTACTCTGCCCAATGAATACGCGAACCGAGGCCATAAAAACTTTATTTTACAAAATTTAGTCTACATCGATTTTGTCCCCTTCAAAGAACTCTCCAGTCGTTTGCTGCGCACTTATTACATTTTCTTTTCCACTGTTCAAAGCACCCTTGTAAGTCCTCGGCAATTAGGCTTTTTAGTTTTCTTGTAATTTCTTGCTTTATTGTGTCTCCCACATCTTCCCAGTGATTTTCTCTCATCACACATTTGCATTTTGAGAATAAGAAAAATTATCAAGGGGCGAGATCTGGCGAATAAGGAGGATGATCAAGGATGGTGATTGAATTTTTTTGCCAGTCACTGGCGAACAATCAATGCTGAATGTGCAGGTGCATTGTCATGGTGAAGAATCCATCCCTCATGTTCGGTTAAAATAGTGTGCACTGTTGATAATCCTAAATTCAGTTCATCAGGTATCATTTGGACAGTTTTTAGACAATCGGTAAGGACAAGGGACCGCACACGATCAATGTTGTCGTCAAGACAGGTGGTTGAAGGTCGTCTCGGCCTAGCATCATCCATGGCGTCTTGTCGGCCATCTTTAAAACGCTTAATCCACTTGAAAACGGATGTTTTCTTCACAGCATTATCAACGTAAACAGCTGTCGAAAATTCAGTAATTTCTTGATAATTTTGGCCGAACTTCACCAAAAAACTTGATGTTGATTCGTTGCTCTGTGATTTTGTCGATTTCCGTTTTCAACAAACAGTAAAAACAAGGACAACAGAAACTAACATAACTGGCACCGTACGCACAGCTCGACGACCCGCCAAGCACAAACGGTTCATTGGATCTCAGGCAACTAGCGCTGGAAGTGGGCGGGATGGGGTTATAGTCCTCGTCATGGCCGCTAAATCGCACCAGTTCGTGCATTTAATTGCACAGACCACAAGAATAGAAGCTTCATAATTCCATTACTACCTGATGAGTTTCCTTAAGTGTCAAGAAGTGTTACCTGTGAATTTGTGAACGAATACTTAAATTATCAAAAGTTTTGCTCACACTGGGTACTGAAAATGTTGACGTCCACACAAGGCTAATCAAACTCAAGATCTCATCGGATTGTTTGGCTGGGAACAAGTTGATCATCCCCTGTACAGTCCCGCGATTCAGCACTCAGCGATTGAAACCTGTTTTTGCACTTGAAGATGCATTTGGGTGGTCAGCGCCACGATGATGACGATGAGGTCCAAACGACTGTGTCAAATCAGGTGGCAGACTTCTAAGAAAATAGGATTCAAAAGCTGGTTCTATGATTTGATAAGTGCCTTCATATTAGTGGAAATTATGTAGAAAAGAGATTAAGGTACTGCAAAAATAAAATTTTTGGGAAAAGTGTACTATGTTTTTTTTACTTCAAAACAGTACCTACTTAAAAAAAAAACACACACTGCTCTTGAATTTCCTATGACTTTCCATTTGCCTCTCACTCTCCTGATATTTTAATTTATCAATATAATCCCACATCAATGAGTTCAATGCCAAAGCGTGGTTTATGTTTATTACAAGCCTTTCAAATGCTGACAGTCTACCTATTTTGATTCACTACACTAACAAACTCGAAGCAAATAGGAAAAAAACTTCATGTTCAAAACCATATTAGAATATCCAATTGCAACCTTTCATTTAATTACAATTATGTTGTTTAATATTCCATCACATCAAGTTGATGGTTTAATAATTTTTTTTATGATGAGACTGGTTTGTTAATATGCTCATAATAGGGTAAAATATGTTGACATATGAAATGAAGGGAACATCCATTGCATCCAATAACTATGAAAATGATACGTAATGCTTCGGCAAATTTCCTCTTTCAGTTATGCCCTTGGGTGCACACATGGTAAGCGAGCTGAGTCTTCTCCACCCATTAAATAGTTCTAGTACTCTTAGATGAATGAGATTCAGTAAGAGCTTAAGTATATAGATTCATTGCTGAGTAAAATGCTGACCACATCACCACCGCTACTGGAAAGCTGCAAAAAGGGTTCCGAGGGGCAGACGAGTTATTAACGAGAAAAAGAAGAGTAAAACACTCACCTGAATTTCCAGTGATCTTAATGGTAAGGCTACTGTCGGTAGGTGGGGTTGTTGGAGGCCACAGTCGATTACCCCCACTTGCAAACAAGTGCGCATAGTCACTGCCGAGGGAGCGACGGAAGTGCTCATCAATGTCCGGGTCATCCCCACTGCCTGCCTGTGCCACTGCAGGAGGCAACAAGAAATTGGCCATTACTGTTATGAAATATGTCACAGATTCACAAGGTGCAATCAAGAAATCACATGTGAGCAATGATTTACAATTTCTTTCAGTGAGATATAATAAATGTTGAAAAGAGTAAGCAACTGTAATCCCTTATCCATATGCAGGTTAGACTCCCACACTAACAACTCAAATATTTAATTTTTTTGGTGATGGAATATTATTCATCATGACTGAAGATGTTTAATGGTACCAATATTTTCATTCCGGTATGAGATTGGAAACAATGTAAATAATTTTTAAATCAACTTTGCAATGACATTTAATGCACTGTTTTTTGAAAAAAAAGCCGATATTTATAAATTTTATAAACAAAATTTCATTTACTTCATAAAAAACTCAAAATTATTTGTGGGTGTTATTTAACTTTAGAAGATACGACAATTGAAAAAACATCAGTGTTTAGTGAGTCATGAAAAGATTGAACCAAAGTATGAGACAACAAAGTACATATCTCCAAAGTCTTTCGAGATAATGGATATCAAATTAACATTTTTTTAATTTCTCTGCAAAGTCTATAAGCATGCAGTATACTTTAAAAATCATAAAAGTTAACCTTAATTCTTGTCCAATTTGATATTCCGGCATGTAAAAAGGAATTATTACATTCTCATAAAAGTTACATTCCTCTTCTATTAACAATGTATAATTTATGTGTATTGGTGGTCCAAATGTTGGAAAGCATGGAGAGAGAAGTTGAAAGTGGGGTAGAATAAGTGGGAGTAGTTTAACAATTTAGCCTGAAAAAATACAATAAGTGATTTTGTTCTTCCAAAATATTCAATTTTCAACCTTCATTGCAGGAATAGAAGGAGAAATTATTATCAAACATTCATATCTATTCATATTATCAATTCTTAATATCTTAGAACATTCCTGAAGGTACTGCTTCCATATATGATTGGCAAAACTCATCTGAGATGAAAAAAGCCAAAACTGGGTACCACACTGGCATCTATCACACTAACATAAATCTGGTACGGTTTGGTTAGAGCACAAGTGTTTTAAATGGTGGTGGAACAATTTCTCATTTAATAATATTCCTGATCTTGGTAAATAATCGATTCTACCTATTAACATTTGAGACGTCTCAGGATCACTCTTAATGAACTTGAGATGTATATGTGAAATATTAATGTGATCATTGGCTAAAGGAGGAGTACTACCTATATAGGAGGATAATTTGAAAAGCTCTCAGAATGGAATTAAAATAAACGACTTATCTTAGTGAAATAGTATTTTTCAATGTAGTCTCTCTGTAATTTAATGCACTTGGTCCAGTTCCAATGTATTGATCCCATCTTGAAAATTAGATTCCTTCAGGCAGGCAAAATACCTGTCTACTTTGGCTGTTAGTTCTTTGTTTGAAGAGAGTCTCTGTCCACCGAGGAAACTTTTGAGCTAGGGGAAGAGATGGAAATCTGATCAAGGCAAATCAGGCAAATAAGGTGGGTGTGGCAACAATTTGTAACTTAGTTCACGTATTTTTGCCATGGCAATGACGCTTGTATATGGGTGTTCATTGTCTTCATGAAAGATGACTTTCTTCCTTTCCAAACCTGCCCTTTATTCGTACATATTTTGCTGTAGTTGGCCCAGGAGGTTCGCGTAGTATTGTCCAGTAATTGTTTCACCAGTGGGCAGATAATCTATCAGCAGAATCCCTTCCCCATCTCAGAAAACTGAAGCCATCACCTTTCTGGCCGAACATATTGCCTTTGCTTTCTTCTGTGGTGGTGAATCAATATGTGTCCACAGCTTTGACTGCTGTTTTGTCTCTGGTGTATAGTGTTGGACCCAAGCTACACCTGTGGTCACAAATCGGTGCAGAAAAACTTGTTGGTTTGGCCAAAATGGGTCAAAAACATTGTTTACAAATTTCCATTCTGATGCATTTATGATCCTGCGTCAAAAGTTGCAGTACCCATCAAGCAGATAATTTTCTCATATCCAATTCCACAGATAAAATGTGATATGCCAATTCAGATTACATCTCTAAAGCTTCAGCAATTTCTTGCACTTTCATTCGACGATCCTCTATGACCATTTTATGCACTTTTGCAATAATTTCTGGGGTAGTGACACATTTTGGCCTACCTCTACGAGGATCATCATCTAAGCTGCCCCGACCAAACTTACTCTTGTTTGTCAACTTGGCAACTGCTGAATATGAAAGAGCAGAGTCTCCCAGAGTGTTCTTAAAGTTGGCATTATTTTCATTTGCTTTCATCCTTTCTTTATGAAGTCTTTAATCAATGCTCAAATCTCAATTTTTTCTATCTTCACAAATCACTATATGAGAAAAACAACAGAGAGGCATTTGCACCACAGATCTCTTCCCAGAGCACTGATGAATCATGTGTTTACTCGTAAAGGATTACCTATTATGACTTGGGAAACTCCCGCAAGCATTGGTGGTGATACTGAGAACCTTTTTAACTATCCTTGTATTAATCATGGACATAGGGGACACGGTAGTCCAGCAGTAGAGCATTAGACTACTGACCAGAGGGGCCAGATTTGGTTTTCAGGCACACTCTCAGCTCCACCAAAGCTGTGTGATCTATCAGGCACTAGATCTTCCCTGGAAACCATAGCTGGCACAGAGAAAGGAACTGGCCCCCCTACTCTGATGAGTGATTTTCACATGCCATTGGACGTACTAACTTAGCCCTCTACCCTCACCTCATCAAATCAACATTTGGGTTGATTACTGTGGTTTTTTCATGGAGATGAAATTACTGCTTACTTCAGTAAAGAAAAAAATGTAGCTGTTTTTATTGATCTTGATGACAAGAAACACTACAAGGAGTTGACATGCAGTTCTTTTTGGTATTAAAATGCATTTTGACATTGTGCCTGTTCTCTTTAAGAAACTTAATTTAGTTGCTTCCATAAAAACCATCCTGTATTATGCATTATGTAAATAATCATCTGATAAATTTAATAACTTTTTGTTTCTTCAGCTGAGGATAATCTCAGGAAGAGAAAGTCCTAAAGGGGAAGGACATGAACATGGATGCGGTTTTATTCCTAAGGCATAAAAATTTGGAAACAGTGTTTGGGATGATGTGTAGCCATTTAGGTGGACACAGTGCAGTATTCAAACAAATGGGATGGGACCAGCTTGATTCTTAATGAAGATGGAGTAGGGAGATAGAATATTTGGTATAACTTTACCATAGAAGAGTGCCAAGTGTAAAAGAAGGTCGAAAATAATTACTCTCAGGAGTCTAAAAATGAGACGATACTATAAAAATTGGATGGAATTGGTTTTCACAGTTGAGCGTCTGCGTGTGCCCATGGAGCCATGCCCTCTCGGTTTGCTGAGTCCTAAATCACCATCGGTACCCGATTATGCCTCTGCCTATTTACTAACCTCCCCTCTGGGCACTAATTCATCGAATAGCTGGCCAAGGAGGCATAAAGAGGCAGGATGGTCTGGGACAGATTCACTGGATTGATAACATCACTTTAATTCCCATAAAAGTGCCAAAGAAAATTTTTTTACAAAACTGTACACACTCATCCGTGATGCATGCTCTTTGAAAAGTAGAAACCAATGGACCATCACAAGAATACAATAGTACTTATGCCTAGAGAAGACAGAGAAGGCGACTTTTCACATTTTACCTATCTAGAAGTGTATTTACTAGAGAATAGAATACCAGGCAAAGAACTTCATCAATGATGACCAGTCTGTATTCAGGAAATAATAAAGCATAAAACAATAAGTCATTTAATCCGCTTGAGTATGCTAACACAGGAGAATATGGAAAATGATGAACAGTGATAGGTATACCATAGAAGAGAAGTTTTGCTTTTGGCCAGTGAAAAATGAGTCACTGTTTTCAAGGTCCAAAATATTTCCTGGCCTGTAAGACACTCTTTTAGTCCAAATTTGCTCAAAAATTACCTGTATTTTGTGTGCCAAGGGTATCCGAACATGACTTTGTCCTATTAGATGCAAACCGATTCATCAGGAAAAATACTCTCTATTAAGTATTTTTTCCCTAATTGGATAGAGAATATGGTTCTCTTTATCACAAATTTTGATGACATCACTGTTTTGAGTCAGTAGTAAGAAATATAGTTTAATATTTCATATATTTCATTGAAAGTACTTCCGAAACAATTCCCAAATGAATCATAAATTTATACAATGTAGTGCATTTAGTTTCATCTCACATGTGGCAATTCTGCAAAACTTAATACACATTGGGCTAATGGGAATGTCAACACACTGCTAAAACATACATACATTGTATCTCTCCCGATAAACTCAAGTCTACAGGCTTAAGTAGTTCAATTTATTATATTCGATGGTTTCTGGCTCAACTTTGAGAAATTACACGTTCATTAAATCAAGAACACCATCCATTTTTCTACTGTTTTTTATTTTGGTACTACAAGTATCAACACTTAGGTGTCATCATCAGGTACAAATGCTTTCAATGCTTAGGCGTCACACAGGTACCAGATGATGCATTGAAAGTAGTAGTACCAAAATAAAGATCAGTGGAAAAATATATTGTGTCCTTCATTTAACAAATTTAAATTCAACCTTAAGAAGGATGAGAACATTGTAAATGCATAGTAAATGGTTGCTTATAACAGAAAAGTTCATAATATCAAAAAAATTACAGAAAATAGGCATCGGATAAAAAGTTAAAACTATAATAGCCTCATGAGATCTTAAGATAGAAGAGGGTCATACAATATTGCATTTAAACTTGTAGTCATGAATTATAGTTCAGAATACAGTAATAAGGCAGCTGAAAAGTGTTTTGCCCCACCTCCGACTGAGATGATGATACGAGAATAGAGGGAGCAGAGGCGAGATTAAATAGATGAGGATATAAGTAAAAATATTCACATTCATATGCTCCTAAATTCTCAAGAGTTTCCCCTGGAACTTCCACTTGAGTACGAAAGAAAGATTATAAGGCACCAACACATGAGGTTACATCAAACGGAAGATTGAAACAGCTGTCGATTGTTGATGTTTGTGATTGAAAAAGTCCCAGGCAGAGAATTAAAAGTATTGTGTTTTTTTTAAATGTGATATCAATGATTTCCTACATGGAAAAGAAGATGACATTTCATAAGTGGAAAGTGACAACCCTGGCAAAAATAAACACGGAAATGATTTAGCAGCAGTGATGACAAATTTCTGGGATTCTATTTACAAAGCATAAATGTTGACATATGTGTAGCTGCTTATTATTAAATGTAACAATTCAATTGTCTTCATATTAAGTGTTAACATCAAAATACTTTGATCCTTTTTTGTCTGATCAAGTAATTTTCATAAATTCTAACCTGAAAAAAGAGGGTGCGTCTTCAATTGTTCCTGGCTCAACTTTGTGGAAATTCATGTTTATTCAATGAAGAATACAATGTATCTTTCCACTGTCCTTTATTCAAGTGAAACTAGTTTCAACGCTTCAAGCTTGAGTGTTGAAACTAGTTGTACGTCAATAAAGGACAGTGGAAAGATACATTGCATTCTTCATTCAATAGGGTGCGTCTTATTCGCCAGGAAATATAGTAATCTAAAATTTAATATTTTGACCAAATCCACCTCATATTTTGCACGTAGAGCATTTCATTAGTTCACATGACACAATTTTCTGTTTTTCTCCCAGCAGTTACAAAGTATTATTTTCAACAAAGCTCCGACCAGAAGAGGGATTTACCCTTGTACAATTCATAACAGGTGAGAATTCACATCGGTTTGAGCTCTAGGAATATTTGTAGAGTGGGCAAAAATGCAGTACTGTGTAGATGACCACAATGAAAAGTCACCCTCTAGACTCAAATGTCGCATACCTTCAGATTTGCAAGATTTCTCAACATTACCCATTCTCTTGGGCTTTAAGGTGTGTAAATGTGACCTATCAGACCCAAGGAATGCCATCTTCCATTGGCAAACTGTCAATACTTCCTTGAATGAATAGAAATCTCCTTGAGTGGCTTGACTACCTGTATTGCTATTATGTATATATTTGCTACTACACTTTGGGTAAATAATGTAAAACTAGCGCAATAAAAATAGGAAGATTAATTTTTTGAAAATTCATCTTATGATATACATTCACTGGAAAAGTGTTTACAAATATACCTTGGGAAAATAATTCTATCCAAAAAAGAAAATGAAGCTGCCAGCATTATACCATGAGATCCAAGGCAAATATGCTATGTATGGCAGTAATTCTAAATATTTTGTGTTTGGAAAGCTTTCTCAGTTTAACTTGGCCTTTGCAAAATAGGAATTTGTACTGAGTGAAGTGAGCAGCAAGTAGAAAATACTTGGTGCATCACTCAATATTGTGCATTTGGCACACATGTAAACATAGCCCTCTATTACAACAAGCACTCTATAGTCAAGTACTGCATTAGAACTCCAATCATTTGCCCTACAGTGACCAGGCACAGGTAGCTGTCACAAAACTTTTCATTTGAGAGAAGTAAAGGGAAGAGCACCCACTATGGCCACATTTCTTTGTCTGGATTGACCTGCCTTAGGTCAGATACCACAAGGAATGAAATTAATAAGTATTTGCTGCCTTTTTGCATGAAATTTGTAGAATGAAAATAGCCATAACAGATGTATGTCTTGGGTATATTTCTAAAATCCATGAATCAATTTATAAGTCCCCTGAAAATGGCTAAAGATATAAGTAATTATTTTCCATTTTATGCTATAAATTGCATTAGGTTACATGAATAGCTCTGATGGATTTCCTGAGAATTTAGGCTTCTTTGCTTAAGTTAACCAACTGAAAACCTAAAGGCTATTAAGATATGCCACACGTATAAATGATTAAAAGCCCTATGATGACAGGGATCAACGCGAAAGTTAGTCAACACAGGTCAGTTCCTTCCCCATTTGATGCTAGGGGATTCCCAAGATAATCTACAAGGCCCGTGAAATAACATAACTTGAGTGAAAATCAGGATGTGGAGGGGGTCACCATGCATCAAACCCTAGAACACCGGTCAGCCATTTCCACCTATTGGGCTACCACGTCTCCTGAGCTACCAACAAGGCTCATAAATGCGGGCATGGAATTCAGAAGATCCAGGTATTCCGAGTACGTGGTGATTTGTACGCATTATGCTCGGAGCGCCCAATCGCGGCCCCTTGCCAAACGCGTGTGAAACAAAGAGAAAGAGACCCACCCCTAGTGTGTGGCGGCGACGGGGGGCAGCGGCCGGGGGCGCACGTGATGACGGAGGGCCGGAGGAACTGCTGGGGCGGTGGCAGCGGTTGCGGCTGCCTCATGTCCAGGGGCCTTGCACCCTCCACTTCCTCTTCATCGTCCTCATCCTCCTCCTCCCTGGGCCCGACGCGCCTGTAAGGGTACAAAGACAAAGAGTGGCGTGAGCGGGAGAGACAGCACATGACGCATTATTTTCCTGTCTAAATAATGAAATAAAAGAGCGGAAAAATTAAGGTGACAGTTTAGAAAATCTTTTTGAGTCCGTAAAAGCTGGAACGACGGACGGGTTGGATTGTCTGTGGCAATTAACGCTAGCGGCAATCACTTCCGAGGTCGGAATAGTGTACGTACAACTTTAAGAAGACCACATGGCGATCCTCGGATTATGCACCAAATTCCTTTCCATTAATACTTTCATTACTGAAAAGGTAACGAGCGTTCGCCTTGGGTGTTGTTTGTCGAGTAATACAATCTTCTATTCCCGCAAAACAACGGAAGAACAGTCGAAAACCAACACTTCGTCCAACCAGAAGTCGTGGAACAGGCCTCCGTGAAATCGCCTTCGCAAACGCGAAATCGGAATTTTTACCAAATTAAAAACGATATTTCCTTCAATTTAGTTGGGGAGCAATTTAAAAAAGCAAAGGAAAAACTCACCCGAGATGACGGGAAAATTCTTTGCCAGCCCCTGGAAGTGTCTTTTTTTCCGAAGTGAGAGGCAGGAATATCCCTCTTGATTGGACGAACTGCGACATTGCATTTCATTGGCCAACGAAAGCTGACCTCTCTGAGCCCATATATACTACCCTGCCCAATAAAACTGAGGCCATAAAACGTGATTTTGCAACATTTAGTCTACATAGATTCTGTTCCCTTCAAAGTACTCTCCATTCGTTGCTATGCACTTATTCCACCCTCTTTTCCACTGTTTAAAGCACCCTTGGAAGTCCTCGGCAGTTAGGCTTTTTAGTTGTCTCCTCGTTGTTTCTTGCTTTATTGCGTCCACATCTTCCCAGTGATGTCTCCTCATCACATTTTTTCACTTTTGGGAATAGGAAAAACTTGCAGGGGGCGAGATCTGTCGAATAAGGAGGATGATCAAGGATCAAGGTGACAGAATTTTTTGCCAGAAACTGGCGAACAACCAATGCAGCTTGGGCTGGATTTTTGCACACATTTTTTAAAACCCAAATGTTCGGTTAAAATAGTGTGCACTGTTGATTTTCCTAAATCCATCGGCTATCAATCGGACGGTTTTTCGACGATCGGTAAGGACAAGGGGCCGCACACGATCAATGTTGTCGTCAACACACACATAAGCAGCAGCAGTTATTAGGGGAAACGAACGACAGCTGAGGTCATTTGCGCCATTAGAAATGGGTGTACGTAAGTTTGGTGGAGGGTGAATTTTCAAGGAATGGGAGAGGGTGGAGAGAAATCCGGTGTTGGCATTGGCCCGGCTCTTTACGAAAGGCGGCAAGGGGTCCTCCACACTGCGACGTGCCATCCGATGAACGGGTTACCCCCATTCAAAGTTCCCTTCAAATAGCACAGCAAATAGGGTTCGGGTCACGACTGGAAAATCCTACCATCGCTGGGATTCGAATCCAGATCCTAAGGGTGGGAAGGCAGAACACTAACCACCGCACTTACCCGCTCCCCCTCATGTATAAGGGCGCGCATTTACGTCAGAGGTTGATGTCCCTACCGATCCCTTTGTCGAATCCTTAACCCAAACTCATCCTCTAGACGAGACCATCTCTTCTGCCTTTCCTATCTCCGACCCTTACCAACCAACTGAACACACGTTTGGGTTTACAAAGTGTGATCAAAAAAAGACCGGACTGATTTTATTCAGCGCAACCGTTCAACGGATCGAAACTAGACACAGTGCGCCATTTAGCGACACATCTGACGACTAAAACGAGAGGTCTTGAGTTTGTTTACGTCGAGTCGTTACGCAGCAGCAGCGGTACGTGTCTTAACCTGTTCGTCGCCGCGTGCAACGGCAGCAACGAAGGAGCTAGAGGAACAGCGTGTGAGGGAACCACCGGAAAATCACGAATGTCCCCCTTTTCAATTTTCGACATCCTCCATGACATTACTGTCGTTTCTCCCGAAGCAATGATTCCGTTTATCTCCCTAGATACCACCTCAAACCCTCTGCACACAACTTCCGAATTAAAGACAACATCCCTGACATCTTAAATCAGTCGTCAGCAACAGTATTACGTCTCTTTCTTCACATGTGCGGTCGGCATCATTGCACAGACTGCCCACCGAAGGGCCTTACTCGCTTAAACTTTGAAAAATTAAAAACTGGAATTCATTACTAAATCATAATCAATGCCACCACACTGGATTGCATTAGTTACGTCTTATCTAGTCACTCCTCTTCCGAATACGTCCCTTTGGCACGTTTTTACTCATACTCGTATTTTATAGCTATGCTATTTTCATGGTCCCGGACGCATATTGATCAGTCGGATCGAGGGTTTTTCCGGGTTTTCCCCGCACCCACGCCACCGATTCGGAGAGGAGGCGATTCCGCTCTCTGCTCTGTTATAACATGGGCTTTTTATAATGAGTGATACAATTGAATTCTGTGTCATGCTTCCCTGGACAGTCGTATTCCTCCCACAACAGGGTTTTTTTCCAGGGCCTATGCTCACAAGCTGCCGAAGCGCTTATGCTTGCATGTAGTATTATATTAATGACCCCATTTGTAAGTAAATAAAAGTTTGTATTCTGAAATCTCAAATCCGGCGATCATTCACCTCGGAAAATACGACTACGGTCCTGATACCACTGCCCCCCCCCCCCCCAAAGCAGGGACCCCTTAAGTTAAATCGTAAACTCAGCACGTGAGGTAATCCTACTGGCAAAGGTGGTCCCAAATGCAGTGGGAAACGCTGAGAGGAAAACATCGTGACAATCATGGCGGGGGGCCCTTCCTGGCGGGGCAGATCTTATGCACAGGGTACGTTCATAAAGTAATGCAATTGAATTTCCCGTGCCGCTCCTATTGGTCAGAGTGCGATCAAACCTAGAAGGGGGACGCTAAGCTTTGCCGCGAAAACGGTCTCAGTGCTCTCCAAGCTGTAAAAGCGGCAGGACGTCAGTTATTGTAAATCGTAATGCGCCGATCGTGTCACGAAACAAATGTAATCGACGATCGAGCAACGTTACGCGATTACTAAGTTTTGTGCTAAACTGAAAAAATCTCTCGAGGAGACTAACAAAATGATTCGTGAGGTTTACGTGGACTCTGCTCTGTCCCACTCACACAAGGTTCGAGGTGTTTAAAGGCCTTTAAAGAGGTCCGGGAAGAGGTTCACGACGAACAACGCTCTGGGCGGCCGTCTACCAGCAAAACCGACAACAATGTGGCTCGTGTTGAGCAATTGTTTGACTTTGACCGTCGATTGAGTATCAAGATGGTTACCAATGAACTGAACTCATCGTCTACTGGTGTGTTTGTTACTGAAGATTTAGCGATGAGGAAAGTGTGCGCCAAGCTCGTGCCCAAGGTGTTTGCCACAACGCGCTGCGAGCCCGCGAGTTCCTGGCCAAACCGAACCTGACCAGGGACCAACGCTGCCTCACCCCCCTTTAGTCCTTACGTCGCCCCAGCAGACTTCTTTTTGTTCTCTCGGATTAAGGCAACCCTGAAAAGTATCGTTTTTTGTCCAAAGAAGAGATCCAAACAGCCGTGACGAAGGCCTAGCGAGAGGTCCCCTAAGACGCCTTCCAGGGCGCGTACCGGTCATGGAAAAGTCACTGGAAAAATGTGTAAGAGTCCCAAGGTCAGTGCTTTGAAGAATTTTAAGTGTTTGTGCAAATCTGTTCCACAAATTTGTTTAAATAAAAAAAGAATTGCATTACTTTTGGAACGCACCCTGTAGCTCCTAATTCCCAATCCCCAGAAACATTCTTCATCTCTTCTTTATCGGCATTACACCAAGTACCACTAACTATTTCTTCCCTTAACACGGTGACTTCCCTTATCTGCGGCTACAGACGCCGCTAGCACCCACGCCTCTTGCCAAATCACCGAGGTAACCCACATCCCTTCGGAAGACAAGGGTTCTCAAGGGTTCACCTAGCGACGGAAGCGGAAGTAGCTCCCACCTCCGCAAGCGGATAAGTTAATTGCGCTCACTGCCAACAGTTTTGCCGCCGAGATCCAGAGCCTCCTCCCGCCAACCCCTTGCCCGGATTCCGCCAACATATACGAGAGGGACCACGGATCGGATGGCTAAATCAAAGAACGTTGCCATGGTAATACAACCTAGAACCGTAGTTATTTAAGAGAAAGCTAATTCCGAGCCAGATAAAGCCATCCTTAATTAATTTAAATTTGACCATAAGTCAGAGAAAAACTCATCAAACGAGCCCTGAATGCTCTGAAAATCCTTCATTTCCAGAACATGTCATTGAATGCCCCCAAGAGAGTCAGTTCTAAGCATCACTATCTTTTCTACAAGGGAAGTTAATGATTTCCGCTAGAGGCGCCACTTAAGAGTATATTTTTAAGAGTATACAGAGCGGAGCTATTAGAAGGAAAATTATTTGAGCAGAAAATGGAGTCCACGGCAATTATTAACATTAGTAAATATTTAGTCCTTCACTCAATATTTATAATGAATTTCCATTCAATTGGCATGCGTAGAGTAAGATGATGAGAAATGAGCACCGAGAATATAAAACTACATATATGTATACATGACACATGTTTCAATAGCCTTTATATGTAAAACTTCTAAATATTAAGTAAAAATGCAGTATTAATGATGGACTTCTGATGATAACCTTATTGAAAAAACAAAAGATTAACAATTTTAAGTGATTAAATTCTAGTATGTAGCAACTAAAAACTAATAGCCCGTTTGCTGCTCAGAAGCAAGCCTTTCTCCCTTATTCCTATCACAGGTAATATCCTCTTCATGACAGTAATTATTCCGCTTTCGACATTCTCTGCGATCTTATTGCCCTATACGAGTCTCCTATACGGACAAATTATTACCATCGATTGATTTGGTTGGATTGGAACACTGCATCACCGAAATCAGAATGTTTACCCAACCATATTGGTGATCTCTGAATGATCAGTATTTATTCGCACGAGAGAGAGATATTTTAGTACCCTGCAAGCAACCGCTAGGGTGTGTCGCAGGGGGCGAATACACACCAGATTCATTTTGACCCGAATATGACTAGAGACTAAGTCAATTTATAAACCGATTTCGAATTACACCAGTATCGACATTTTTCGCACTCACTTCATAATAAAACCAGCTTATTAATCGAGGGAAATGACCTTACACGAAAATTTCGTCGCAACTGGCGTCTACTCTATGATAGGTATATCTGTGAGTGGGAAGCCATGGAATACTTGCTGGCACGAGTATAGACGCATCCACTAAAATGAGATAAGAATAAATCAATAAATAACATTTCGGGGAAATGCAGTGTGTTAAGATAGTGCCACTTCAGTCACGAAAATCGTAGAAGAGAATGGATTTTCAATCACTATGGACCAACGGGTTTCCCCTGCGGAAGGAATACTATCAAAGGATTTCGGTGGGGAGACCTTGGGTCAGAAACGCTCCTGCCGCCCGATGCGCCGAGCTCAAAGACCACAAACTACGATGCAGACCGTGAAAATTAAATTTTTCCGATCTTTCAAATATAGGCTAATAACCGCTAATATTTAATCTTAAGACAATCATTAATGTTTCTACGAGACAAATGCATAGGCAAGGGCTTTTAAGACAGAGGTGGATAATTAACAAATAAGGCCTTCCACATCGGTAGCGTTTACAATCAAGGTCCAATCGTTTCGCTAACACTACTCCCCTGTACTCCTATTTAGTTGTGTATTCTTATTAACATATCACATGTTTGATTTAGTGAACGCCAAGGATTTAAATCTTAACTAGTACTTCTCTCCCTCTTCTTGTCCCGCAACGAGAAAAACATACTATTTTTACAGAACATTTTTACACTTCGAAATTGTTTTACTGTAATGCGCGTTAGCGGATGACTCCGTCAAAAGTTACTTTCACGTCATATCAGGCGGTATCATATCCCGAATGGAAGGACAACACAACGCACTCATTTCAACGCTTAAGTTAGAGTCAGTATCTTTATTGATGTCGAAATGACATGGATATCGACTTACAATTTATACGGATCTCGACCTTGATATTGAACAAGATATTGCTGATATTTAGATTATCTACATGGACATGGCAAACAATTTCGAGAGAGACATATGGAGAGAAAACGAGGTGTATTCACAAAGTATCACGACTTTTGTGTTTTTTCAGAAATTATTTATTTATTCATGTTTATCTATTTTGTCCCCTTCAAAGTAGTCCCCATTAGATATTATACACTTGTGCCAACGTTTTTTCCAATCCTCGAAGCACTTTAAAAAATCATTTTTTGTTATCTTGTACAGCTCCTCCTTCGATGCAGTCTTTATCTCGTCTATCGTCGCGTAGCGTCGTCCTTTCATCGGACTCTTCAGTTTCGGGAACAAGAAGAAGTCATTGGGGGCCAGATCTGATGAATACGGTGGCTGCGGTATCATTAGTTTGTTGTTTTTGGCCAAACATTCCCGCACAAGTAACGATGTGTGAGCAGGGGCGTTGCCATGGTGCAAAAGCCAATTTTTGTTCTTCCACAAATCCGGGCGTTCGTGGCGGATTGCTTTGCGCAAATTGCGCAGAACTTGCAGGTAATATTCCTAGTAGTAGAATTTAGGGGAGGCGATCGACAGCTGAGGTAATTTTCACCATTAGGGATGGACAGGAAAGGATGAAGGGTGGAGAGAAACCCGGCGGCGGCATTAGCCTACTCTTTACGAAAGATACCGAGGGGTCCGCAGTTTAACGTCCCATCCGACGGACGGCGTACTCTATCAAAGTGCCCTCCACAAAGCATCTCAAGTAGGGATCGTGATACCTCTGGAAAATATTCAACACCGCCGGGATTGGAACCCGGGCCCTCTGGTTGGGGAGCCAGCACAACAGCCACCGCACCATCTCGATCCCCTAACTATTTTCTTCACTTCATCAATGTTTTCGTCTGTTGTTGACGTGCTCGGGCGTCCGGCACGCTCTTCGTCGTTCACATCTTCTCGGACCTCTGAGAATATTGTGTCCCACCGCTAAACCTTGCTTCGGTCCGAAGTAGCTTCTCCATATGCCACAGTCAACATTCGGAATGCGTCCCCGCACTTGATTTCGTTTCTCACACAAAATTTAACACAATCTTTTATCCATTTTTTGGAACAGGCAGAAATCGAAGACAAGACAAAACACGACCAATCAATAGAGCTGTCAACAATTAACTGAGCATTCAAAATTATCAACATTTTCGGCCTAAGTGAGAGACATAAGTACCAATATAACGCCACAAAAAAATCGAAAATCAAATATACGTAACCCGCGAAAATTCAAAATTCGCGATACTTTTTTAACAGACCCCGTAATGTACTAACTAACCGCGAGAGCAACATCGGATGTCTGACAGGCTTGCATGGAAATATAAGCAGGGGAGGGGGGGGAGCGTGGTCCATGCGGTCCCCTTAGGACCAAGTCTTCAGAATCCCACGTACACGCCTCCGTCGCTGCGAGGAGTGTCCTTCGACGGGAGCATTATCATTATCCTCACGGGTTATCAATCCCGAGGATTGGCTTGTAGCAACCCTCCAAAGTATTCTGCTCCCCGCCTATCTCCATCCCCTCATAGCCCCTGGCACTGACCGACATTTCACTTTACCCGCCTCCCATGGTTAACTATATAGACCTTCCTTGGTACGCCCAATATCCCTCTCCTTCAAGTCAAGTGTCCTCCATAGCCTTCTCTCTTCACCCACTCTTAGAAGTACTTCTTCATTTGTCACTCTCTCCACCCATTTTCATCATTTTACTTGTAGCACCACATTTCCATCGCCCCCTTTCTCTTCTTCCTATATTGTCCACGTCTGTCATCCCTCAACAAGTAGACTCCAAATATAACTTTTAACAATCCACTCCCTTATGTCTAAGTTCATACCATTTGCGCCGAAAGATACGTGTCAAAACATTTTGAATATGCCGCTATAATTACCCAGAAGAGTTGCTAATAAGGTGGTTAATTCAAAATCAAAAACCGCTAAAAAACCAGTAAAAAACCAAGTGCTCACAAAATAGATTACTTCTGGCATCTCAAACATTTCACTTCGTGATCATAAAGTTGGAAGTAATTTTTGGATAAATCAATTATTTAGATTTTTGACATTTTCAATAAACAAAACGTAGTACTCTTTTAAAGTATACATCAGTCAGTGAAATATGTTCCTCTACACAAAGAAAGAGTCCAAAATATTTTTTAGAACAAGGCAAAGCCCCAAGCCCCATTAAAGAATGACTTTTAAAGCACAAACTGTTCACTCTCTTCTATCTTTGACTGCATATGTTTCAATTGATCCAATTTTTTATAACCCTTTCTGCTAGTTCTTTACGGTAACAACCTTTTTCATTCATTTTTTAATCTTACCTATTGCACAAAATAGCTAACTAACACTCAATCAAGAACAATTCATTTGTCTGGATAACAGGCATTTTTACGAATTTTGCACAAATAAAACTAGTACCTAAAAATATTTCGTTATATTCTGCTGAAAACCCTTAAGTTGATGAGATTCCGCTGAAAAAATAGTCACTGAAACGAGTACAAATTCGTGAAATTGGCAACCGTGAATGCAGTGAGATGCCACTATAACAGAAAATAAATCAGTAGCAAAAAGGGGCCAGATCTAGTGACAAAATCGCTTCATTGGCAATAACTTTTTCTGGCGCGGTGCCGCTGAAACAAATCACTGGAAATTGAAAATAGTCGTCAAATATAGCGACAAAATCGGAAAATTAGCGACTATAATCGAGGGGGAAGAGGGGAAAGAAGAGTAGAGAGAGAGGGGGGAGAATGACAGTTTTCACTCACCGCGCAGAGGGTGGCGCCCTCACGGAGAGCGGCACCAACAGGTAGAGCTGAGCAGCGGCGGCCGCGGCGGTCGAGTGGCGCTGCTGTCGCCGGCCGTCCTTGGTGCACCGGGCCGGCGGCGGATGAGGGGGCGCGGGGTGGGGGGCCGCCGGGTCCGGAGTGCGAGGGGGGCTGGGGCCCCGGGCTGGCACCCCTGGCGACGAATCAGCACCTGCAGAAGGAAGAGAGATTTTGAATTTGAAATCGAGGGGGTTGGTTGCGGAGATGATTCGAGGGGTGACCAACTGCGCTCCAAGAGAGTGTTACTCAGTCCGAAGGAAGAAACATGGTCCCCGAGGGTGACGCATAGGAAAAATACGACAGCAATCGTCGATCCCCGGCCATTGTTTGGATAATAGGCGAAGCTAGGGATGGACGATGTATGTATCGTTGTTTAAATCTGACAACAATTTTCAATCAAAAATCGCTTCATAATTTTTGTTTCGAAAGTTTTCCGACAATCGATAATTTTGTTTCCACTCCTGTTTTTGTACACGAATTGTTCAAAATTGAAAAAAAAACGAAAATGCTCTTCCAGGATCGCGTGCAGCGTATCTGAGGAAATTTGTAAAACGTTGTTATGATAAACTGAGCAGAATATCAAAATTATTAGAAAAACTAGGTTGGGAATCACTCACGGAGCGAAGGTTAAATTTCATACAGATTGAAGCTCTTATATAAACTGGAAGGAGGTCTCTTTAGCAGTGATGTTGAAAATGTGTTATTACCCCCATCGTACTACGGTAGGAGAGATCATGTCAACAAAATTAGAGATATTAAGTTTCAACATATAGATTTAAGTCATTTTTTTCCATGAAAGATAACAGATCAGAAGAACATTACTGACTGCGCTAGGAGAGGAAATTATTTTGAGTCAAAAGCAGTATGGTATGTAATTACCCCTTGCCACAAACCTTAGCGGTGGTTTGCAGGGCACAATGCAGATGTATAGACCTTAATTAGCGAGTTTGGTTTGCAAGAGAAGCGGAAAAAATCATTCACGCCGGAAAAGAAGCCTTGGTACTCTTAAGACGGGGTTATTTCGGACGCATGACGTACTTTCACCACAGCCAGCGCGGTATATGCATGTAGGTTCAAAGAAGGGCGGTTGGGTACGAAATATTATAGTTTGGGCGAGGGTGGGGGAAAGGAGTGGGACGACAGTTCGGAGCATGGGAATCCCTTAGGGATCAAAGGTTAAGTTACAGATTAAATCGCTTGCAAAAATTGGAAGGACGTCACTTCAGCAACGATGCTAAAAATGAATTATTACCCCTATCGTACTATGCTAGGCGAGATCATGCAAATTAAATTAGAGAGATTAAGTGTAGCACAGATAGATTTAATGTCATATTTTCCACGAACGATAAGGAATCAGAATAAATTTGTCCGACCACAATCGTCCGACGAAGGTCATATTTCAGTCGAAAGTAGTCAATTTATTTGGTTATCTCTTTCATCATTAAATTCAACTGCATCATTTTTCTTTTTGCATTTCTCTTTACAATCTGGAATCATTGAAATATGAAAAAATAATATATTGTGTCAATGATCTAACACCCCCTGCCATAAAAATCTCGGCAGCTTACACGTTGAGGCACATGAAGTTGGTGAAAATAACATATTTTAATTCTGTATTCATTTTCTCAATCGATGCATCCCTAATTGAGGACATAATCCTTTATTTCAAAAAGTTGAAAGGGGCACTTACTTCGACTTGTCTCATATCTAAGGGGCCATCCTTAAATTACGCCATGGCATCTTCGTCTGTTTCCCCCCGCCCTCTCGCCCTTACCAAGGTTCCATAAGATTACCAACCCTTCTCCTCCCTAACGTAACTATCGGCGCTCTCATACATCTCACGGACAAAAATATCTAACGGGGAGAAACACATTTAGGCATGACGAAAGCGTTTTTCACCACGTCTACTCATCAAGTACGTATTTTTGCTTTAAAAAAATGCACTGCCTTGAAAAAAACTTGTAATTATAGCAGATTGCATTCAGTGAGGTGGAAGAAACATTTAAAAACTGTTTTAAAGGAATGATAATTGCTTAAATGATTGAAATGATAATTGAAGCTTAAAAAATTCTGAAACGATAGCATCATTAGGGAAGATTCGTTCTTCGGTGATCAAGGACAATTAAAATTGTTTCTTGATAAGCAATAGTTGAAATAATCAATTATAAACCTCACGTGAGATTCCTCCTGAACCCTTTCCTCTACCCTTCATATAGAAACATAATGAAATAGCACACCCTCCATTCCCCCTAAAGCCTTAAGTAAAGTAAGGGCAGGCCCTACTGACATGCTCCCCTCCGCAGTTACTCGTATATTTCTTCTTGAAGGAAAGGAGTCTACCAACTGTCAGCTACCTTTTGAATTGTCTTCTGAGTGTACACTGTATTACTGTACTATTGGTTTCTCTTATATGAATGCATATTTTTTATCCTTATTTTTAGGTGATTTTATCAATGCCTTCGTTGGTTGATTGGTTGTCCAAAGAAGTCTTACGCGATCTCTTATAACGACTCTACTTTTCCGACTATTATTCCTAATGTCTTCATTGTGCAAATTCGAAAAAGATCTTGGTTTTATTTTAATCCTTGTAGTGTACATCACGATTGGTCTAATGCATGTCTTATGAATTTCGAACTTGCAACTTAAGCTCATGTGCTGCTTGTTCCGGATAAGTGTCTTTCAAGCACCTTATTTACATTTACTTCATTTATTTTCTCCACTAAGAGGAAACTAAGAGGACTTGGTGCAGGCTTCGATGAATATTGTTACAACTTCATTGAACTCTGTCGTACACTTCAGTCGGATCAATGAAACGTCTATCAGAATTGCTCTTTTATTTCGTAATTATTAATACTGTCCACTGTGAACATTATTTCATCGAAAACCTCTTAACCTGTACCTATTTGATTTCCCTTCTTCTTTTTACTAGGCTTGTAAATAATTTTAAAGTTGAAAGGTTGTTTTTATTTACTTCGGTCCAAATTTACCAGTGACTGTATTTATTGTTTATTGTGTTTTCCATTCTTTCTTGATAATAGAGATTTCAATGCAAGGAGTGGCGTTTCTCGGCACACGCCTGCGCTTCTAGCTTCAACTAATTTTCCACAGGGTGGTCAGGGTTTCAGCCGCCGACGTTTAAGGGAAAAAAATACGTCATCAATGCCCTGGGATCGATGACGGAGTTAGTCATCTTAACTCGGCAACGGAAACCCTGGACCGGTGGAAAACCTATTGAAGATTTCACCACGAGATTGAAATGCTTCTGTTCTCGGCTAATGGGATGTGTCGCGCTCAAAATTTTATTTTTTTAAATTATTATCAACTCCTTAACTGGCTCTTATCGGTTATATTTTGACAATTTATTTGGAAGATTGTGTTTACCGGGTGCTGTCTTATTTTTTCAGCTTCTTAAGCCCTTCAATTGTTTTTGATGTTGGTTCATCGGATTCTTTCAATATTTCCATCCGGCTGCTCTCATTATCGTAATTCCTTTTATCATCTTCTTTTAGTTTCATTGTTAATTTGTTTGCATAAGATTTTCGCGTTCTCTATGATGAGAGTAATTCAAGATTACATTTTTCAGTCCATGCTGGTGTATTAATATATTTTCGGAGGGAGTCGCAAATCAAACCCGGAGAGGATGAGATTACCATTTGTTCATAGTTTTCACATAAAATTCAAGATGCAGTATTTCTGCTGGAGTAACTAATATGCTAATAATCATAGAAGCAACGATGGATTCTTGAACTTTGTTGTTGAACTTGTACATACTATTTTGTTCCTGCAGCAAAAGTCGATCAAGCGTTCCACATTCATATTAAGAATAGTCTCAACTCCAATTTTATTTATTCTTGGGCATGATGCCCTGTCCTCTCCGAGTAATGGGGTCTACAAATTTCACATTGTTTATTTCTCTTTACTTCACAACAAAATCTATGTCTGACCCTGAAGTCACCACAAGGGTGCGCGGCAGGAGGTGTTGATCAGGGGGCAATCGGGGATTAATCTCATTCCCTAGAATTTCATTTAATATTAGTTTTAATGAAATGTTCTCCACGAATATCTCCCCGGCTGGGGTCACGAATTGGGAGAGGGAAAAAGGATTGCGTTAGTTAAACATATCGCTGTATTCGTCAACCATTTTCGCTCCTCGTCGTTGTCGTACATCGTTCCCTTTCCGTCAGCGGTAAACTTGAATTGTATTCACTTTATGAACTGTTTACCAAAAATTAAATACTGGCTTCAGGAATTATTCGTTAACATACTGAACTTACATAACAATTAAATGATTTAAAATACGGAAGTTGACACACTGGTACATTAGACAGCTTGAACTCATGTATGTTAAACCGGGCAGGGAAAAACTCAAAGGAAATAGTTAACATATTCTAAATTCAGAGGATAAGACGAGAGCAGCATTGACAGACAACGAAGAAATTGATTTCTATAAATCCTACTCCTTAGATATCTTTGTTGACTCCGGATAATCCGCGAACATAAAAGTCAGCTGATTCCATGATCTCAAGGGAATACGTTGATTATCGATTGAAATTTCTGATATTTCAAATTTCCCAAAATTTTACTAAGTTTATAGAAATGATAGCGAAAAAGGAACCGGGGCAGGATATTTTATTTCGTTAAGTATTCATGAGCTTGCAGAATTTTCTCCAGATAACTTGTCTGTTGTCTGAAAGTGTCTGGTGTTCAATTTTCAACTTCTTGATTAAGAAATATCTACGTAAGCGCTTTTAATAATACACAACCATACGCTCAGGGTTAATTCATCATTGCAAGTTCACGAGGAACTTGCAAACTTCTCGTCTCCAAACATCGAATGGGAATTTGTAATCGGTATACCTCCAAATCCAGTTCCTCAGTTGATTACAGTGAACATTATTTAAATTCGAAGGAAAGGCAAAGATTTGTACAAGTAACTTATGCATTATTTCACGTCGAACTTTTGCACAAACTAGTTATATATATATATATATATATATATATATATATATATATATATATATATATATATATATAATGTGTGTGTATATACGAGTATAAATGTATATACACATATATACATATATGTATATATGTGTTTTGACATACATACATATATGTATATATGTGTTTTTATATAAATATAAATATGTATATGCACACATATATACATATGGGTATATAAACATATACACATATTTTCACATGGGTGGTCTGAAAAGTTTCCGACATATCAAAAATACATGACATTTTTTCTGAAATTTTATGCACATATATAAATATATACATAAATATTTATTCATATACATATATATATATATATATATATATATATATATATATATATGTTGATCTCAGGCATTTGCAAGAAAGCGTTTTGGAACGCGCCAAGAAATAATTAGTCGGACATTTAGAGAAGAACCCTAAAGCCTTTTGTTCCTATACCAGGACAAAATTGCTTTTAGATTCAGAGGAAAAAGCAATAGAAAGCTCACAGTAATACGATCAAAATGAAAACACAACCAAAAACATAAACGCATAAACGAACAAAAATTGCAATTTTCCACATAAGAACTATAGGAAATAATTTTTATTTTCCAGTTCCGAAATCTTAAGGGGAAAATTTCAATTATTTGGCCATTCATTATGTTCAACTTCCACTAACTTCTTCAACGCATTATTTTAAAGAGTTTTCACTAGGTTCTCCGATACCCCACATGGTCAATTCCGCCACTCGATCCTTAAATATCTATGAATCAACATTTATGTGATCAGTGGAGATTGAAACCTGGACTTGGTGCTGGAGAGTTTCTGCGCTGTGTTGATTATCTCGAGAAACTCGAATGTGATTTCGTCAATTGTTTATCTTAGCAAGGTGTTTATCCTTCGCTTTGGTGCTAACGAAAGCTCACGAAATTGGATTGATTGCCAAATTGGATCGCGTGCAGCGTATAGGAGCTAGATTTGTAAAACGTTTTTACAATGAACTTAGCTGCGTATCCAAAATATTAGAGCAGGTAGTTAAATATAAGAGTTTCAGGTTTAACTATGTGGAATTCCTACATGGTGAGGGCAAAAAGGAAACTTTACACTGCCAAATATCCAAAAAATTAATCCAAAATGTCGGAGCAGCTAGACTAGAATTTACTCAAGGTTAATTACAGAATGAAGCTTTTGCATAAACTGGAAGGACGTCTCTTTAGCAGTGATGTTGAAAATGATGTATTATTACCCCCATTATTACTCCCATCGTACTACGGTAGGAGAGATCATGCTAATGAAATTTGAGAGATTAAGTGTAAAACAAATGTATTTAACATGTAATTTTTTTCACGAACGATAGGGGATCATAATAATATTGCTCGACCGCGGTAGGGTCATGTTCGGTTATAATTATTCTGGTGTGTGTTCACCACCTACAACAAACGCTGGCGGTGGCTTGCAGGGTGTATATAGAAATAAATAAAATAAATATATGGTGTAAGCGCATAAGCAAATATTAACAAGGCATTAGTACCACCAGGTACACCACTAACACGCACCCACTTACCCCACACCCCGGCGTGCCGCAGCCCCTCCTCCACCCACGTCTGCGCCACACCACGGGATTCCCACCCACTCCACCTCATTAAGCCAGTATATTCCCTTCCCCTCCCCACGGACGCATATATATATATATATATATATATATATATATATATATATATATATATATATATATACACACACATATATATTTTTACATATATATATATATAATATACACACACACTTACATATATATATTTGTGTGTGAAAAAAAACATACATACATATATGCGTGTGTGAACATATATATATATATATATATATATATGTGTGAGTGTGTGTGTGCGTGTGTGTATATATATGCGCGTCTTCTATACACGTACCTAAGGCGCAACCGCCTTCCCATTTTCGCTTGAAAATGGCGCAACAGCGCTGCAAAGCATTGTAAGAGACAAAGAAAAAGTTTCAACGCGTACAGCACGAAGTTTTCGATTCTATTCATGAATTCTTTCGCCTTAATATTTGCCGTACTCAAATGAAATATTTCATAATCCTTTCATGTTGCCTATGTGGCAATACATACGTTTTAACTTCTCCGAAAGGAAATGTTTAAGCAGAAATCGAAAAAATAAAAAACGGGAACTGACCAAAATATGAGACAACTAAGGGTTTTGATGACGCACAAGCAAACACGTAACGTTGTACTAAAATTACTTTTCAATATGGAGTGCGTCCACGGAGGACGTATAGCCTGACACGATTTTTTTAACGATCACTCAGGAATGACGATTGCTACAAAATAAAAATGCCCTCGAGTGGCAATGCAATTCTGAGTTAACTTTAATCTCACTTGCGTCGCGTTCAATTTCTGAGCGCAACATTAACGATCAAAATTTTCGCAGAATTCCCGAAATATTTCTCGTTGCCCCTAAATTCCTCGAAATGGCACCTTCTTTTCCACTCACCACCCTTTATGACTCTGCAACCCATCACACGGGCGCGCTCAAGTCGGTACGCTTAAATGACGCTGTCCAATTCATTGGCCAATCTTCTGGATTTTGGTTAATGGTCCGATTGGCACAACTGACTTCCAGCCCAATTTCAGTCCTATCTTTTCTCAGATAATTTCATACCCCACGCGACAAGGACAACTGGTTCCATTGTCAGTAGACTAACAGATAGATTTAGGATGCTATTTATTCCACGAACGATAAGTGATGAGAACACCATTGTCCGACCGCGATAGGAGTAAAAATATTCGGGTCAAAGTAGTCAGGTGTGTATTCAAACCCCTGCTACACACACCCTGGCGATGGCTTCAAGAGTACCACAACACACCAAAAATATAAGAGGGTGGGCTGAAAACTAATGCACACATGCTTGTAGACCACAAACCAAATGACCTTCAGAAGCACTCCTGGTGGCATGTGGAAGTAACATTCCCCCCAACACGCATGCGCAGGTTTGAGGTCGTTACATTCATCCAGTGTATTTTGAGGAGCGGAAGTATGGACACGTGTTCTAGTGCCATGTCAACACGAGTCAAACAGCGTGCCGTTATCGAATTTTTGCCTTTGCCTCATCGTCCGAGGTGTACTGTTTACCCTTGAGGTGTCTCTTGAGTAGAGAAAAAAATAAAAATGTCAACGCGACTTTTCTGGAATGCAGGGCTGGACAGCTACCTTCACCTCATCGCCCGAGGTGTAATGATTACCCTTTAGGAGTCTCTTGAATTATTCGGGTCTGGTGTGCATTCACCCCTTGCCACACACCCTAGCCTTGGCTTGCAGGGTACTAAATTAACTATAATAACTACCCAACAAGCCACCGTATATAGTTTACTCGTTAATAAATTTGCATAACTCAACCGTGCCAATATATAATAATATGCAAAAATGAAATTGCTCGCGCTGAGTAAAGCGGAAATAGAGTTAAATACTTTATACCAACAGTCAAGGTAACGCATTACAATATTGTTTCGTCGACGTTCATCCCTCATCGACGGATGGGAGAGGTCGTTTGGTCACCATCGTTCATGGAATCAACAATTAATGGCATTCCTTAACAATTTTGGCATGCTTCGTTTGACGTGTGTGAAATTAAATCGACTATCGGGTAAAATTATTCTGGGGTGTATTCACTCCCTGCTGCACACCCTGGCGGTGGCTTTGCAAGGTATTATAATTAATTGTATTCATACCGCTGTGGTCAAAAAAAGTGCGAGGAAAAAGGGATTCCTTAGATTGGACTTTTTGGCAGCCAATTTACCTTAAGGTCTCTGGGATTATGTCTCGCGCTTATCAAAATTAATTGCCGATCACGCGCAGCGTAGAGGAGCTAAATTTGCAAAACGTTGTTATGATAAAATTAGTAGCGTATCCGAAATATTAGAGCAGCTAGACTCGAAATCACTCAATAGAGCGAGGGTTAAATTACAGATTGAAGCTCTTGCATAAATTGGAAGGAGGCTTCTTTAGCAGTGATGCTGAAAATGTATTATCACCCCCCCTCGTACTCCGGTAGGAGAGATCATTCCCGTAAAATTGGAGAGATAAAGTGTGGAATAGATAGATTTAAGATGTCATTTTTTCCACGAACGATAGGGGATCATTGTAACATTGTTCGACCACAGTAGGGTAATTTTCGGGTCAAGTTATTCTGGTGTTTATTCACCCCCTGCCACACACCCTGGCGGTGGCTTGCAGGGTACATATAAATAAATAAGAATTATAGTATTCCTTCTTTGTCGGCATTAAACCAGAATGAATTGTATCTATTTAATAGTTTAAAATACTGCGTGTAATCATCGTGGTTCCAGTGACTACCAAACCAAAAATAATGTGACGTTCTCCTTTCGTGGTGATTATTTACGAAACTGCATGCTCTTGTGTAAACACTACTCCATTCCAAAATTATGCCCTATTGAGCAGAAGGACCACAAACATTATTCAATGGATGATGTCTCAGAAACGCAATATGACACTTCTCACAATCATTTCCGTTCGAGTATTTCCCCACCATTCTTTTGATGAACCCTTGTCCCTTCAATGCAGTCCTTAACGTAATTTCCCCATCACATTCCGCCGACGCAGCTGAAGGGCGCCCAGCACGGCGAGAGAGTGGGGGAGAGGTAGTCGTCCGCGCGGGCGATAGAGGGCGGGGTGTTCGACACGTCGCGAGACTGCTCGGAGGGAACGGCGGACGGACGCGCCCTCGCGGTTCCACGCGCCTCACGCGTGAACGCGTCCGCCTTTTTGTGGTCCGCCGTCCACTTCGCTGGATGTACCTTCATTATCAGTTCACTCAATTACTATGTTTTCCTTCTATGCCAAGGCTTGACGAAGTGAGCCACGAGAAACCATGACAGAAAACTTCCTTCCGTTTGTCTGCAATCTTTTTATCGCTCGAGATAGAGAGAGGGAACTTCTCTAAGAGACTCCTCCGGACAATGCGTAAGAGGAAGCAATTCGCAAAAGCATTCGCGAGAAGTGTGGCACTCCATGGATCGGAGACGCGGGCAATGGAAACACTGACGAGAGAAGAATAAATGAATTTGAAACCTCAGGTGCTGAAAGACGATGCTGAAGACGAACTGCATACAAATGAAGAAGGCTTCAGAGGAGTAAAGGAGAAGAAGATATGGGGCAGAGATAAGGAAGAGAGTAAATGGACTAGGAAACCCTTTAGGCATACAATATAGATATTAGGATTTGTCGGGAACATGTTAGAAGGGAGAGTGCTAAGAAGTAGGCCATGGGACACTAATGCGCGTTGCCCAAATAGACAGGGATGCTGGAAGGAGCACGTGTCAGGTTATATCTAATGGGAGTAACTTTAAGCTATCGGATAAAGGGAAAAGAGGATATCTGCTGTCAGCAGATCTTTATTTAATTTTTTTCTAGATTTCCTGTTGCACAAAGATCAAATTTTCAAAATACTTAAACGTCCTACTGTGAATGCCGCGTCCTCAAGAAGGCCTTAGTAGGCAAAACGAAACGCTGAGTCTTTCGAAATATTTTGCACTTTACGCAGCAAAAATCCGGATAAAATATACATTAAAAACACTAATCACTGCAAAAACCTTAAATAAAAGCCAATCTTCAGTTTGAAATATGAATGATGATAATGCGGTACGCTGTTATCGGACAGGCAACAGAGCTAGATATATTAGCAAGTTGCCCTAGACGTCTAACTTTGGGTCCCAATTGCGTGGAGGGAAAATGAGGGATGATAACACATGCAGAGAAAATCGTTGAACCACCGATAAGGCCCTCATTTTAAGCACACGCCTGCGACTGGTCTCAGCTGAGGTCAACGGCATTTTGAAGTGCGATTCCCGATACGCATACGAAGGAATATAGAAGGAGAGTGTTCGCACTCATTATCTATTAAACCTACATGAAGTTTCAGCGTCCCGAGTCCCTCGAAATCCCATAAAGGATACATACAAGGGGGGACCCAAAAGTAACGGGAATTAGGCTGCTTGGATTCTCTTTGTTCCCCAGACTCAAAAGGGACATGAAAGGTAAGCGTTTTGACACTGTGGAGGAGGTAAAACAAAAATCACTAGAAGGCCTTAAGGACATCCCGATAAATGAATTTCAGAAATGTTTTGAACAATGAAAGCATCGTTTGGAGAAGTGCATTGTGGTCAATGGGGAATACTTTGAAGGTGAACAAAATTCAAAGTAAATATATTGAGAAATTAAGAATCTACAACAGCATTCCTGTTACAAAGAAACTGCGGGAGATGCCGCAACAGTAACTTTTAGCGGAGCATCCGCTAACATTCCTGTTTTATTTTTGGGTCCCTCGTAAGACGAAACCGAGCGCAGCGGTCAGAAACACATTAGCTGCGCTTTCGCGTTGACCCCTACGATTTCGTGGTTCATCCAGTGACCCAAGACGAAGGATGGGTTTTTATTTTCATTTTATTTATATATACCCTGCAAGTCTCCGCCAAGGTGTGCGGCAGGGGGTGAATACCGACGACACGAAGACCGGGGAATATTCAAAACAAAGGATATATTCTTAATCACCTTCTCCGAAGAAATCATAAGGTCAGGCTGCGAAACAATGACGTTGTCCGACCGCGCTGGGACGGAAGGGTATTTTGAATTTAAAGTAGTCTAGTGTTTAATCACTCCCTGACAGACACCCTAGCGGTAGCTTGATGGGTACAATGTGAAAAAAAAAATCCAAGACAACTTTTTTATTTCGCCAAGATTCGCAGTACCACTGGGGGAAGGGCATAACACTCTAGGAGAGCACCCAGAGAAGCAGTGCCATCCCAGGGGACAATTCCTTCACCGTGAGGTTAATCACTTTTCAGACATTCCTCATGTGCGTCTCGTTGATAAGTCCTTTAAGCTTGTTGGGCGCGTGGAGATAGATGAAGTAAATACATTTTTTATTGATTTTATTCAATCATATATACCCTACAAGCCACCGCCAGGGTGTGTGGCAGGGGGTGAATACACACCGGAATAACTTGACCCGAACATGACCCTACCGCGGTCGAACAATATTATGATCCCCTATCGTTCGGGGTAAAAATTACATCTCAAATCTATCTATTCCACACTTTATCTCTCCAATTTTACTGGCATGATCTCTCCTACCGCAGCACGATGATACATTTACATCATCACTGCTATAGAGACGTCCTTCAAATTCATGCAAGAGCTTCAATCAATAATTTAACCTTCGCTCTATTGAGTGATTCCCAGCCTAGCTGTTCTAATATTTCGGATACGCTACTAAGTTTATCATAGCAACGTTTTACAAGTCTAGCTCCTCTAAGCTGCACGCGATCCAATTCGGCCATCAACCCAACTTCGTGAGGATCCCATATACTTGAAGCATACTCTAAATTAGGCCTAAGCAGCGACAAATAACATTTTCCTTTCACCTATTCATCACATTTACAAAGGAATCTTCTAAGACATCCTAATTTTTTGTTAATTGCCCACATATTCCCCGTAAGTGTTTCACCCGGGAGAGATCGTGAGTGAGGGTAACGCCTAGGTATTAAATTGAGTCTACACTTTCCTTTTCGGTGTTCCCAATGCAGTAGGCGTTCCGGTGGAAATATATTACATAGTATCCTGCAAGCCACCATTAGGGTGTAAGGCAGGGGGTGATTACACACCAGGCAACTTTTTATAAGTTTCGATTACCTCACCTCTTCCTACTGCGGGGATATGAAACACCAGCACCGCAGCTGGGGAGTTGACGTCTTCGCCCAGTCCATCTTTGGTAGTAGTAGTATTTATGGGAAGCGACCGACAGCTGAGGTCATTTTCGCCATTAGGGATGGACAGGAAAAGATGAAGGGTGGAGAGAAACCCGGCGGCGGCATTGGCCTACTCTTTCAGAAAGGCACCAAGGGGTCCGCAGCTTAACGTCCCATCTGACGGACGGCGTACTCACCCAAAGTGCCTTCCACAAAGCACCTCAAGTAGGGATCAAGGTACCACTGAAAAATGTTCGACGCCGCCGAGAATAGAACCCAGGCCCTCTTGTGTGAGAAGCCAGTACGATAGCCACCGCACTATCTCGATCCCCAGGTGATTGGTCACCGCTTTCGACGGCTGACTCGAAGGTCGCATCCCCTTTAGTGACCTGCAGCGGTTTTTTAAATTTACATTAATTACGGCACCAACGCGATACGGCGTCGGATTGACGCAAAACACAATTACTTGTGCCGCTGCCTACATTGCAATTGGTAGCTCTTGTTTCTCTCCTATTTTTGAATGAGCGTAGATTTCGATGACAATTGGAAAACATGCTCCTATAGGCACTCGATGTGTACACAAGAGGAAAAATGACACACTAAGTACCTGTTTAGTCTAATCTGTTTAAAGGGAAGTTTTAAAAATACCAAACAAGGTATCACGCATACTTCCCGCGTTCTTTCTGCTCTTGGCCTTTACATCTTCGCTGAAAAGTGACATCAGGCACTTCTAATCCTAATTATCATAATTGCTTAAAATATACTAGTATGTGCATGACCAAGACATTTTTCACCTAAGTTTGACTCACACAAGTTTCAATTTCCTTTTTGAAAATTCGTGCATATTCAACATAGTAACTAATAAATGCCGAAGTTCAAAGCATAATGTCTACCTTTCCTACATCACTAGGATAAGGCTCTTGGGTCGTATGGAAGTTGAGAGTAGAAGAGGTGTTATTGTAGCTTGTTATGCCCCATTGGATGGCGAGAGTGAAAGCGCTAAGAATGAGGAAAATTGAGAGATGTTTTGAAAGGCAGTGACCCTGGTGAAAGAATAACAATATTAGGACACGTGAACGTTAAACCTGGAGTTAGAATGGATGCCTCTGAATAGTGGTAGGACATCACTAGGTTTGAACGCCTCCTGTTCGAATGGCAATCGTGGTTATCTGTTAAGTGTGCATATGGATAAAGGATTACTTCCTCGAAAAAGTGGTTTAAATCTACTCATTTGGATACATGACTAAGGAGTGAGTTTAGGGGCATAATTGATTTCGTCACACATATTCGAGAGATACTATCTCCCTCTAACTCGCCCCACGCCCCCTAGCGCTGGCTTGCAGGGTACTAAAATTACTTTGAGAAATTAGGTGAAATGGGATAAATATATGGATAACGGAAAAATAAGTATTATTTGTGTCATGACTGAAAGGCATCGTTGTTCAATGCGCTGAAATTCACATTGAAAATGTCGAGAAAAAGGTGGCGATGCTGGGTGGAATGAAATAGTGAAAGGATCGTCGGGTGCAAAGTTAGATGCGAGTGAAGTATGATTGAAGCCTAAAACAAGGAAGCTCGGCGGGTCGGATGGGGTGGCGTAGAATGTTTACTGAACAACAATTTCACAGTGTAAAAATGATTCAAACCTTGACAGGGATTCGAACCCGGATCCCTCGATGTCCGACCGAGTGCTTTAGTCAGTTATGCTATCGAGGCGTAGTCTTAAACTCTGAAATTTTGGGGGCTTTAAAAGGAAAAAGATGTTGTGACGAAATACCGTACATACAATGTCACAGGCAATCGTAAGGGTATGTGACGCGCCACATTCCATGAGATTAAAACCACCTTTTAAACACTAAAGGTGTTTTACCTTTGACAAATTCCAAGAAACTGATGATGATTTTTACACTCTGTAATTGTGGCATTTAAATGCATTTTAGCGGATGACTCCGTCAAAAGCTACTGTCCCGGCATCGCCCGCAATTTCTTGGAGTGTTTACTGTAAATGAAATGAAAGAATTAGGCTGAAAATACTGTCTGCAATGAATGCTGAGCACGAGAGTATTGGAGGGCGGAATTAGTTGATACTAACCGTAGCATGTATGTGAGACAAATGCATAGGATGTAGAAAATGCATGCGGGGAGGCTGAATTACGTCACAGCGAAAGTGAAATCGTAACAACAGAAAGAAATTTTAAAAATCGAAAACACAGTCTCAGATAGTATATTCAGTTGAGCTATTAAGTTGTGGGGGAAAGTGACTCATTGGTTTTCTGTTCGTTCCTTAAATGTTGGCTACCTTTAGTTGTATTATGCGATTGGAATAATGTGATGATTGTACTTTTTAATAAATGTGAGGTAAACAGAGGAAATTATTGGATCCCATAAAAGCGACGCATGAATAAAAAGTAAATCAAGCGCAACAGTCAATTCATTTATGGATATAAGTGCGAGAGATGGATGCATAAACAAGGCAGGCGCACCCAAGGTTTGGATATTGAAATAAATCTGTCTTCTCGTATCCAGAAGATGTAATGTTATTGGCTGCGAGTCTAATGCATTCACAGCAAGAAAATTACATGTTCATTGATGTAAGAGAGAGAATTGAACCGCGGTCGAATGTGTCCAAAACGAAGTGTTTGGTAAAAAATTAAGAGTAATAGTACACAACAAATTATTGAACGTATGGCAGGATTAGTACATCGTGGCAGGATGTTTGTGAAATATGAAAGGGCATAAAACCATTGAAAGGCGTACGAATGTCGGGATAAAGTTTGTTAATAGTATTTAAAGTATAGAGAAAGTTATTTTTTGTCAAGGATAGCACAAATGACAATGCACACCAAAGTACTCCTCCATAGGCTTGAGAGGAAGGGGTGGACGGAGAAGAGATGGGTGACTTCAGCCAAACAGACTCTGAAAAAAAGAAAAATGACAGGAACAGATGATCATGCATAGAGACGAGCTATGTATGAGCGTGGCAAATGCGTGAGAGGATTCGGGAGCAAATTGGAGAAATAGAGCTCTCGCTTCGTTATAGGCGTGCACGAAATACGAGGTCTGCCCAATAAATACGCGAACTGAGGTCATTAAAAACTTTATTCAGAAAAATTTAGCCTACATCGATTCTTTCCCCTTCAAAGTACTCTCCATTTGTTGCTATGCTCTTATTCCATATTCTTTTCAACTGTTTATAAAGCACCCTTGGAAGTCCTCGGCAGTTAGGCTTCTTAGTTTTCTCGTCGTTTCTTGCTTTATTGTGTCCATATCTTCTCAGTCATGTCCCCTCATCACATTTTTGCATCTTGGGAATAGTAAAAAGTTCGCGTATTAATTGTACAGACTACGTATGTGATGGCGTGACACCAAATCGAACCAAATGTTGAGAAATTTCGTTAGTTAGTGTTTTAGGGGAGACGACTGACAGCTGAGGTCATTTGTGCCATAAGGGATGGACAGAAAAGGATGAACGGTGGAGAGAAACCCGGCGTCGGCATTAGCCTACTCTTAACGAAAGGCGCCAATGGGTCCCCAGGTTAACGTACCATCCGACGGATGCCGTGCTCACTCAAAGTGCACTCCACAAAGCACCTCAAGTAGGGATCGGGATACCACTGAAAAATAACTTCTACCTCCGGGATTTGAACTCGGGCCCTCTGGGTGGAAAGCCAGTACGTTAGCCACCGTACCATCCCGATCCCCGAATCGGAATGGTGCTGTGATAGGCTCGGATAGTTTTGAGGAGAGAGGTGGCAGCCTGTCTGAGTATGCTTACAGATAACTAAGAACCAGATTCGCATAAAAAATAATTAATTCTTAGTGACAGAAGTTCTTTTTTTAGGCTTGGTTCTGAATTCGAAATGTTCAGTAGTGATTTTCCAAATACAAAAAAAGAACCGTATACGGTGGCCAATATCAAATAAAACAATAAATTGGTAGGGTTCAAGAAGCAGGCGGGCTGACAAGAAACAACGCGGCTAGGGTAGGAGAGAGGGGAGGAATGAGAATTCAGCCCGATTTCTGGGACGGCCACACGAACGCGCGCACCGTTACATAGGAATGATGGATGGTAGATTCGCTCTTCGCCGCCTCCTCCTCCGACAGCACAACGATTCAATCACCATCATACGAATTTCCCTGAAACACTCCTTCTTTGCAAGATTCCTATGTGAAGTAAGATCTGGTGCTTTCCCGGCGTATTTGATTCGTGGAGGATTCTCGGGTCTTCCACCGGGTCAAGGGTTCCATATTGGCCGACGTTTCGATGCCCGACTCGTGCATCGTCTTCAGGGTTGATGATCATCAACCCTGAAGACGATGCACGAGTCGGGCATGGAAACGTCGGCCAATATGGAACCCTTGACCCGGTGGAAGACCCGAGAATCCTTCATGAATTCCTATGTGAACTTACGATATTGGTACGCCACTTGGAAATTAGACTTAAGCTTAAAAAAGTGAGTGGCGATAAACTTTTGGAATAAGAGCAGTTCCTTCCCGGTCGCCTACAGCATCAAGAAAACCAAAAGAGAAAGTCTAGACTCGATTAAGTACTTAGGCGTTACCCTCACTCAAGACTTCTCCTTGATGAAACATACAAGGGTGTGCTGAAAACTAATGCACACATGCTTGTAGACCACAAACCAAATGACCTTCAGAAGGACTCCTTGTGGCATGTGGAAGTAACATTCCCCTAAACACGCATTCGCAGGTTTGAGGTCGTTACGTTCATCCAGTGTATTTTGAGAAGCGGACGTATGGAGACATGTTCTAGAGCTATGTCAACGCGAGTTAAACAGCGTGCTGTTATCGAATTTTTAACTGCTGGAAAAGTGACTCCTACTGAGATTCATCGTCGTTTAAAGGCTGTTTACGGTGACGATGCTGTTGATAGGCCCACTGTAAATCGATGGGTAGTAACATTTCGTGGTTGCGAGCCTGAAAAAGCCATAATTATTGATGAAACACGCAGCGGACGTCCGATCTCTGCCACAGACGATAAACATCGCAAACTCGTCGAAGATTTGATTCAAAATGACCGGCGAATCACTCAAAAGCGTATCGCAAACCATATTGGAATATTCAAGGAACGTGTCGGCTTCATTATTGAACAATTGGGATACCGTCAAATCTGTGCACGATGGTCACCACGACGTCTCACAGACGAGAACAAACGTTGTCGATTGGAATGCCTCCTTCTTCCCCCCGATCTTGCGCCTGGCGATTATTATTTTTTTCCTCAACTAAAGAGACACCTCAAGGGTAATTATTACACCTCGGACGATGAAGTGAAGGCAGCTGTCATGTTCTGGATTCCAGAAAAGTCGGAAGAGTTTTTCAGTGACGGAATGAAAAATGTATTAAAAGTCGAGAAAAATGTGTTCACCTTAACGGTTACTATGTTGAAAAATAAATACTATATCATTTTGAAACTTAAGAATTGTAGTTAAATGTACTTTTTGCCCAATCTTGCTGCTTGTTTTTGTTCGCGCACTGCAAGAATGTGTGCATTACTTTTCAGCCTATCCTCGTAGATGGATGGCCGTCTCGACGCCGACTGTCATTCAATAGTTCTCGATTCTCGTCCATAGGAAGTTTCATTCATGCAGAGAGCATCAAAATTTCGATTTGCGAAGGACCGACAATGTTGGGCCCTTCCCGCATAAGCGATACACCATTCGGAAAAGAACGCGCTTACGTAGCCACTCACGGGAGAGGGAAGAACAGATGAAGGAGGGAAGGAGGGAGGGAGGAAATGGATCTCAACTCACGCAACCTCACCCCAACCCCGGGCACGCAAAGGGGTTATTCATCCCCACCCCACCCACCACTCTCTCTCTCCCACAAACCCTACCTTAAACCCTCCCCCCCTCGCCCTTGTCCGCTTCCCCCCCTCTACGATATCTCCGGCGGGCAGCCGAGGGGATGAATGGGCGGCGAATGAGGGAAGGGGGCCCGAGAGGGGGAGGGCGCCTCTTGCTCAGCTCCGGGCGACCTTGAACCCCTCCCTCCCACCCCCAGAGCCGACCACCAGGGGAGCAGCACAGGCGGCGGCTTCGGCTCCCAACGCTCGGGAGAGCGGGAGGGGAACCTGCCGGTCCCAAACACACGCACGCATTCGGAAGAAGGGGAGTGGGTTGGGGTGGTAGGTGGGGCACCCCTCTCTCCGCCCTCCCCTATTACGTAGCGGCGAGAAGAGGTGGCGGGAGGGCGGAAAGAGGATGGGCGTTTGGCCCACGCCTCCGGGAAGTTCGAAGAGCAGGTTCGCATCAAAATGTCCTCTCCATTCAATACTCTCCATCATTACCTTCAACGGTACGGAAAAACCAAAAAAAAGCTTCAAAAAGTCTTCAGCGTTCGAGGGGATAAAAAAAATTCATAACGGCTTTTCACTACACTGAAGAATATTCGCGATCTTATTAAGCCACTCATTAAAGAATAGTCTACCGGTCAATGTAGGTTTCTGATGGACTGAGAGACAAGGCTCTGCTGCTACACTTATAATCCCCGCCTGACAAGAAGCCAAACACCACAACCTATGTTACTCGTACATACAATGTTTTTTCATCCTCGTATACTTTCAACTTCTGTTTGTTGAGGCTAACATGCCTCCTCTCTTTTCTTCTATCTACCTCGCTTACCCAACATATTCTCCCCTCTATCACAGCCTGCAACATCCAATCAATTGACCTGCAACTGCAACATCCCACTCGATCTGTCTTGCATCCCACTTCTTCGCTGCCTTCTTCGGATTTATCCCAGCAATCTTCTCTCTTACCCTACCATGTCCAGAGCTTCTTGGCTGGTTTCTCTGCCCATTAATCTTTATTCTTCCCCGCTACACATCCCAAAATCCTCAAACCAACGCTTACCCCCTCGTCTCAAGGACCAAGTATCAGATCCTCAAAGAATTACTTTACGTATCAAAGTTTACACTTAATTACTTCCACTGCTCCATTCTTCCTCAGACACTACTCTCCTTCTCAACGGTTTCCCACACCTACACCAATTACGTAAAATCTATGCGAGTAAACCCCACAATGAGTTTTATGCAATTGTATCCAAACTCTGTGCGTACTCTACGTTTTGTCTTAGTACCTGATCACGTCTTAAGAGGGATTAACGCGGCGAACCAATAAATATCTGAGGAAACCTACAATTAGATGTATTTTTATTACAACGTTTACACTAATCTTTCCTTTACATCAGTTTATTTTAATTAACTTCCTCCTTTTCGTAAAAGCTTTCTCGTCTAATGAAATTCTTCTCCTATGTGCCCTAACTACCTCATCTACTTGTACACAATACTTCGCAAGCCGCCGCAAAGTCGTGTGGCGGGGGGTGTTTGGTCACCAGCCATGCAAGCTGAACCAACTTCTTCCGAAATGTTTCCTAGATATGTGACTAGGTGGGCTAGGTGGCTTGGTTTATAATCTTTGGGTAGAAATCATTAATAGCAGCGACATTCACAGCAGACAAAAAAATCTATTTCTCAAAAACGAAAATGTGCGTGACACTGAGCCAAGAGAGACGATGACGCGCACGTGACGTGGATCCTCGTCTCTTTGGCGAATGGAAAAGAGAAATGAAAGGAAAGAAAAATGAAGAAGGTGGTGTAAGAGGCTGGAGGGAGGGGGAGTATCAATATCCCTACCATTTTACATCATTTCCACTAACCTTTCTCTTAAATCTTATTCAAATCAAGTATATGTTACTTCAGGTGTTCCCCTGGGAAGTGTTAACGGACCTCATTTATTCCTAGTTTACGTTCACAACATTGACTCCGCCGTCACTGGTAAAATACGTTTATTTGCCGTCGATGCATGTGTGTTTTACCGTGATATCCGTGATCCTGAAGGCACAGCAGCTTTGTCAGATGACCTAAATGCTATACAACGCTGGTGCGACACTAGGCAATTAGAATTAAACTTAAAAAAGTGCGTAGTCATAATTTTTTGGAAAGAGAGCGATTCCCACCCGAACGCCTACTGCATTTGGAACGCTGAAATGGAATGTGTGTGTAGAATCAATTAAATAGCATTCACCCTCCTCAATCACGATCTCTCCTAGGTGAAACACATACGGGGAATATGCGGACAAGCTAACAAAAAATTAGGATTTATTAGAAGAGAACTAGGTGAAATGTGATGAAAAGGTCAAAGAGAAATATTATCTGTCGCTGGTTAGGCCTCATTTAGAATATGCTGCAAGTATATGCGATCCTCACGAAGAGGAGAAAGATCTGTAAAACGTTGTTATGATAAAATTAGTGGTGTATCCAATATATTAGAGCAGCTAGGCTGGGAATCACTCACGGAGCGAGGATTAAATTACAGATTTAATCTCTTCCATAGACCTGAAGGACGTCTCTTTAGCAGTGATGTTGAAAATATATTATTACCCCCATCGTACTACGGCAGGAGAGCTCATGCTAGTAAAATTAGAGAGATTAAGTGTAGAACAGATAGATTTAAGATGTAATTTTTTCCGCGAACGATAGGAGATCATAATAACATTGTTCGACTGCGGTAGGGTCATGTTCTGGTAAAATTATTCTGGTATGTATTCACCCCAAGCCACACACCCTGGCGGGGGCTTGCAGGGTATATAAATAATAAAGTAAATGTAAGGCCCTTTTTTTCACACCCTTTTATTTGCAACAGCATATTTACCAAACAAAATTCCCTTGATTAAATGTTCATCTTTGAACAGAACAATTACGAAAGAAAAGTGAAGTCTTGCGCCAGGAAAACATAAAATCCTAAATACATGAATGGCCTTAAACGCACTCTTAGTATATTGATTCCTCTTTCCGCCAACCGATCAGTCCACGATTACGGTCGGTATAGAATAAATGGGCGGATGAACTACCCATCGAGGCGAAATTAAGGCCATCGAGACCTCACCTTCGTTTCATGACGAGACGCTTTTCCAGCATGCACTTCCACCTTCCACATTGCAGGTGATCACGATATGGAATAATAATAATTCTCAATTCATCGATGATAAGAAACACACACAAATAGATGTCAAGTCAAAGTGAAGTGGAGGAAAGCAAATGGTAGCATGTGGAGGAAAGCAAATGGTAGCATACCAATTAAGCACAACACCAGAGGAATACCATTGCCAATGTAATGCAGCTTTAACATCATTTCCTCCGAGGTTACGTTAAAACACGAATGATATTGAATTTACAAATTTATACAGCACAGAATCGTTCATGCAATATTCGTGCTTTCAGTGATTCCCATTCCAGGATGTATACAGTAATAAAGAGACAGAGTTTCTGTTCATCCATTGTACGAAACGAGCACTTCTCTTCTCTAACCCATTTCATACCGAAATTAAGTCCTTCTGCAGAAGATGCCTAAACGAGGCACGCATTCAACACGCTACTTCCACCCAATGCGATATAGCCCATCTCCCACACTTTCTCGGGCAAATTCATTCCACGCTATGTGTTTGATGGACCCTAGTTTCTTCAATACATCTCCGAGGATACTCCCAATGTGCTTTCCCCAATGCGTGATGTAGTGTGACTCCACTGTGCTTCACTCGTTCCACAATCCATGCGTCTATAAACAACGACCATCGAACACCCTCCGAGTCTGGAAGCGAATGCATTGGTTTCCCATCAACTCATTACTGCGCAATTTCTTTCAGATGTAACAGCATGCCCCTGAACTCATGACGCCTAAAACATTGTCTAGATCGTCAGGAAGAGCCTAGCAGCCCGATTTCAAATACGTCGTCGAACCAGAGACCTCGATTTCCTCCTGGAGCACCGCCGACGGCGACCACGGCAGCGAACGAAGCGGACCGCCCTGGAGCCACCCAGTCGGCGGACGCGAGGACCAGGCGGGGGGGGGGGTGGAGAAACGGGGGGAGGGGGGGAAGGCGCCCGAAGCGGACGAGCCAGTGCTTCCCCCCTTCTTCTTTCCCCTCGACCTCCGCCGCACAAGGTGCCCCCACCTCTCCCTGCCCTGGGGCCTCTCTCGTACGGGCCCCTTGTGATCCTGACCACCAGAAGTGTGGAGGCTGTCGGCCAGCACCGCCACTGTGATGCTCGAAGCCACTTCGGGGCGAGGAGTAACAATTGATAGAGTCCAATTTACAGTTTGCCCCGCTGCCGTGAAAAACCATCCCATGACCATCGAGCCAACGTTGTCCAAGGCTGCATGAAACCATGAATGGCGAGCGAGAATTGAGATTTTTCCCAACTTTCAAAATTTTTCGTAATTGATTGTTCAAATTCACAAGCGCGAAGTACTAATGAAACATAATTTATTTTAACTCACAAAAGTCCATCAATTGATAGTTTACCGTTTAGTAATGATTTGGCCGGACACAAAATTAACACCCTAACATTGCGCAACCTCACACAAAAGACAAGCTGAACCCGCACTACAAAAAACCCTTCTTCGATTCCGCATACATTTACCCTCCCTCCGTCCGTCCAACATGCCTATTCCTGGCCTCCCTCTACCTCGACTGTCCAACGTTCTCCCCTCTATCACAGTCTTCAACACTCCATCCCCAATTAAGAATCTCTGCATCCACCTTTCCCGTGTCATATAGATTTCTCCCAACCGTCCTCTCTCCTCCAACGCAATGCCTAGAACGTCTTCGTTTGTTTGCCTTTCCGTCCATGAAACTATTTTCCATCCTTCTCCTCAACCACATCTCAAAAGCTTCCAATCTACGTCAATTATTTGGCTTCAGTGACCAAGTTTCCAAGCCGGACACGATGATGGACACAAGTATAACAATGATGGACTTCCAAATGGAAGACTATTGATGAAAAAAGTATTAAAAAAATACATCTAATTTAACCGGAACTCTTTTTTAAATGTAATCAATCATTCCAGCATCAATTCTCAACCTTGGCGACTACACTACGTTTTACCAATAGCGTTTCGGAAAAACCAAAGCACAGAGAAGGCACTTACATTAATATTACGAAAATGCCGTCTTGAAAACCAATAAAAAACTCGCAAGTGTGTTTTGGGAGAAATGGCGTCCTGTAAACCGAGCGAAAATTCCATCCAGGAGTGGGCCTACAGCGCCCGAGAGAATTTCGAACAAGGACGCCGGTATCTGGCGTCGCATCACAGTTAACCCATCGAAGAGTATGAATGAGCTCATCGAAAAGTAACATTGAGTACTGGACCGATCTCAGCTGATTTAAGTTTAACACACATATTTTTCAGTGATAATATTTAGCATGAAATTCTTCTTTCCCGTGTTTTTTAATCATTTCTCAATATGATATCCTACCAATGTTAATGAGCTGTTGTACTTATTTCAATTTTCTGTACACAGTATTTCTTGGATAATATTGATTCATTAATTTGCTTAAAACGTTTCATGTCTATTTTCACTACACTTAAACAAATCGTTCGAGTCACCATAAACCGACCCACTGTTTCATTCCCTCTTTGATAACAAATGTTTTCTTGCATTGCCTTGGAGACGTCCCCCTTCTAACACGCGTAGATGTCGTCATCTTAAAGCTTTTTAACAGAAATAATCATCACAATGTCTTCCAAGGCGTCATTCATTACTATGGCTTACGTATCGAAGCAGTTTCATTCATCCCTTTCGTGGATTCCGATCTCCCTTGCATTACCGAAGAAATAACGTAAATTATGACACTTCGAGTACTAAGTTTCATGGAAAACAAATTCAATTTAATCCTTTAAGGGAGTCTCAATCTCCATTGAGTTCATTCCTTACCCCAACAAAAGAGAAAAAATAAGTTAAGACATTTCGTGAGGTGATTGGTGTCGATGAAATATTTCCTCCGAATGCCAAAAAGTCGCGGTATTTATCCGTTGAAACACAACCATTAAAATATATCCGAGTCCCTTAACGTACTCATGACATCACTTTCAAAGGTATCCAGACTTCGTAGTTTCTTCGTATAATGTCCTCACGTATTTAAAAGACGAGAGCGTTCATATGCAATCCGGACTATGTCACCGAAAACTACGTTGATAGAAGAAGCAACCACCAATTATCATGGCATTTAAAAGTCCCTCTCATGGAGCCTAAAACAATTCCATCGTTGAATTCTCCAGTTAAATGCCATCATTTGTCGGTGAGAAAACTGGAAGGGCTGATTTGCCATTTCAGAGCGAACCATGAGTGGTGAAGGACAATGAATAATATATGTGACGCATCCCGATATAGGTTTATTTTTTCCTTAATAATATGTAGACCGATGGCCTTTCTCAATCAGACATCACGGAGGACACGGATAATGATTCGCGGGGATAATTACAGTACAAAGGGTTATGGAGCATTGTGTAACCGCTCAAACTGACGACTGTTACGATGCCATCAGGAAAGTTGCCACGCGCTGGCAGCGTCGGAGAACGGTCCACGAATGGATCTTTTTCGTAAATACAGGCAACCATCGCAATGTGTTCTCGTAACAATTTTATCCATTGCAAAAATGCTAAATTTAACCTACCGAATCCCAGATAAACACCGCGAGATCTCGATGTTCACTTTAATAATAACGTGGACAAATTACGCCAGAAACAGACAAACGGCCGCGTACGTCTAAGTTTCCTGAGGGGCAGTTCACCCCGAGGACAGCGAACTAAATTTCGTCCGCCGGTCACCGACGAAGGACGTGCGATCAAGATGGCTCTCATCCAACGACGGTGAGGGGACGGGCAGCAGTGCCTCGATGGCACATTCTCAAGAGGGGGACGGGAAGGAGGAGCGGTGCGAGGGCCAGTCCCAACGGACGACCCCCCTCCTTTCACGTCTCAGGCACACGAGGCTGAGGACCCACGCTTGGACACTGCCAAGGGCCGGCACGTTGCCTCAAGAGACTGCAAGCCTAAGGAAAAAGCACTGACGGATTTGGTGATGCTGGAGAAAGAAGAAAGACCACGCCGAGCAAAACTCTAGCGCAAAATTCGTCCGCAGGGGACGCAGCTACCCCTGGCGGAGGGGGCGCCAGGGGCGGTGGACCAGCGCAGCGAACACTCTTACCACGCGAGGTGGTGAGGTGAGGTGAGGAGAAAAAGCATATTTATGCGATATCAGACAGTAATGATTATCAAACAAGGAATAAAATGTTCGCTCCATAAGACGGGGAATGTTACCAAGGTTTCCACGAACTTTCTTGGCATACAGGTGAGAATGCGTGTTTTTCTCATTCAGTGATCTTGATTCGTCATGGACAATACATAAACACTCTTTTGAGTCTGAATCATCCTATGGCAAATGTTTCCACCGCCATCGGCAAACAACACGAGGACAAGGCACGCAAAACAAGCACGCGGAGTGTTTTGATTGCCACTCCCCCAGAGAGGATGGGAGAGGTTGAAGGACTGGGCGAGGGGGGAGACGGGAAGGTTGGAAGGAAAGGAGGAAGGAGAGAGAGAGGTGAGATGAAGGTGAAATGGGGAGAGAGAGAGGGGGAGAGATGATAGTGGAGTAAGACAGTGAGAATAATGGGAGACAAGACAGAGAAGGAAAGAGAAAAGAAAGGTAATAAGAGCGAGGCGGGGAGACTGAGAGTGAGGAGGAGAGAGGGGGAGGCTGGATTCGGCGGAGACGCCGAGTGGCCCTCGAAGAGGAGGAATAAGAAGACCGTCCTCGGATCGGGAGAAGGGAAGAGGGTATAGGGTTCACCGCCCCTCCCTCTCTCTCCCATTGGGGCGTCCGTAAGATGTAATTGGGGGTCCACCGGATGTGGAGGGCGACCGCCCCACCCTCCCCCCTTCCCTACCTGTTGCCCGCACGGAAGGCGCTGGCGTCTCCACGGCGGTGGCCGTCCTCCACGGTTGCCACACCTTGTGCTGCGCCCGCACGGCGACCGGCATACGGAGCATCATCACCTCATTCATGGCGGCGGCGCGTATTTACAACTAGCACCGCCACAGATGAAAGACTATCCCGCGCCCATCAACAGACGAGGCACGCGGGGGTGGTGTTGGTCGACACTACTGGTCCCGCACGGGGTGGAGGGATCGTGGTGTGGGGCAGCGGTGGTTCGCCGCGGGGATAAACACAAAACACGCAGCGGACACACTTCGACGTAAACTTATCCCGACGGCAGACCGACACTGACTGGCTGGTTGGCTCGCTGGCCGGGAGACTCCCTCCCTTCCTTCCTCCTCACCTTCGCCCCCCCCTCCTCCTCCGCACTCTCCAGCACTCTCTCACCTAACATTCGGATGACGCCAGATCGGCCGCCAGAGGCGCCACCGCTCTCCTCTTCCATTCATTCATCCATGCCTCTTCCCCCCCCCCCCGTCTCTTAGTACGACCCTCAACTCTCCCGCCGCTGCCAACACAGAGCTGGAAGGGGGGGCAGGGGGTTCGCCCCCTTCTGCCCCCGGGGCGGCTACGTGTCCGAGACCATTCCGAGGGAATATCCCTCCATTCCACGACGCGTGCGAGTGAGGGATGACACGGATCGACTTTTCGACGCGCGCGTTGTAATCGCCGCCGACGGGGCGAGTTCCCTCCGTCCTATGCTACACGCACGAACCCGATAAGACGTGATCGCGGATGCTGGGATACAGGAAATGCCTGCATTACCGTTGAGATCGTGAATATTCCAAGACCGAATAACTGTAGGCGTTGGTCTCACCCACTGAACAGAGTCAATAATTGAGATTTTAATAAAAAATGCGGTAGTCCAGGGATAAAGAGTTGGACTACTGGCCGGAGTTAATATCCTGGGTAAGCCTCTCCAAGTACCCTCAGTTCCACCCAAGGTGTGTGATTTTTCGGGTACCAGATCTTCCTGGGAAATCATAACCTGCACAGGGAAAGGCCCCCCTACCCTGAAGTGTGAATTTCACACGCCACACCATCAGGCTTAGTACTGGGTGAACGCTACCATCACCCACCATATAGACCTTCGGGTTCATTACTGTGTTTCTGGTTTTATATACTACTATTCCACGCTTGATTAAGATATCCTCACTGGTTTCGATGCACATGCATCATCTCCGTCAAGAGGTTACAATGGCGCAGATTTTGGTCAAGTCTCGTTTACAAAGTTCGGGGTTATTCAGGGTGTGGGACGAAGTTACAGGGTTTAGGGCGGGCAGGTGGTTTGGCGAGGGTGTATTAAAGCTTCATATAATTCAGAATAGTTGTTTAAATGATAATGTACCTGGGATTTCATCCACCCTCCTCAATGTCTCTTCACCGTAAGCGCGAATAATTCAAAATGCGTTACTTTCGGTTCCCAATCTCTTTTCTTCAGACTACTCTTGCCCATGTGAGATATCAACACATCCTCATCAAACACCTCCATTTTTTATCTTAAAGCCTCTTCTTCCACCCTCACTCACTCATCCCCAACAGTTTAACAACACGCCACAAAAGCATGCGCTACTCTAGCCCCTCGATGAGGGTGCGTTACCATCAAAACAAGTCAGGATATTTTATTATTTATTTCTTTAGCCCAAACACAGCATCACGCCGTATTCCTTTTAAAAATAACAATAACAAAAACTTAACGCATAACTAACAACGGAACTACATAAAACAACGAAGTCCAAGTTATAGAAATGAGGAGCACAAAATAAATACCTATACATTTTAAATGCCGAGGCGTTGCCCTTACTCACGACCTCTCCTTGTTGAAACACATGTGTGTGATTTGGGAATATGTGGACAGGATGACAGAAATTAGAATTTATTAGAAGAGTAGTAAGTAAATGTTATGTGCCGCTGGTTAGACCTTATTTAGAATATACTGCTATTATGTGGAATCTACACGATTTTGGATTAATTGTCGAATTGAATCGCGTGCAGCGTAGAGGAGCTAGACTTGTAAAGCGTTGTCACGATAAACTTAGTGGCGTATCCAAAATATCAGAGCAGCTAGTTATATATAACATTTTCAGGCTTAACTATGCGGAATTCCTTCATGACGAGGGTAAAAAAGAAACTTTACACTTCCACAATAAAGATTTACACCATCACCTGATGATGATGCCCAGCATCGAAACCATGGTCGTGAAATATTAAATCTTTATTGTGGAAGTGTAGAGTTTCTTTTTCTACCCTCAACATAGAGCAGCTAGGCTGGGAATCACTCACGGAGAGAAGGTTAAATTACAGATTGAAGCTCTTGCATAAATTGGAAGGACGTCTCTTTAGCAGGGATATTGATAATTTATTATTACCCCCATCGTACTAAGGTAGGAGATTTCATGTCGGTAAAATTAGATACATTAAGAGTAGAACAAATAGATTTAAGATATCATTTTTTCCACGAAAGGTATGGGATCATAGTAACATTGTTCGAGCGCGGTAGGGTCATGTTCTGGTAAAATTATTCTGGTGTGTATTCACCCCCTGAAACACACCCTAGCGGCTTGCAGGGCACTAAAATATCAAAAATAACAGCAAATGAGCAGTAATGGAGGAGGTCCGACGAAATTAAGAGGGAGAAAGAGCTCGGCAGGAATGGACGGAATGAAGTTATTGGAATGGATCGAATACAGAGAGGTGTTTCATAATTGCATTAAAGGTTGATGGTCGACTGAAGATTTGTTAAATATTTTTTCTATTTACATTTCACCCTTCAAGCCACCGCTATGTTGTGTGGAAGGGGGTGATTACACACCAGACCGCTTTTGACCCCTAATTTACATAAATGAGTGTTTGTGGTTGAGAGGCGAGGGGATGATATACGAGTGGGTAAAGTGATGAAGTAACCGCGTCGTAAGCGGAGGCACTCTAAGAGGAAAAGGGAAATGAGTTCCGATTTCCTATAATTACCATTGACGAATTTTATGAAAAACCTTATGGCATTGATAGCATAGCGATGAGAAAAGCAAGGAATGCCGAGAGAAGACCTGATGCAATGTAGACAGAAGCTACGGAAGTGTAAATGAGGGCGGCAAATAATAGATAAAGAGAGAAATTCCTTGAGCAGTCGAGTAGTTTGAGGGTAGAAAAAGAAACTTTGAGGAGAGGAAGGTAGGGGGAGTGAAGGAGAGGGGGTAAGTTGAGTACTGGTGCAGCACAACCTATAAGTGCGCTAGGAGAGGGGGAGGGTATGTATTCGATGGATTCTGGCTCAAATTTGTAGACGAAAATGTTCATTAAATGAATAATTCAATGTATCCTTCCACCGTTCTTAGAGAGAACAGTGGAAAAAACACATTGTGTTTTTGGAATCTTTTAAGAATTTCAGGAGGGGGGAAGAGGATCGAGATTGTGCGGTGGCTATCGCACTGGCTTCCCACCCAGAGGACCCGAGTTCGAATCCCAGCGGTGTTGAATATTTTTCAGTGGTATCCTCATCCTTACTTGAGGTGCTTTGTGGAGGGCTTTTTGAGTGAGTACGACGTCCGTCGGATGGGACGTTAAGCTGCGGACCCCTTGGCGCCTTTCGTCAAGAGTAGGCTAATGCCAACGCCGGGTTTCTCTCAAGCCTTCATCCTTTCCTGTCCATCCCTAATGGCGCAAATGACCTCAGCTGTCGGTCGTCTCCCCCAAAACTACAACTACTACTAGGAGGGGAAACGGGAGAGGTATATTGTTTCGTTGACCACCTCAAATCTGTCAGACTGAAGAGATTGCCTAATTTACAACTCCTCCAAAGCATTCAACCTGCGCCCTTTCATTTCAGTGTGAAGAATGTCTGCTGTGAAGTTACTGGTATGATTCTTGTCCAAGATGGGATGTGTTGTCTTCTTTGTGAAGCATGAACGGTGTTCTTTGATCCTAATATCTAATGTCCTCCCTGTATGTCCAATGGAGGTGGAGGTGCAGTCTGCACAATTGAGTTTATAAACCCCGCTTCGTTGCACTATATCAATTTTGTCTTTGGGTGAACCCATTATGTTTTTTAAAGTGTGTGTGTGTCGTAAAACGCTGCCTTGATTTTGTTCTTGGAGGGCATTTGTTGTGTCCTGAGTGAAATGTGGCCAAGAATGGAATCCTCCGCCATCGGTGCTCGTCGAGTTTAGATGCGTGGTATAGTATACTAGATGTAGCTTTCTGGGCCATCTGTGTTTGTTTTCTGTTGTACATGTTGTCAATCATTATTTCCCTGAACCGATTGTTGATTGCAATTTGTTTTATAATGTTTATGTTATGTTAAATCGAGCAGTTTGATAGGAGTGGATGGAGGAGTGGCCCAAGTGTGGGAATAGTATTTGAGGGAAGGAGAAAAACAGGCAAAGGAAAAAGAGCGGAGAGCTGTAAAATTGAATATTTCACCCAACTCTATAAATTAAACCTACCAGTTACACAACCTCAGATGATTTACTTTTGATAAGCTCACGAAAAAGAGGTTTAGAGTCAAAGATGACACCTAGGTTTTTTTTCAGTTGTGACACTGCAATTAGGTACCAGGCCATAAATTTGATAATCATGTACTTGGGAGCTATTTACGGTGAGTGAAAGAGAGAATATTTGTTTCGGCAGTACTCATTTTTAGGCACCAATTACCGGGCCACTCGGCAAGTGCGTTAGGGGCACACGGCAAGCTAAGAGTGTCGTTGCCTGAATCGATTTGTTTGAGTATTTTGCAGTCATCGGCGGAGAGGAGAGTAGAAAGCAGCATACGTATTATTACAGGGTTTCTCGAATCGGAAGCCACTGGAAGCGGGAAGATCAAATGCAAGACTCCATCAAATGAATGCAAATCATTTGAGTTAAACGCCGACACCGCGGGAACAATTCCAGCCACGCTTTACGCTGCACGCCAAGATCATGACGGCGATAATTAAGCCAAAAAATAGATTTGGTTATAAAGAATCAAATAGAGTAAATATAAAGAATACTTTCCCCTCGTACTGTTCGTGGCCACGTGAGTAGGAAACATCATGCAGGAACATCACGTTCCCACATAAAATGATACGGAATGCTGATAATTACAAATTAAATTAATTACTGGTGACACCTGCCACACGCACTCGAGGTATCTTGCAGCGTAAAATACGAATATTTCTGTAATCTATATTGTTTCCAACCGGGACGCCATTTCCAATCAATTAATCTGTTTGATTGTGGATTATCCAATTAAGAAGGATTTTCATCAATTTGCACACCCTAAAATAATAGATAGAACATCGCCGCTGTCTCAAATCAGTTACATGGGGTCGTAATGAGGGACAATATATTTGAGAATTCAAACTAAAGTATCAGCAAAACAGAAAATGGAGGGCATTAAGTGAACGTAAGCGAAACGAACGTATTGTAGCACTGACCACATTTCAATCGACGTTTAGAGAAAGTAGACCTTCATAAATATATTGCGTCGATGGCATGAAATACGAAAATCGATGTAATTACAAATGTATATTTCTCCTCAAGCAGCATCCTGAACCTTTGTAAAAAAAATAAAAATTAACACCTATGGATGGACCTAAAATAGGGAAAGTAAGCAAAGAATGAGGTTTGTGGGAAAAGCTAGGGAGAGCGTGGCATTGCTCACCTAGTAAAAACCCACGCAGGAAAACACCCACGAAGAGAAGGGGGGTGTGAAAAACCTGCGAAAACCTTATTGATTAGAGGAAAGATACATTTATGTACATGTGCATTGTAACAATAATTTTTAAATAGTATACATATTATTAAGTAACTAAAATTGAAATGAAGAAATAAATTATACTGACAACACATGCAGAGTAATGAGAAACATAATATTAACTAAAAATAATGATGCAAAATTCTACTGCTAGAGATGACAAAAGAAAAAGTAGAAACTGATAGTGATCAGTATAGCAGCAGAATGAAATGAGGGAGGGTGCACTGGTTAAGTTTTGTATCTGAGGAAAATGAACTTGTGAGTTCCTTGTGAGCTCGCGGAGGAATTTAGGATGGAATGAAGGGAGCCGTTAAATGTATGGAATTGAAGAATGTTTCTATTCGTGAAGGGGGTTAGGGTGTGCGTATACTGAGGTGCCGTGCTGGGTTTAATAGTGCAGCGTTGGCTAGTACGCGGGTCCATTCTCGTAACTTTACCTTCGCTCATACGCTACTGCGAATGATTGCATGATGTGATACGTCGACACAGCCCACCCATCACCAAGGGGCGCCTCTCCCCTCACTGCAATCAACAAGGGGTAACCCTGGGGCACCGAACAACATCATCATCATCGGTCGACGGCCCCGGGGAAGGAAAGCCAGATGTCGTCCCGGAATCCGAGCGGTGGTCTGTTTTGTTTCGGCGTCCTTGAAACGAACCCATCCATTGAAAAGGAATGAAAGACCGCAGAGACGGGGGCAGAGGGGAGGTGATGACCTGAAGAACGCGCGCCAAACGAATGAAAGGCGGGCGGAGGCGCACCACGGTCGCCCATGGAGCATCCCGGAAAGGGCAACCCGGAGCGAATAGCTTTACTATATCCACTTTTGCCTTTCGGGTAGTCTGCTGTTGCCGAATTTCCACCCCGCGGGCTCAGGAGCCACGAGGGAGGGAATCCAGCACCCACGAAGAAATGCGACAACGGTGGACGCCTTTTCACTCGACATCTATCGATCGATAATTGCTGCGATGAAATCCTATTGCGATCGCCTGTTCGGGGTCTAGTGATGCCATCACCTACGTCATTCGGGAGGACCTTTTGAGTACCACTACTCAATGGCCTGTACTGAATAGGTTTACAGAATACAAGATAAGTTCAACAACTTACCGAACTTTTTGAATAGCGCGCCTCTAGTTGGTTCTTTTTTAATCCGCTTGAATGCGCTGTGACCGAGAAAACTTCCCGAATAACCGCATTCAGCCACTTTGTTGATATCTTTTTTTTTTAATTAGCTACGGCCTTTTAGGTGAAGGGGTTTTAGAAGAGTGAGGCGAAAAATCGGATCCGCGGAAATGAGCTCTTTGAAGAAGCAGCGTTGTTCCGTGTGATTCTGCGTGAAAACCTGCAAATACTTCACGAAAACTTTTGAGTGTATTACCAAGGCCTATGGTAAGGATGCTATGAAACGCGTGTTATGAGTGGTTTACCCAGTTCAAAAAGGGGTGGAAATCGGTGGAAGACGACGAGAGTTCCGAAAGACCTCGCCCGATTACAGCAGAACAGCAACAACATCGAGTTCAAGTCTATCAGGAACTGTTTGATCGAGCTAAAGAGGATGAAACCTTCTTATCCAGGATCATAACAGGTGATGAGTCACAGGCTTATGGATATGGCATCGAAACAAAAGTGCAATCTTCACAATGGATTGGTGAAACCCTCCTTCCATCCCAAAAAAAGGCCGACATTTTTGCTCCAATGCCCAAGTGTTGACTCGTAGGGGAGACTTGCTTAGCGGCCGACGAGCAGTAAACAACCTTAAATGGTGGAAGGCAATGTTTCATATATTTTTCGAATCATGTCCAACCCCAACGCGTCAAATATTTAGATGCCATTCCTACCAAAACTGCCAATCAAAGTTTGAAACTCTATAATATAAAACACCTAAATGAAAAATTAATATATGTGAAACTGATTCGAGCATAAATTTTCCCATTGTTGATGCGTGGTGAAGCGGCTTTAGTTTGCCGCTGCATCGTCCCGAACATTTGCGACCAAACTTGCAATTAGTGAAATATAATGAAAAACAAACAAAATAATTCCAATGCATTTACATTTACAGGGTCGCACCCAAAAGTGCTAGGACTGATTTTCTCTGGCGCGAACGGAGCGGTGGAGGGGGTCTGCCTGGCAGGGTAAGGTGGAGGGGGGCTCTTAGCAACAGACCGACACCAACCTCAGTCGCCTGCGGGCTGTCGTTGACTGAGGACACCGTTTTTAGTGAAGCAAGTTTTTTGTCCGCGTCGAAAAACAAAATGAATCTGAATTTAGAGCAACGTTATTCCGTGAAGTTTTGTGCGAAACTCGGGAAGACGGCAACTGAGACCCTCGATATGATCAAGCAGGCTTATGAGGACACTGCCTTAAGCCGTTCCACAGTATTCGAGTGGCACAAGTTGTTTACAGAGGGTAGGGAGCTCGTTGAAGACGACCATCGCTCCGGACGGCCGTCGACGGCAAGAACCGACACGAATGTGGACAGAGTGAGGACACTGCTGAACACAGACCGACGCTTAACCAGTGAAGAAATTGCAGACCAGTTGGGTCTGTCTGCATCCAACGTCCAACGTATTATTTCACAGGATTTGAGTCTGACCGGCCATCGCAAACTGCTGCGTGCTGCATCATGACAACGCGCCGTGCCATGGCGCGCTCGTCGTCAGACAGCTCCTGGCCAAATACGGCGTTGCCACGTTGCCGCACCCGCCCTATTCTCCCGATCTGGCACCACCGGACTTTTTCTTCTTCCCCCTGATGAAAAGACAGCTCAAGGGACGACGTTTTGACTCGATAAAGGCCGTTCAAGAGGCTTCGACGAGGGTCATCAACGGCATCCCCAAAGAAAATTTCCAGCGGACGTACGGGGAATGGGAGCAACGTTATACTAAGTGTGTAGCAGCTCAAGGACCATACTTTGAAGATTATTAAGTCGATGTAAGTATATCGTCAATAAAATTCTGGTAAAAAATCAGTCCTACCACTTTTGGGTGCGACCCTGTATATTGCCAATATTGAATTTCACACATTTAAATACGCGAAGAAACCACGAACGCACCACTATTTGCAGTCCTTAGTGCGATGGATCGCGTCTGGAAGTCGAATAATCGCGATTTTTCAGGTAAAAACGGGCCCGTGAAATTATACGCCCTGTAGGCAAAGGAAGAAGTTTACCAATATACTACGCATTGTGCGCACGTGAGAGTTTGATGGTAAAGCTCAACTTTTGGGCATCAAAGCGATGAAAAAAAACCATCTAAACGCCCACCCTGACACTACCCATCGCCATCGGATTCCACAATGAGTGGCCGAGCCCCATTACTTAACATTCCCCTCTTCCGCCCCCCCCTCTCTCTCTCTCCCCCCCCCGCTACCATCTCCTCATACCACCCACATCTTCATTCATGATGGCCACTGGTAGTAACACACAAATTCAACATTATGTATCGTATATAATTTCAACGATGACGGAAATGAAACATTACACATGAAACGTACACATTCACAATTTGGCAATTAATAAATAGTTCCGTCTAGAACTGCCAACTTAGAGATGGTTTTGTTACTGAAAATGGGGGCGTGTAATCACAACAGAGCACATTAAGGAACGGATTGTATTTGTGGCAAGTTTCTTCACGTGGATTAGGGAGAAGGGGAATCTGATGTAGGGTCTCCTTCAATCACATGAGCCCTGGGAACGGTTTCAAAATTTGCATCAGAATCATTACAATGCCTGTCAGGAGCTGCCCTTGAATTACGCAAGGGTTTTTGTGGGATATAGATAGATGTCTTTATTTGGGCGAAATTGAGACCTAATGGTTCCTTCTTCCATTTAAACCATCGTCATAAACATACTATATTAGGATTTTAACTTATAATTACATGCATATATACATATAAATGTGGGTCGCGGTAGTCCAGTGGGTAGAGCGTTGGACTACAACCGATTCGGGTTAGATTCCCGGCCGAGGCACTCTGGGCACCTGCAGCTCCACCGCTAAGTGATTTTTCGGGTACCAGGTCTTCCTGGGGAACCATAACCGGCACAGGGAAAGGAACTGGCCCCCCTACCCTGCTTATGAGTGAATTTCACACGCCGTCGGGCTTAGTACTGGGCGAACTCGACCATCACCTACCAAACCGACCTTCGGGTTGATTACTGTGTTTATGGTTATACACATAAATACATAAAGACAGACACAAATTCATTATGCACAGATTTGCACATCGAAAAGAAAAGGAAATTATGTATGCATATATATATATATATATATATATATATATATATATATATATATATATATATATATATATATATATATGTATATATATATATATATACATATATATACACACACACATTTCCATATATATGTATATAAATTAAGGATACACCTACACATCCAAACATACTCAAAGTAAATGACAGAGAAGAAACAGAACAATTACGTAGGGAAAGTCTAAGCAAAGAATGAGGTTTGTAGGAAAAGCTATGGAGAGCGTGACATTGCTCACTTAGTATAAACTCACGCAGGAAAATACCCACGAAGAGAAGAGGGTTGTTAAACCTGCAAAAACCCTATTAATTAGAGGAGAAGGTAAGAGGGGATGGCATTCCATTACGATTCCTCACGAAAGGTGGAGAGAAGGGGTTCAGAAGGAATCTTACGCAATGTTTATTATTGTATCACATATTTCAGACACTGTTTAAGAAGAAAGAATGATAACTATTCCAGATCACCTAGGAAAACATTGCGCACCGGTTCATTTGTGACACTCTCTCAGAAGCATTCATTTATCAAGCTATCGACTGTTCCTTAGTCTCTGGACCGTAGTGGTGTGTCCATGTTTCGTCCACAGCAACATATCGACGCAGAAACTCGTCAGAATTGCGACGGAAAAGCGCCAAAACATCCTTCGAATTGACCACACCGTTGAGTTAATTTTCCACCAAGAGCAAACGCGGCAGCCATCACGCCAACAATTTTTTTGCATCCAATTTTTCGCGCAAAATTGAGAAAATACTAAACCTTTTGATATGTCTGTGGCATCTACTATTTGTGAAATTTGATTCATTAATCAAACAAAACCATATATATCTCGGATTTTGCCAACCATTTCGGAGGAAGTCACTTCTACTGGACATCCCGAATGATGTTCATCATTTGTGGATGCACGGCCACGATAAAACCTATTTAACCAATTGTAAACGGTCGCAAACACAGGGGCAGATGAGCCATGAACTTCATCCGACTCACTTTTGATCTCTTCCGGTGTTATGCCTTTTAAATAGGAGTGTTAAATCACCGCATCAAACTCTTTTTTTTCCATTTTTCTAAATAAACAAATGTTTGTTGCTTCCATCGACAATGAAAATGAGACCAGGTAATGGAAATAGCGGAAACTATTATGCAGTATACTAAAAGCAAACCTTTTCCGAAACTAGGAGTGCCATCTCTTGGATTTTATAAGTAGTAATAGAAAGGCCCACGTTTACCTGTGTTCCGTAATTCTAGTACCACACTCTGAACTTTCCACTCTGGGTATCTGTATTTAAGTCTACCAGGCAAAAAACATAAAAAATATGATTAGACATGATGACAGCGATCCAAAATGGGGTAATAAAATTTACCTAAAATAACGTCTTTATATATCGACAATTTGTCCAAAAATTTATGAATATCTCCTTCCACGTCCATTTGCGATAAATGGAGCAGTAATCCGAAGACTAGAGGAGAGAACTACCAGAATTTAGGTATAGGAGACATAACTGCGTACAATCGGTGAAGAAAATGTAACAGGTCTGGTTAATCACGTTATTGGAGACGCACATTACACCGGGAAGAAGTGGTGGGGGGCGGAGAGGGTAAAAGAAGTGTCACTAGAACGCTGCACATCACGCAATGAGGAGTGCGAGCCCTGGCTGACCTCTTAGAAGTGTAACCTCTCCATCAATTGGAGCAAACGAAGCAAAACATATCAGGCGACAGTCACCTCCCAGTGATTTTCGGTACCATGACGAGGGAAATCGTTGATTGCTTGCCGCCTCCAAAGCCCACTCCCCAATTCATATGAATGAAAAGCGCAAAGATAAAGTAAATATTGAAAAACACATCAAGCAGCCGGAATATCGTCACACAATACTTGTATATTCAACATCGCAACGTCAACTTCGCCCATTATAAAATATTGTTGATATTGACAATGGAAGCAACTATGGCGGTAGCTTACTCTTGAAAATTATCATTACCTTCGAAATGGTGTCCACATATCGTCATATCACACAGGCCTGCCCAGACAGCACCAAGCAAGTCCACATGGCATGGAGTATTACGTAGGTCAGAAGAAGAGGGGAAAAATATGTGTGCACACGTGACATTGAACTAGATGGAATACGTAAGAGAAAGAATGTATGCGTACTTACTCTTGAATGCCATCGCTCATTGGCGCGTACGGTAGCTCATTCTTAATGTTGATATTAATAAAGCGCAAAGGGCGACAGCGTTGCCAGATCTACATCTGTCCCGTGTGGAAGGCTAACATTTTGCAACGGTGCCCACGCATAATTAACAGAGAAATATGACAGAACATGGCAAGGAAGTTAGCGTGAAGGGGCAGTGGAAGCAACAGTATTATCGTTGCTGATTTTTCACGCACATAGAGTCGAATCAATAACCATTAGATATCTAACAAATCTAAGTATCATCTTAAATTTGGTATGTCCCTCAATGTTATTCATAACAATGATAAAGCATTATTTCATAAAAAATTGATATTTTAAAGAAACCTTTATTCTTAACACATTAAATAATTTATTTCCCTCAATATAGGGGAGAATAAATTTGTCAAAATTTACCATGAAACTTCCGATTAAAAAATAATAAAACCCGTACCCACTCTGTCCCGATAATGCGATGCTTTTGGGTTAAAATGGTACCTGCCTTCCCACAAAACATAATTTTAACGATGCCTCATTATTACCTGAATTTCGTCCGCGAATATGGTTTTTTTTCTCCATCGGCCAGAACTTATTTTTCCTTAGAAAGTCGCGCATAATAATTTCATCCCTTTCAATCAACAGCAATCGAATAAGATTTCCTTCAGAATTCTGCAAAAAATCGGAGCGCTTAAATTCCGACGAATCGACGGTCGATGTTCACGGTATCGTGAACATCGACCGTCTGGTGTTCGCTTAATACGCAATGATTGTGTGTGGTACAAGTTTAATTATTTTTACTCCAGTATTACTTCAGCGTCAGCCGTAGCAACAAGAATCCTGTTCAGTTCACGAACGTTTTTCTACGCATTCAGAAAGCGGAAAATATCACATTAGATAATGTCCAGACTAAGTTACATTTCACATTTATTTTCGCGAGGAATTAAGTAAACAAATTGCGTTGTGCGGCCGGGCATCATCTTGATGCAGCATCCAGTCTGTTGCTTTAAAATGTTGCCTTACGCGGTTGATATGGTCACAGAGAGTTTTCAGAAAATGCCAAGAGTATGCTCCAATTTACAGCAGCGTGTGTTGGTACGACATGCTGATACATCATGCCCTGAATATCGAAAAATGATAAGACCATAACTCTCCCAGGAGAAGCCACTATGACTTCTATAGATTAGGTGATTCCATTGGAGATTTTCACACAGAACTGTGATGTTTTCTCTGAGTAACAAAATTATAACCCAAGTTTGATCCATAGTGATGAATTACGTAGGAAACTCCTATCTCCCTAATTAAATTGTGCGAAATAAACCTGCAAGCGAACATACCCTTGTTGTCCAGATATGGGCGGCCACGGAAATCACCGAATACACGTTACATGTGCAATTTTTCTGTTTACAACATGTTAGTAGCAACCAATAAATTTTTCAACATTTCTGATAGTGTTCTTATTAGGCGATCTCCTCTCCAAATGGCAGCAGCAGTGTGAATCATTTCTTCCATAAGAGTTATGGCTGAAGCTTAGCTCCATCTTCCCTTGAAATAGATTTTATCGTATTTAAACGTTTTCAAACATCTTACAGTTGTTTTTTTAAATGAAAGAATAAAATCCCCATATGTCTACTGTAGTATAACATATGCATCGGCTGGAGATTGTTTTCTGATAAAAGCATGATTATAATGCAGCGAAGGTATTGCTCGTCGCGTGTTACTTCCATCGTTGCCGTAGGCGAACTGAATATGTTTCAACATTCAACGACACGACCTAGTATTAAGTTCCTGACGAAAGCATTATGTCTCAAGGCGTTCCCAATCCATCTGGTTCTTCTCTCCCTTATCGCGCTCCATATCACACCTTTACCTCCTCTACTCTGCTGCACACTTCTACATTTTTTATTTCATGTGTCTCCATCTGACCTTCAACTTCCGCCTCCAGCACCGGTTTTCCAAAGCTTGTATTCTTTTCCGGTCTACTCTCCCAATGGTTCATGACTCCGATCCATAGAGTGCCAACGCCACGCGGAACCTTTGATTTCAAACTTCCTTTTCCCTTCCTTAGCTCTCTTCCTCGAGCATTGTACATGCCTCTTCGTGGCAAATACCGTCTTGGCCAAAGCTCTTCTCTGCTCGTTATCCTAACACCTTCTTCCCTATCATATTATGCTACTTACGAGGTAGGTGAACCTCGTACGAGATTCTCACTTTTTCCTATTCCCACCCACAGTACGCAAAATTTGACATAAGCAAGTTGAAAAGCATTCAATTGTTCCCGGCTCAACTTTGTGGAAATTCATTTTAATTAAATGAATAATACAATGTATCTTTCCACTGTCCTTTATTCACGTACAAGCGTTGAAACTGGTTGTGCGTGAATAAAAGACAGTGAAAAGATATATTGTATTCTTCATTTAATTTAAAAAGCATTATTTATGATATGAGTGCTACTTAAAAAGACGCAGTGGGGTGTCTTATTTCACTTATCACAAAATTATCACAGAACTTTAGTATGTTTTCCTTTGCCAGCCTTATTGAAAACGGTAACGCCGTGGGTTTCGAAACACTGCCGAGTTAAGCTAAGATGTTGGTCTTAGCTTTTAACCGCAGTTCTGCCCACCATGACTGTGGCTCACGAAGTACCCTTAGACGTCTACAATTATTTATCATACAGCTCATAAAGTCAGGCTTCCTTTTGTAGGCATTGCTGTGTTAAGCAATAGTTAACGATCTTTGCGATAAATAAAAAGGAGGAAGTATCACTGTCATGGATCGTGGCCGCCGCAAAAATACACACCTGACCTACGGAGGTCACTCGTTTTCCAGATTCCCATCCCCGATTTTTTCACAATTTTGTCGACTAATGTGCCGCCTTTTCCCCAAAATGCCTAACGAGTTGGAATATAATCATGCGCATTTTGCTAATCGCTCCCCATTGCTTCACCTGCCACTCGTATCACACCAAAGTTGATCCTGCTATGGTATCGTTTTTTGCCAGAGTTCGCGCGAGCGATGGCTTGCATAGAGTACAAACCGATCTCGCAATTAAAACGAACATCGTTCTCCTTGGGAAATCCCACAGCGCAAATAATACTCCCACTTTTTTCAATTCGGTCATTTTCCCAATTTAAATCAACACTGACAAAGAGGTATACTATACTAGACGGTTTCAGGCTTCACTAAGGGGAATTGTGTGATATCCATATTAAAAGATGCTTTTCCACAGACTCCATTTTAAGATAAAAAGGAATTACTGATTAATATTTAAATTGAAAAGGAATAATACAGATAAAGCATTACCAAGCGAGGCAAGAACAGAAGGAAAAGTTAAGGGGGAACGACTTCTTGGACCGATCGATTCTCAGGATTCCTTTTCCCTCGCAGCGCCTTGCATTAACAACCATGGGGAACATTACATACGGCAATTAGAAATTTCCGATAGTAAAACTGTACGGAATGCGCATAAATACCAATTACCTGAATTGCTAGGGACCTGAAACCGCCTGCCACACACCCTCCTCGCGACTTGCAGGGTAAAATGTAGGAGTATACAGGGTTCGTCCGGAAAATAAGTGTACTGAGCTCAGGAAAAAAAATTTATTACACTTTTACATATATTAAGCTAATATTCCTTAAAATAGGACCCTTGTGAGTCGATGCATTTGTTCCAGCGGCGTTCCCATTCCTGGAACGCTCCCGCGAAGGCATCATCGGGAACCTCTCGAAGACACGTCGTCACGGCCTCTTTGACGGCGTCCAAAGTCCCGTATCGCGTTCCTTTCAAACTCCTCTTTATCTTCGGGAACAGAAAGAAGTCCGGTGGTGCCAAGTCCGGGCTGTAGGGCGGGTGCGGCAGCGTTGCCACGCCGTGCTTGGCCAAGAAGTCCGACACGACAAGCGCGGTGTGAGACGGCGCATTGTCGTGATGCAGCCGCCAGATGTTTTTGATCGCTGGCCGGACGCGGGCGACTCGTGCACTGTTGTTTTTGGCACATTACACTGCTCTGCTATCATCCGAACACTAAGACGACGATCAGAGTTCAGTACATCGCGAACTTTTCGCACATTTTCGTCGGTTAGTGTCGTTGATGGGCGTCCAGGCCGTGGTTCGTCGTCGACCTCTTCTCTGCCCTCCACGAACATCTTGTGCCACCGAAAGATCATGTTTCTGGACATGGCTGACTCCCCGTAAGCCTGGTTAATCATACCGACAGTTTCGGTAGACGATTTCCCAAGCTTTACCGCAAATTTGATGGAATAACGCTGCTTCGGCATCGCGTTCCGTGACGTGGGTCGAGCGTGGAGGTTCGCGTTAACAGAGCTCCTCACTACACCACAGCTCAGAGCCGACTGCCTTTTTCAGCGTCGCTTGCCAACATACCCCCCTCCAATCGCAGCCCGTCAGAGCGGTGCTGGGCGCGCCTGGAGCGGCGGGAAAAGATCAGTACACTTATTTTCCGGACGAACCCTGTATAAATAAAAGAAATTGAATAATGGCCGACTTGTCCCTAACTTTTCTGACTGAGTGACCACCGTGATAGCATTCCGTCTACATGCTTGCAATGTTCTACTCGAGGTGATTATCACATACGGTTTTCTCAAACTACGGAATACAATTGGTGTTCACGGGAAGTGAAAGGGAGGAACCTCGGAGTGCCGCCTCCAGGCCCGCCGCATTTGAAATACAGTGCCGTTGAGTACAACAATTCCTGCTGAAGCCGCTCGCGCCATCACTCCTGACAAACTTCAAGCCCTGACGCAACAAAACAGAGATTCGAATGTCGCGACATTCTCAAACGCTCAATTTCGCATAATCCATCCCCAAATGAATATCATGTATAAGTACAATTGGGTTTTAACTGAAAAACAAATCACTCACTCTTGCGCAGAAAATCGGTTCCAATCGCGAGTGATATCCTACTCTTCATCACTCGGAAACAATTCCCCGAGAGTATAAGTCTTCCTTGCACACGGTAACAAGAAGATCAACTTTCAAGATGTTTGCGAACATTATTAAGATAATCAAAAAGAAACGTTTTCAGAGACAGTTAAACCGAAAGTTTTCTTTAGTAAATTTAAACCTATAGGGTTTCCTGACATTGTTCAACCCAAATGAGAACGGTGTGAAGTGGACTCAAACAATGAGGACAGTGTAATAAGCCAATTTTTGGGAAAGAAGAGGAATTCCTAGCGATTCGGAGAAGAGAATAATCATTAGGAGCCGTCCAAAACCAAACTTATATAATTGGGATGAATTATAATGAGGTGAATAAGTCATTTGCCTCAAGGAGAACATCTCTCCTTTAAAAATGCTGTACAGAAAAATCTATTCGTTCTGTATTGACTCATATATAACATTTTGAAATAATAGGCGAGTGTGTGAACGAATGTATACGCGCGCACGCACAAAATGCATAGAGACACAATGAGCGCCGCCTTTGTCAGGCGTAGAGAAAGACCTCTGCGAGAATTAAGCTGACTCACAAAGGCTCAGTCGGAGCCAGGGAATTTATTTCGCAAATGCAATCCAACGTTTCAAAAACGCGCCCATTTAGCTCGGAACATCAAGGGTCGTCGGGCGACTGGGACATCCGCCGTCCTCGGAGGTACTTGGGTGACACGCTCTTCCCTCGCCCTCCGCCCACCCCCTGGCAGCGATCCTGGCTCCTTCTTCGAAGGTCCGCACCGCTCCCAGAATGCCCACTATTCGCCGAGGACGACCACTGTCAATGGCGAACTTTTGTCGGCGCCACCCGCGCTTCCCCCAGGAGTTTGACGGGAGGGGAGGGTGTGGGTGCGGGAGAATCGTCACCGGCCGGGTGCGGAAACACGCAGGCAACACTCTGTGGCGCAATGCACAATGTGGCGGGGGAGAGAGATGTGGAAGTGGGGGCGACGCGTGGACGACACTGACCGCGGTGGGGGTAAGGATGAAGGATAGGCGTACATATTTCTGCACCGACAATACTCATTCAGTAATCATATTATAACAATCGTATCGAACGTGCTCCCATTATATCGATACGTTTAGACAATTGACTTGATACGCTTGCACAGGGGATATTGCCTAGACGAACATTAAAACAGGGAAGCGATTACACCATAAATGAAGACCGGGATGTGAAAGACAGGCATATAGAGGGTGCGGCGCTTAAATCCGGACAAGCACGCGTTTCCCCGAATGAGGTTTCCTTGCCGGGTTTGCGAAACCTTCTCCAGACTTCTCCGAAGCATTACACTTAGCCACAAAATGGTAAACAGTTGATCTGGGGTACCCGAAGAATCGAACTACGTACAGGTATTTCGAAATATAACGCCTAGCGAGAACACTTTCGATAGTAGCGGCTCTTCAATTGTACTCCGCACGTGTACGTAACATCTCGGCCATTTTAAGGTTATGACTGTTTACTAGATACCTATTGATTTCAAGAACGCGAATTGCGACCTCCACTGGATCTACGATATGGCGGGAAATTCAAATTGAAATTTGTCCGGAGATAAGCACTAATCCTGTAAATCGTCCGTTTTTTAATAAAACAATCGATATTCTCCTAAACTCTTGTTTTGGCGGCACTTCGCGTTCACCGCACTGCTGCGGGGTAATCATTTCCATAGAAGGGAGGTTGGGTCCGAAATATTAAATTCTAGGTGGAGGTGGCGGATAAGGATTAGGTTAGTTCGGAGCGCGAGGCGTAAAAGATTGAACAGGATTTGGAGCGGAGGAAGGCTTGAGGGTCCCGCGAGAGTCTGTGGATCGTCCCGTAGGCAAGCCTGTGCAGAAAGGGAGAGATCCCTAGCTCAAATTTGCAAGGCCAGAGAGGGTGGGGGAGGTGGGTGCGCCTCTATTATAGGCTGGCTTGAAAGACATCAAATACGTTAACCGACTCTTTTTGGGTGTATCATAAACTCGGTAAGTTTGAAACATTTTGGTTAATATCTTGCAGTTCTACGAGGTTATGTTGAAAACTAATGCACACATGTTTGTAGACCACAAACAGAATGGCTTTCAGAAGCACTCCTGTTGGCATTTGGAAGTAAAATTCCCCCTCAACACGCATGCGCAGGTTTGAGGTCGTTACATTAATCCAGTGAATTTGGAGAATCGGAAGTATGGAGACGTGTTCCTGTCCTAAGTCAACACGAGTTAAACGGCGTGCTGTTATCGAATTTTTGCCTTCACCTCATCGTCCGCGGTATATTGATTACCCTTGAGGTGTCTCTTGAGTTGAGGAAAAAAATAAAAATCGCTAGGCGCAAGATCGGGAGAATAAGGAGGGTTTTGTTTGTTCTCGTCTGTAAGACGGCGTGTCACCCATCGTGCCCAGATATTAGAGTATCCCAATTGTTCAATAATGAAGCCGATACGTTCCTTGTATATTCCAAAATGGTTTGCGATACGCTTTTGAGTGATTCGACGGTCATTTTGAATCAAATCTTCGACGAGTTTGCGATGCTTATCGTCTGTGGCAGTTTCCGGACGTCCGTTGCGTGTTTCATAAACAATTATGGCTTATCCCGGCTCGCAAACACGAAATTTTACCACCCATCGATATTCAGTAGACCTATCAACAGCATCGTCACCATAAACAGCCTTTAAACGACGATGAATCTTAGTGGGAGTTAATTTTTCAGCAGTTAAAAATTCGATAACTAACAACTAAATAATCGATTATATTCAGCATACTATGTTCACACAACTTCAGTAACAGTCTTCACCCAAGTCCAGACTGGGTGAAGACTGCGAAAACTCCCGGAACAATAGTGTGATTTCTTCTCTGATCAATGAGCAAGAGCAGTCAGATGAGGCTAAATTGAAACTTGAGAAGTTGAATTTCTCTTCGTGATTTATTAAAAGAAAAGGACTACGAAGACCTATCTGATCCTGACAGCAGTGGCAAGGAGAGCGGTGTCACCAATACTGCTGCAAACGCTAGTGTGATTCAACGTATTGAATAAGAGCATGGTCGGCCTGTTGCAATAGATCATTTTTCTTCCTGCATTCTTACGACCTCCCTTGAAGTCACCTACTCCAGTTCCAAACGGAGGGCCGTGAGGTTACATTGAGGGCCTTCTCTGGTCCAATCTGAGGAAGTTTGCATTCGTGCGAGAAACTCAAATCTGTTCCATTCAAAGCTAGTGAAATCTCCAAGCATTACACATTTCTGGTCAGGACATATATCATCTGTAACCGCGATATTTGTCATTCCCTGAAATTCGAAATTTTCTCACCATGTTTGGCTTCCCAGGGAGTCAGTCCAGCCACGAAGGATAACCTTCACAAAGTGGACTCTCTTTGATTTTATTTTACGACTGAGGATCTACCTTCGTAACTCCTGAAACCTGTTGTCGGCTTTCATGAAAGTTTAAACTCCATTAGGGTTCACGATTAAATGAGACGCAAAATATGAAGACTGCAAACGGAACGAGCAGTTCATTTAAGCACGGTCCCAGTACTTGGAAGGTGACGCGAAAATATGATGCAAAATTTATTCTATTTAAGGCTTACTTTGTTCATCCTGGAAATCTTACCACAGCAATGTTCTGCGACAACTGGGATCATGAGCGTAAACTTGCCACGCGAGTGATTAAGTACGAAGGAAACTAAAAAAGATTGCAATCATTGCAAGAAAATTTACCATTCCAAGGCTGAATTTTGAGAGAAATGACAAACTTATCGCAAAAACCGTCTGAAAAACATTATGGCACACGCTTCAGTTTACCTTACGATGGATGAATAATGAATTGCAAATAATTTTGAACAACTATGATTTTCAACGACAACTACTCGTACTTAAAGACAAACGCGTACCTATCTGCTTCCAAGCAGTCGAGAGATTAGTGAAAGTTGTAACGGAAGTACCTATACAAGTTTGTGGATGGACGTCATGGTATGCTTTCATCAGAGTGAGATTCCTAGGCCAACAGAAAACGCTTGTTCGAATCCAAGAGGAAATTCCAAGCGTTGAAATTTAAAATTTTCGAAGGTGTGCCCAAGTGGGAGCTACGTGTGCCCCCGTAGTTACGGCGGTCACTGGTTAGAACCGATGCACCTCCTCGTGGTGATTCCTGGGTATCTTAATGCTGAGCTGCGCGATTATTGTTGCCATTTTTGTGATCTTTGGCACTTCCCCGGCTTTGAGGGGGTCAAGGTTATGAATGCCTACACATCCGTGATGCCTAAAGACCTTAAGAATGCGCTGTTACACAATTTGCCCTGTGTAAGCACAAAAGAATGAAAAAAAGGATTGGTAGTTCGCATAAAAGCATACTAGATTAACGAGATTATTAATAAATTGTCACTTTCAACCCCCTTACAAGCATTGACCCCAACGAGAGGTCATCGTTCATCATTGCCACTGGGTAGAATGACCTCCAGCACCCACTGCGAAATGATCTCATGTCTCAGCGGAAAATCGGATATTTCGAATCAATATGAGTGCTATTACAAAATCGATATTTATTTATTTAGCACTAATCCGAATAAAAGTGTAATTGGCTTCGCAATCAGATTTTTTAGCATGTAAATAGCATGTAGCATAGCACGTAAATAGCATGTAGCATAACAGAAAAGACAAAAAATTCTAACACCCAACCCTTGAATGGAAGAATAACCACCAGGGCGGGAATCGAACCCGCGATAAAACCGCTACCAAAACTTACGACGCGACGCGGAGCCATAAGATACGAGATCCAAATCTTCCATATTTCTCCAGTTGCTCCCACTTAAAACTGCGAATATTGAATGTGGTGACATTTTGAGTTCCGAAAAGTATTTTTCGATCCATTCTATCGTGTATGCACTACACTCATGTGATGAAAATGAAATTTTGATGCATAAGAGGTGAGCTCAATAAATAGCGGAAAGTTAAGTTTTTTGGAGATAGTTTTATTTATTCGTCTATATCAATGTCCCTTCGAATTAGTCCACATTAGATATTATGCACACTTATGTCAGCGCTTTTTTAAATCCTCGAAATACTTCTGCAACTCGATCTATGGTAGAGCTTGGAGTTCTCTCAGCATTTTAAATTTCATCTATGCTTGTAAAACGCCATTTGTAGGCCCTTTAAAGGTTTTCTTTATTTTTGTGAACATAAAAAAGTCACTTAAGACCCTGCCTGGTGAATCTGGAGCCTGGGACATCATTGCAGTGCCGTCTTGGCCAAAACTTCACGAAGAAGCAGTGCCTAGTGTCAGCAGGTGCATTATCGTGGTGTTGCAAAAGCCATGAATTGTTTCACCACAAATACGGGCGTTTTTTTGTATTGCTTCACGCACAAAGCGTTGAACTTGGGAGTATTACTTTGAATTGATCGTTTTACCTTGTGGTAAGAATTCATGGTGCACTATGCCGTTGAAATCGAAGGAGATAGACCGTAGCTTTTTGAGCAAACCTTGTATTTTAAGAACACAAATGAGTCATGAGAACATATTATTATTCTAATTAAAATCCACTTTTTTTGAAAGATATGAATACTGGGGAAGGTTTAAAAAATATTTATCAACCTACTTCATGCTATTACTCGTCCGATAAGAGTATTCAATTAGATACAGCACTATCGATATTATAGGCTTAACATAATTATACATATAATAAGTCTACCGAATAATCGATGCATCAGGACTTTGAAATTCAGCAGCTAATCCATAGGGAAGGAACGCCATTGAGGCCAGTCCCCCTCCACTTCTCACTCTCATCACGTCACAGGGAACGAGCGAGGGTGCGGGTGATGCTTGAGAGAGACACCCCAAAACCACTAGCCTGCCGGGCGGTCGGCGGGAAACACCTTGCCTGAAATTTCTCCGCAAATTCCTTTGAAAAATATACGCAGAGAATTCCAATGGGCATTCCTCAAAATATTGAGACATTTTCAGGAATTTCTACAAATCACTTTTGTGCCAGAAATGAGATTTTCTATTAATTTGATATTTTAGTATCCTAAATGCCATCGCCAGAGTGTATGGCAGGGGGTTCATACACACCAGCCTAATTTTTACCCGAATGTGACCCTACCGCGGTCGGACAGTGTTATTCTGATCCCTTACCGTTCGTGGAAAAAATGACATCTTAAATCTATTTGTTCACTTGATCTCTACATGTTCAACGAACCAGTTACTTATGCGAAAAAGGGAATAAAAATGAACCAAAACCACCCATACAGCAGGCCTCCAACAAAAAAATCATGCAGAACTGAAAAGTAAGAAGGTAAAACTCCGCCATCACATGGACATACAACTCATGGTACCCGCCCTCAAAGACACAGGTAGTGAATTCGACGCACACCCCTGCAGGCAGCGAAGGCGCCCCCCCCCCACAGAGAGAGAAGAAAGTTGGATGGAGAAACTTGTACAAGGTACGGCGAGCAATACTGTAATGAGCACTAGATTTATTGAATGGCAGTCCCATGAGGTAATGTGGGAAGGGATTTGACAACATGGAGGACACAACAGCATTTAAACACTAGAGGTATGAGTGATACTGAACCTAATGAAATAAGAAAAGACTTCCCCTCCCCACCATCACATCTCTCTATTAGTGAGCATGATCTCAACCAACCCTGAACACCATCCCACGCAGCACCTCCTAGCATGATCATGCCCTCACCAGCACCTTCCCTTAAGAAGGCGTTCCTCATCAAATACGAGGTAAGGGTAATCGAATCCAATACAATTAATTCTGACTCCTATACATTAATACAATTGTTATCACCCTCAAGATTTCTCTGAAGACATTATATTTCATACTCTGAGATACTGCATTTGTAAAACCTAAAAATAACCATAATTATACATATATTTCCATGTCCCATTAGGACTGTGCTTCAATTTTGTAAGAATGTTTTAAATGTCATAATCAGCACCGAGTGAATTGCCATAAATGGCTCCTACAGAGAGCCTGTGACCTAAGGACCAGCAGCTGAAACTGCAGTCTCATGATTCCTTTAATTTGATCATCATTTCACATAGAAATAAAAATATACACATTGAAAAATGTTCGTCATTCAACTTCAAAGAGGCAACACTGCTTGCAGTCGTGGACTATGTTTGTTTGAACATACTATACTTTACAAAGTCTTAATTTGCAAATAGAAAACCCTATCCATAACATTGATATCTGCGCTAGAATAAAGAGAGATATAAGTTTTGAACTACCTGGAAGAGAACACCCCATACAACAAAACTTAGCCACATCCAGCATTATGACTTGACATTAACTTGTAGTTTTGGTTGGTTGCAATATTGGACATAATTCTTTCTTACCATGGTATCAAGGAGAATAAGAGTACCCGACAAATATGTGTTCATAGCTCATGATATTGTGCGATGATGTTTTATGGAAACTAACAGCTAATATGTCCAGTCAAATGCCATGCCAAAGCAAACATTGATTTTTGGTATAAGTCAATATGTTTGCCTGATTCTGTGAGTTAAAGAAAGTTTTCAATAACAATACCATTGCAATCAGTCAGTGAAATAGTGTAAGGTGCACTCTCACAATCAGAGCCAAGAACGGATCTATTGAATAATGAGTTCAAAAAACTACTTGTTCATTTTCAGAAAATATTCTCACCCACAAAGAAAAACATAATGAGTTAATCGAAGAATGAATGTACAATTTTAACAGGATATTTAATTTTGAATACTCAAGCTCGAAAATTTATTTAAATGTTTCCCCAAGCATATAATGAAATAAATCAAGGTCACAAAAGTTCATAAGCAACAATGCAGAACAAATAATTCAAAACTAATATTTAAACACTGCCATCAGTAACAAAGGGGATTTTACATCAGTGTCATGAACTAGGGAATTTGAAAATCCTACTTAACCTGAAACATCTTCAGTCTTTACTAGCAAAGAATCTAAGAATAAAATTATAGTTATAGGACTTCAGTTTCACTATAGAATTTTGTAAAATGTCAAAACCAGTAAAGCCATTTAAAATGGCCCATGATGCTGAAAATAATGTTTTCTCAACTCCTACGCAGAAAAAAAAAACTGGATAATGATGAACTCAGCACATAAAGTGTTTCTAGTAGGGATCAGATACACATTTTCAGCTCTTTACACCATAAAACATTTTAAATGTCCCACAAACACAATACCACTGGCCAGTAATGAAGAATGGCCATCAACAAAGACAGAGGGCTTTAGCCACAAGCTCAAATATAATAAGTTTATTACATGTGGATGTTTGTAGGATGATATTAAACCAATAATGATGGGAAATGGACTCAAGCTAACCTTATTAAAGATTTTAATTTATAGAAAAGGTCATTGAGACAATCTAAGGAGGTTACCATTTCAGTTCTCATTGGTAACTATCATATTTGGTTCTAATAACTTCATGTATAATGGCAGCAATGGCAGCAGCATTAACTCAACCATACTTGTAATGTAGAAATTATCTTCACCTGGCAATGAAAACAGGCATAATTGAACTGCAAAATAATTAAGCTGTACTTCTGTTCAAATTTATAAAATAGGAATTAAGATAAAAATTCAGACAAGGGTATTATTTCTCTATTGATCAATGGGATGCAAGATAGGGGGATCATTTTCAAAGGAACCTCTCCATATTAAAATCCTAAATGCCATTTATAGAACTTTTGTAACTATTCCAGGGAAGTAGTCTTAAAAAGGAGCAAACCAGAATCAAAATCTCATGGATAAAATTTTGAAAAATTATGCAATAATAATTACAATTTTTATCTCTATTATTTATAGAGTTGATAATTAATGCCAAGAAATTTTTCAGTGTGTTTTCAAGATCAATTCTCAATCTAATTTTGTGTCAAAACAATCTATTTAAATTTCTTCTTAAGTTGTAACAACTTGATGGGAGCGGCAGTCATCACTTTAATAGTGAATTTCAGGACTAAAATAATAGAGGATAAATAATAGATCAATATTATTAAGCACAATGGCACTAATATAATGGATTTAAAATAGTAGACAAACTTGATTGGGCACAATTTTTTTCCTTGCTTGAATTCTATAATGCATTTTCTCTAAACTGGGAGCCACAGACAACCATAAATGCTAAAATGTATAAAGATTATGACTATTCTGAATCACATATACAGAGCCATTCCAAGTACTTTGTAAAATTCCAAGAAACTGTGGGAAATGCCGGGACAGTAACTTTTAATGGAGTCATACGCTATGTGTGCATTACAATGTAACAATTTCCAAGTGTAAGAATCAATTGCCTAGACCAGAATCCCAGTCAAGGCGATTGATTTTTATACTCTGAAATTGTTGCACAGTAATACTTTGTAAACAAATGAAAAATACAATATTTAATCACTCCTAACTTGTAAAGTTTGGAAATGTTGTGGCAGCGTAAATTAAAATAATATTTGAGCTCAACAAGGACAGATGGTGGCTAGTCTACTACACATATGACAGTAGAGATGTTAATTGGAATAACTCAAATTACACAGAGTAATCTCAAAAGAAACTTCTTCCAACAGAGAAACACAAATTCAAAGCTGACTGTCCCAGCATCATATCCATGAGTTAACCTACAATGACTCAAAAGACTAATAGAGGGACTGAAGCATGTAAATACCTAATTTCCATTTAAACATGGGATATCACGATTAGTTATTTCAGCAATTCGGCATTTTTGTGAATTATGAAATGTGAGCTTGATTAATCTACACTAAATAACTCTGTAATGCTTATATTATTTAGCAATATTATGGAATCTATGGCTTCTTTAATAATTTTTAAAAAATAGTACCCATTTTTGAAAGGAAGTTTATGTGCATGAATGTAATTTGTGACCAGTTCGAGTTACTCGAGAAATTCAATTACCTTAGAAGTAAAAATATCTACATTAATCTGTGAAAAAAACCCTGTAGGGTTTATGTTATTTATTTGCTGATATTTTCCTCACATTATAGACTCCACATCAACTTGTAAGAACCCGCCTACCCAACTATTGTTTATGGGAGTATCCAAATTTCAATGTTTATATCTTCTTTCAGACCCCTGCATTTGAAACATTTCAGAAACAAACTTCTTTTATGAGCTAAAAATAGTCTGGAATCACCATCATTTTACTGTAAGAAAATATGACCTTGATGGTATAAGTAAATACAAACTACAGAATTGCAATTTAACCAGCTGCCTTCAGTTTCATAATGAATTTGCTAAAATAAAGTTACAACTAGGAACACCAAATAAAAATGGGAATATTTATTACTAGGAGGCAGTCAAATGAAAACAGGACATCCACCATAACACACAGTCCTCTAGAAGGTAGCTTTTCAGGTATCAATATTACCATCGTTATGTTAGGAGAACAGCGTAGTGACAACTCACAGGTGCATCCAGTTTTTGGGTTGCGTCCTTGTTGGTGTGAGAACTGGTGGTTGTAGCGAGTGTTCAGTGTTCATTTCAATGCCCCTCATACAAAGAAAATACTGCGCTTTTGTGGGTTTTCCTGGGTTGATATAATGAAAGATAAGGAAGATCGACAACGAACTCTGAGCAAAGTCTAATGACATTGCAATACCAAAGAAAATGAGGACTATAAGATGTGAGGAATACCAAAAGTTGGCATTCATCACATCTGGAGTCTGGTGTTAAATGCATGCAAATTACATCACAAAAAAATCAGCCTAATCAGCAGAATGCAGGAAAGAATTTAAAAAATCTGTCAGAAAACCAATTTGTATCCAAGAATAACAGAGGCATGATTGAGATCAATATCTATTTAAGCATTAATAGAAAAAATGTACACATCAACGAGTAATATGCGGCATTTGTGGCCAATGAAAAGGTTTTCAACAATGTTGAGTGCAGTAATTAATGGACACATTTGACGTTAATTACAATATAACACATAAATACCCAACCAATTACATGAGAACCTAGATACCACAATGTGGTTGAAAGACGGAAGAAAACTAGAAGCAAAATCAACACAAATAAGTAAGACAAATGATGAATCATCTGTATTTTCCAACATATATGTTGAAGATGCAATTAAATAAAGAAAAGGAGTAGGTGTCAAAGAAAATGAGGAGAACAGATGAAATTAACAAGCTCCACTTCACAGGTGACGCTGCAATAATACCAGAAAATCCAGAAGACCTACATATGCCAATGTACCACAAATACTTCCAAGAGATAATATGAAAGAAAACAAACAAAAATACCTGGTTCTCAAAATGGAGAATATGCAGGCAGATGCTGCATCCCGTGGAGAGAAATTAAAATAAGTGGAATTTTTCACCTACTTCCTTCCTAGCTTCCCAGCTACCATAGTACACAGTAAAAGGAGATAAATCATCAAAAGGAATTTGGCCCTAACTAAGAAGGCGGACAACAGAAAATACTATGCTCAAAGGAGAATAGGGGGTCGGAATGGTGCGGTGGCTAATGTACAGGTTTCCCGAAAGGGCCTGGGTTCAAATCCAGGAGATAAAAAATATTTTTCAGTGACATCCCAATCCCTACTTGAGGTGTTTTGTGGAGAGCACTTTGAGTGAGCACGACATCTGCCGGATGGGACATTCCACTGCGGACCCCTTGACACCTTTCGACAAGAGTAGGCTAATGCAGACACCGGGTTTCTCTCCACCCTTTATCCTTTCCTGTCGATCCCTAATGATGCAAATGACCTTAGCTGTCGGTCGCCTCCATAAAAAAACTACTACTCAAAGGAGATAAACTTAGAAATAAGGAAGCTCTATATGAAATCATCCTTGTGGAGTATGGCACTCTATGAATTAGAGACATGGAACAAAGACGGGAGAGGAATTGAAAACTTCAAAACCTGGTGCTGGAGAGAGGTTGAAGAACAAATGGACAGATGAGTGGAGCAGGAAACGATAACATGGAGCACAATAAGGAATAGAAGAACCAGATTGATAGGGCCTTAAGGCACAATTAATCAATTGAGGTAACGTAAAAGGAGGGAAAATAAAAGAGAGGAAAACCATGGGACTAATGCATGTAGGTGGAGTCCAGAGCGAAGTGGTACCTCGTGGAGCAACTTCATACCCACGGGGGTCAATATTAAAGAAAGGAAAGAGTTGAGGGCCACAGTCAGCCAATCTCCAGATTTAAATTCTGATCTGGTGGGAATGAACGTGGACAAAAAACATCACACCAATATTTTTACTATAATATTTTTCGCACGTGTTCCATTCGTAAATTACGATCGGTTATCTTTTAAATTGGATGCAGCCCCGGTTACTCTCGAACTAAGCGAGGCTGAGTTGGGAACTTGTCACATAGTACGTACGTATATTGAAGGGGCCACACCGTTACAAGGGCCGTATATTTGTCCTAGTGGGATGTTTCCTAAAGGAGAAGGAATTTTCTTTTCAACTGTGAAACGCACAGTCGGGAAACATAACGAAAGGAAAAAAGCAAAGGAAACATTTGCCGTTTCTCGTTAAATAGACCGCACGTCGAACACGGCGCGGGACATCTGGGACCTACCCCAGAAAACGCTGACGCGAGACTTGCTCACAGAAAAAGGGGAAATGCTGAGCGCTCTGGTTCGTGACGAATACCGCCATAGGAAGGGTGCTCGAAGCGTATGTAAAAATCTGGGACAACACATTTTGGGAAGGGGGGCAAGAAGACTCCGCATTCTCCTTCTACTGTTTTCATGGTTGTGGCTCCAGCACACGACCCTTTCTACACGTCCTAGAGCCTGCAGTCGTGAACGAAGAACATGGCCGCACTGGTGGAACACCCTCAGCAAAGAACACAGGTGCCACACGCCGGCAGGGCCCTCGGCATGACAATCGATGAGGACGTAAGGGGGAGGAGGAGACCCAGATAAAGAAGTCAATCCCGATTCATTGAAATGAACTCACGGGAAAGATAATAAATTTTACGTGGAAAAACATAGAGGGAATCATCTGCCATTTCTCCACCATTATTTCTTGTACCCTGATTGGTATTAAAGACGACCCATTGGATGGCAAATACCCCATTATTCCAGTTTAAAAAATTTTGAAACTTGAAAAAAATTGGTAATTGAAAAACTGAATGCAACACAAAAAAAAACAAAAACCAGCAAATTGAGTAGCAATGCACCTTTGGGCGGCTATTTCAACCCATTGGTTACTTAGGATTACGGGAGGTGAACTAATATTATTATTAAAGGGTGGTCAGCGGAATCAAACCACAAAAATGACTGATCCACGATCGTCAAATAATTCCCCGGCTTAAAAAACCGTCATGAAATAAATGCAATTACTACAGCAGCTACCGGCTTCACTCTCCATTATATATCATAATATTGGCGAAAATTGGATTTTCCTTTTTTAATGGAAATAATTTTTTTATGTTCCTTGTGGAGTGCCGTCTGATACTGACAACATCAAACTCGAAGGTAACTCCGAAGGCTTTCCGGTAGAAATAACAAATGAACGATCACGGGCCACCCAGACAATGCACAACACTCCCTTAGTTAATTATCTTCCTTTTGCCACATATTGAACCAAGATAAAATAACGTTAAAACAAAGGCATATGAAGATGGATTAGCAATTGTTATGAAAAAATGAGACCAAGTATTTCCAGCATATAATGTTATTCATATTATCAAGCGAAGTTACATTAACATGCCACGAATCGACATTCTTCCTTAAAATATCGTTTTTGCAAGCTTACAAAGGAAAAAATTCTTTCAATCGCCTTTACAAACAACTTTTGACATCTCTTAAAAATATCCCCTACTTTTTCTTGATTTTTATGATATTTCCTGCTGGGGGTCACTCTTCATTTAGAACCTTCAATTCAAAATCGTTAATATTTTTCAGAAATGGTTTGTCATTACTGATCATCCTCTTCGACCACATAAATTCACTCTGGAAAGAATCCTTCTCAATCCAATTATGAGTACCCCTTCATGCATTGTTATTAAGTTGGACTTATATGGATTCCAATGGCTTCATCAAGTTCAATGACTGATTTGTCCCGCCAAAGTAAACAAACTTCGCCATATCGACGGTAGTACGCTACTCTTCAGATATTATCATTGCGACAGATCGAATAAACTGATTCGTAAATGGAAAGAAAACACACCGCTACTTCACTACGGAATAGCGATGAGGAAGCACAACCACGACTTCTTCGGAAATGTCTTCGAAGTCAATTTATCAGCCAAAATAAGTTCAACGTTCTTTTTCCGTCGGGAAAACAAAATTCTTTTTTCTACCACAGTAGTTTTTTGTCCTCCTACCAATGTTCAATTTGCAAACCGAGTAAGTAAGCATTGGTGGAGGTGAGACGAAACGGTTGGAACATAGCAGACAGAAGAGGTTTTCGGACACACCGAGGACAACAGGCAGGCATATCATGAGTAATGTCTGCGATGATAGATCAGTGCACCCTAACAGATTAGGCCAAGCACTGGGAATCAAGGCAAAGCCTTGCTAACAGTAAAACCAATTGACCTAGAGCTTCGAACGAGGATTTATCTCAATTCCTGACTCTCCCGCGCCATTGCGACTGTTTGTTATATCGACACATTCCGAGGGAGAGAATTTTAGGCCTACGGAGATAAGACTGGTGACCACGGCCAAGTCACTGAGTATACTCTGGGACGGCGAGGGACCTCCCAATAGAACCAATGGCGTCCCGCCCGCCTCAGTGCGTCTCGCAACCATTGTCGCGTGCCAACAACAAAGCACGTCCAATAGATTTAATGTGAACTATCACTGCGCACCAATCATTGGACAGCTCCCGCGGCAATGGTTTCCTTCGCTTCCCCCTTGTCATATCACACAAAAAGGGCACGGTTACCGTCCAGAATTGAGGGATGGGGTGAGGGTGGCTTGGGTGGGGAGGGGCAGGTGTGAATAATGGGGGTGGGAGAACAGCTGGGGGAACTACACACACCGTACTGCCTCGCTGATAAATCCAGGCGCGAATCAAGTCGTTTCACCGAAGCAAACATGTCCCCGAAAGCCATGCTCGGGGAGGGAGAAGGCGTTAAGGCACGAGGAAACACCGAAATGGTGCCTAGGGCAATACAGGTATGGCACAAGGGCTACCCAGGCGAAAGCAGTTATAATGCCGGCGCGAAGCCGAGGGAACTTCCCCAGGCTAATTAATTACAGACTTATGGGTTCGATTAGAAAAGAGAGGGGGCTTACCGTGCAATGCAGTGGAATCCCTCTGAACCATTGTCGCCGCCCGCGAGAGGACATCAAGGGGGGACTCGATGACGCTTTCCATTTCTGAAAAAGCGATTATGCCTTGACATTCATTTCAATCTCGCAGAACGAAAACAGATAAAAAATTTCAGACATCGCCGAGCTTTCGCCTTTGCGAAACTGGTGTTTGGGGTGGTATTTTGGCGGTGTATCGTCAATATACACTTTTCACAACAAATTTGCAGGGTCAAGTTTCAAATGATCATCCTCCTGAACTTGAGGCGAACACATCACATCAGATATTTCGCTCGGACACGAATAACCACGAACTTCGATTTCGTACTTTCCAGGTAATGGTTAATGATCCGGTTCATGGAAGTTCCAACATGAGATAAAGAATTCCAACATTATGAGGAATTATCCATGAACGACGAACAAAAATCAATTAATTTCCATTGCTCTGTAAGAGGCAATACCATTTACATGCCTATCACTGGTCCATTGCACTGTCACAATAAGCCAATGTATTGACATACCAGTGAGACAATTCAAATACAATCATGCTATGTAAGCAGGCACTAACCTTTTAACGTAATCCGAGATTTCCCTGTGCAAGAAAATATTCTTCGTCATTTCACGTCAACATTACGTTGAGAATCCGCACGTATTGTAATCCTCGACCACTCACTCCCTCCGACTTAACAATCCCCTATACATACTTGGCTCAGCGTTCTGGAATGTCTGGTATGAGCGGCCCGCACGAAAGAATGAGGTCCATACTCCGACTTTCTTTAACAGTGCTGCCCTCTCTTTGAAACTACGGTAACTCTCTCCGTCATGCATTCGTTCGACGGGTTTTCGAGGAAAAAATCGCCAGATCTGCTTCATAGCACTTTTTATTTCTCGAATTCAAAGTGCTTCGTTTTATCAACGTAGGAATTAACTGACTTCAAGTATTTAAAGGAAAATTTTCATGAAAGTTCACGCTTTTATCAATTTGATAACTTGGCTCGAGCATCAGATGGCATACCGATATCCTTCAGGAACTATTTCCTGATTGAAAATTAATTATTCTGACGCGTACATTTTCCATATCCACCAGGAAAATTATGTTTAGTGAAAGGTTATTGCCTTCCCTGCAACAAAATCGTATTCAATATACTGGTGACCAATCCTTTTAATTTTTAATAAAGTTCTGGAAAAAATCTTCGATTTTATTGGTCATGAATGCGTACCCATTCGAGCGGCAATGGAATAGTTTCGTTGATTTGACTGCCTGATGGAAGAAACGCAATTATTTCTTTAGAATAAACATGGATTACATTCGTCATGAGTGCCCTCAGGAATCGGGACACATTTAAATTGAGTAGTGTTTCTAGCTTTTCAATTCGACGAAATAAAATGCCAAAAAAGCTTTTGTTAGACGGGTGACGATAGACAGAAGGTTCCAAAAAACTAATAAAGAATATTAACAAAGTAAAAACGCACGATATAATGCACGCCAGCGCCACCAGCGGCCGACAGCCGTAGTGACGCAGGCGTATTGGCGACGTGCACCGGTCCTCGGCTTATGTGGAACCGGAACCGGTGAATACACTATTGCCATCTCGCGGGATGTTGATGACTGGCAGCCAACATCATCAGTCACGTGACCCCACCTCTTGATTACGTGTAAAAACGAAAGAAACGGCAACTCCGATCAAACCGCAATTGCCGAGAGTTAAGACGTGGGAGTTCATAGTCTTGGGATACACTGATAGAAGAATAGGGATCATAACTTGGAAGTGGCAAGATGGGAAGTGAGTATTTGGTCTTTATTTGTATGTTTCTATCCTAGAGCATTCGAATGCTTTACCCAATATTTCATATTCTGAAGTTCACCGATTTCAGTCGTGCGAGTTATTGGTACCGTTATCTTCCTGTGACTTTCATGACACGTATTCCAATGAACGAAGATTTTGTTACGGTAGAACCTTAAACTGTAGATTTTACACAATTAACAAAGCACTTTTCATAGATTCTATTTAACTTTTAAATGTGGATGATTTAAACATCTGGAAAACATCGTGTTGTCATGGAATGTTGTACTACCACTTTCCAGATTTAACTTTTAGAGATTAAGTTTTGCCTTGTACATTGTTTATGCGTGTCTATTGCTTTTAATAAGTACGAGAAAATTGTCTCGTTGGTTAATTTTCATCAATCTTTAAAATCTCAAATCTGGGAAATAGGTTTATAAAACATATGTTTCTCAGGTGTATTGATAAAATTAAAACCAAAATATTCTTTGTTCACAGTTAAATTTTTGGAAGTTATAAAGCCGTTTTGCAGTATATTACCGGAAATAGCTAAGCCTGAAAGAAAGGTATTTATTGTATTTAGTAAACCCTCGATAATTTTATTATTTATGAGGTCCATTCACAAATGAACACCTACCCATTACCTGTAACCATACTCATTACTCTTTACAGATACAATTCAGAGAAAAAGTACTATGGACTGCAATCACCCTTTTCATCTTCTTAGTATGTTGCCAGGTGAGTGGTCGTAGAAGTTAGAAAAAATATCAAGTGACGTGTAGGGTGGACCAGTTGACAAAACTATTAGAAACTCGAAAAATATGTTATTACGAGAATGATTTCGGCAGAATTGGCGCGTTGCATAGCAAATCTGCATTTTCCAGTAAACTTTGTTTGTTTCAATCTGTTTAGAGCATCATCGTCCTATCCTACCATTGGCATGGAATTTCGCCTCCCTTACTTGCCATAGTTGAAGTGGAATAACTATCCCTTCAATTTTCCATGATTTAATACAATGAATATGAGTAGTTTCTGCAACGTTCTACTGTTCTAGAAAATGTAACCAGTACACTTAGATACCTGGATGATTGGAGCAGGTTTCAAGTTATTGAGATGCCTTACAGAGAGAAAACGTTTATTTTCTTTTGTGAGAAAACTCCCTTCATCCAGTGTTTGTTTGAAATCCTTGCTATGGACATCATTGGTCTGTAGTTTAATCCAATGCCATACATGCGTTGGCATTATGAAATAGGAAGCGTTGATATGGAAAAGGAAATAGTGTATAAAGTATTTCAAGATCTATTGAATGTTGCCTGGAAAATCCAGTTTTATGTCGAGTGTATGTAGTTCATATGGGGTTTACTTGCGAAAAATTTCCTTTCTGCATTAGCCTACGTTACGTTAGATTTCTGATTCAGTATATTAATAGGCCCCTCTCTTTGAAAAAAAATCAGCGGCGAACGGTGTCAAATGAATTTAATAAAAGCTTTATCTTTAAAAAAATATATCTTTTTCATTCAATGAAGTTGGATCAGAAAAGGACTTACATTTATTTAACTGATTTAATTATGAGCTTTTAGATTTGCCCACGGCGACCTTAACTTAACTCCCTCTTGTAGATCCCCCTCTTCGGAATCATGAGCTCCGATTCGGCCGACCCGTTCTACTGGATCCGAGTGATTCTCGCCTCCAACAGAGGGACGTTGATGGAGTTGGGTATTTCGCCAATTGTGACATCTGGCCTCATCATGCAGCTGCTTGCTGGTGCTAAGATAATCGAAGTTGGAGACACACCCAAAGACAGGGCCCTCTTCAATGGAGCACAAAAGTGTATGTGTCGACAGGTTGATTAATAATGTGTCATCATTTGTTGTACCGCAAAAAAATCTCCTTTGAAGATTGAATGCTCACTGTTATGTGTAAAGTTAATCACAGCATACGTGTATTTTCACGGATAGCAAGTAACCCACTCGGTGGAACAACATCAATCCCCTCTTCAGATGAAGCTGATTCCAAATAAACATTTGTGGGAAGTGGACTTGAGCTTTTGACCCACTAATGTGTTTACATACTTTGCAATTGGCCTTATTCCATCTTCCCCAACTGCCCACCTTGTGCTCTTGATTCTGTACGTGCATTCTAGCCTTCGAGACCTTTTCTGTGTTGTGGGTGGTCTAACCTTAGTAAATTTACTTGGCCAATGACCCCGGGCACATTTTTCCCATGGCATTAGGGCTGATTCATTAGCATTTACCCCTTTTCCCCCATTCATTTATCTCTCATTACATCTCTTTAATTGCAACTGACGAAATGCCACCCCTATCTCACCATTTTAGTTCAAAAGTGTATTTATAATTTAGTGGTTGTGATATTCTTTTATATTATAATTTTTTCCTTCGTCAAAAGCATAACTTGTGTATCTTCTGGTGATGTCATCCTTTGAAATAAAACAGATGAATTAATTTCTCATATGCAAAGAACAAAAAATGTGCTTGATTAGTTGTTCTATAGATGTGCTATGTTCCATAAGTTGGAGGTTTGATGTTCACCCCTAGGATGACAATTATAAATGTTGGAAGAAATCTATGAATTACAGTCATTAATGCCATGATATTAGCATGGTTTTTGATGCCCCAAATACATTACACTATAAACAGTGAGACTTCATTCTTAAAACAGGAAAACAAATTGATACTTTCCTGAAGTACTTGTTATCTTGTTTAACAAATAAGATATTATAAAGTTTTAAAAATATTAATTTGGATTGAAAGTGAATAAGTTCCATAGAGACCATGGATTCTCCTTTGACTCTGTGTTTTAAAGAGACATCCTGAAACAGCATGGCCCCCTTTGTTCCTTCCCCAAAGCCCCCTTTGCTCCTTCCTCTGCATCAGCAAATAAGGTCATAATTGACATGATATGTCCTCCCATTGCTCCCAAAATGGCTGCTTTTATAAGCTCAGCCGACCACATGTACATGAATGTCTACCATTGATAGTAAAAAAAAGCATGTGATATATAGTAAAAGTTCTTTAGTTGTAATTTGCTTTGATGCTAATGCATGGTTGTTAATGTAGGTGACCACCACCTGAGGATGTATGCATAGAATAATTATAGGCAAAGGCCATGTACATCTGAATTATAAGCTGAGCGGAAAGCACAACTGAAAAACATAATGAGCATCGATTATAAATCGGAAAATCAGAACCAATGCACCATGCCAGTTTGAAAAAAAAAGGCATTTTGTGTGCCACAGTAAAATTTTTAATAATAGTCATAATTTCTTGTGCATAGAAAAGGTTAAATGAATAAAATTGTTTTATTTTTTATTTTGGCTTCAGTGTTTGGAATGGTGATAACTGTGGGGCAAGCCATTGTGTATGTGATGACGGGCATGTATGGAGATCCTGCTGAGATTGGAGCTGGCGTGTGTTTGTTGATCATCATTCAATTGTTTGTTGCTGGTCTCATTGTTTTGCTGCTTGATGAACTCCTTCAGAAGGGTTACGGTCTTGGCTCTGGTATCTCCCTTTTCATCGCCACCAACATTTGTGAGACAATTGTCTGGAAGGCCTTCAGCCCTGCCACTGTGAATACTGGTAAGTGGGTACATGGAGCATGTGTTTTGGAAGAAGTGTTTTCATTGTATTCCTTTGTGGGTGGTAGTCAAAGCTAAACTAAAAATTTGGTGAGGCATATAGCACAGCAAGAAGTGGATGCCAAATTAATGAAAGATTGCTTGGGTTCAGTCAAAAAACTTCATGTTCATCATGAGAACAATTAATGACAACGTTTATCCTTGATCTTTTCATCTTGTACATCAAATGGCACATTTCCCTTTTCCATTTAAGTAACTTTTAAATAAACCATTTTGTAAAATTTTAGTTGTTTTAAATGTAAACTGTTTCATTTTTTGCTCCTGGACAAAGGACATTCATCGCTTTTTCATAAATATTTTGATCTACCATGCTCTTAATTTGAGTCCAACTCGAATGGTTGTGGGCCACGTTCCAGAGGGAATTAATGTTAGCTTATTGAAAGAAGCCCTAAATTCCAGAAATATGCTTTATAGAATAATGTAAACCTTTTCAAACTCTCTTTTTATTGCATAAATTCTGTACTTTATGATGTTTTTGGCAGTGTTTAATGTTGAGGATTTATTTCAGGACGTGGAACAGAGTTCGAAGGTGCCGTCATTGCACTCTTCCACTTGTTAGCTACCCGACAGGACAAAGTCCGTGCCTTGAGAGAAGCCTTCTACAGACAGAACCTTCCTAACCTCATGAATCTCCTGGCAACCATTCTGGTCTTTGCCATCGTCATATACTTCCAGGTAATTTTATCACTGGATATATTTATATGATGTTATCTTTTTATCAATCTTGAAATATCTTCGGTTTCTCAGGAATAATTATATTAACATTTTGCATTTTCACTTGCAGGGATTTAGAGTGGACTTGCCCATCAAGTCTGCAAGATACAGGGGCCAATACAGCAGCTATCCCATCAAGCTCTTCTACACTTCAAACATTCCTATTATCCTGCAATCTGCTCTTGTTTCTAACTTATACGTCATTTCTCAGGTACCTAATTACATAAACTACTTATGTGAATTCATTATTTGTTGTAACACATTCTGTGAAGGCTTAATTCTCCTCAGGAAGTTTCCATCTCATAGGTAGGTTGCTTTGTTGAAAAATGTTTCACTGTTAGTTGCCGTGGCAAAATCAAAGACTGGACTGAAGGGCAAAACTGTTGTGAACAAAGCAATGTATACAATGGAAAATCCCAGCATAAGTAGGAAGCCTTCACTAACTAGACGTACCGTTTTACACATTGTTTATTTTAGACTCAATATATATATATCATTCATGTCGTTGGAACTAGAAGTTGTGTTAAAAATTGAGTGGTTTGCATGCTGTTAATAGTGCAAAGATAGAAGTGCATTGTTCACTTTTAACAGCATTTAATCGCTCTGATCCAACTGTTATCTTTTCTTCTGTCCAGATGTTAGCGGTCAAGTTCCAAGGCAATTTCTTTGTCAACCTCCTTGGCGTATGGGCCGATGTGGGAGGTGGTGGACCAGCACGAGCCTATCCCGTTGGTGGCCTCTGCTACTACCTGTCACCTCCTGAAAATGTGGGCCACATCCTAGAAGACCCAGTCCATGCTGTGCTCTACATATTCTTCATGCTTGGGTCATGTGCCTTCTTCTCCAAGACCTGGATTGAAGTGTCAGGATCATCAGCTAAGGATGTAAGTCAAGCCTCTTCCCTCCATTTCACTGTCTTTCTTGCCTTCTTTTGCTTAAATTTTTTGACTGATTTTTTGTGGATGGTGATTGCTGCCCCTGGACTACTCTCCTTAAAGTTACTTCTAATTTTTAGTTAAATGGACTCGAGGTCTTCAAGTCCAAAATCTAATCAAGTCGAATTTTGAAATATTTATAAACTACTTTTAAATATTAAAGAAATCCAGCAACACCTTGAGTACAGTCCTTATCCTCGGATGTTATTTGATCCACCAAATTCAAGTGTTGACTGTAATAACTACTGTTTTTGCCTCTGAAACCATATGCATAGTTGCATATATTGTGAAATTTCATATTCCACCCCTTTATCATTTTATAATAGCATTGAAATGGTGATTTTGCCAAGCAATGGAATTAAGTAAATTTTATCCTACCGATTTTTTTCTGAAAAACAGGTGTGCTAAATAGAGAAGAATTTAACATTGAGATGATTTTTTAATCCATCAAATGCATACCAACTTGTGGGACATATAATGATGGTGTTATAATAACGCTATCGTGAAATTTGCTGTAAAATATAATTAGCAAGAATTATTAAACTCATTTGCATTTTTATGACATTTAGTCGCTGCTTTCACAAAATCCATAGATATATCCTGTCAGCCTTACATTAGAATAACATGGGAATAGTATCTTATTAATTATCTAATAAATAAGCTAGATTGGTCAAAAGTTTCTCCAGGCCCACTCAAAACCTTCAACAATAGATTTGCCTGTTATAACAAATTACTTAATGAGTGATTGAGATTTCATTTTCAAGGAAGAGGTGGTTTAAGCACATTGGTGCCTGAATGAGATGTGGAGGCTGGCAGTAGGTGTGACATCAGTGTGAAATCCGATGCATTGATACGAATAGGGATGATATAATGTTGAAATTTATCAGCTAAAAACCAAGTGGAGCTAGACTAGCAATAGTGGCCTAGTGACCTACAAATGACACGTCTGTGTGGCTTCATTACAATCAGATACCAATGATGAGTACCAAAGCATTGCTGGGAGCCAGTAATGCTCTTTTGTGAACAATTGTAAGGGCAGGTGGGTTCCTAACAGGAGGGATCTGGGTTTTAATCTCAGGTGCTGTCTTTTGATTAACCACATCTAAAATCCAAGTGGTGCTATTTTCTAGATAACATAACTTCCTACAAAACCCAAGTGGTGGCACGGGGAAAGTAGGAACTGGCTCCCCATTATTGCTATTTTAACGTATGATTTCACTTGCAGTAAGTCTTAGTTCTGTTTGAACAAGACCTTCATCTATTGAAACCAATCATTTTGGTAATAACTGTGGATAAATAGAATTTGTTCCCTTGGTATATATTCCAGACTTTTTTATAAAACATATGATATCCTCCTGTATCACATTCTAAAGAAATGTGTAGCCTCTTTTAAAGTAGCTGAAGTGTCATGCCTATTCGGTCAATTGAATTGTTCGCAGCATTGATTGGAATCAAACTCTTCTTGTCTCTTGAATCCAGGTCGCGAAGCAACTGAAGGAACAGCAAATGGTGATGAGAGGTCACCGAGAAAAATCAATGATCCACGAGCTCAACAGATACATCCCGACAGCCGCTGCCTTTGGTGGCCTGTGCATCGGAGCTTTGTCAGTGCTGGCAGATTTCCTGGGTGCCATTGGGTCAGGCACTGGTATCCTACTGGCTGTCACGATCATCTACCAGTACTTTGAAATATTTGTCAAGGAGCAGAGCGAAATGGGTGGGATGGGCACACTGCTCTTCTAAGGGTGACGCATGGTGACCTCCTCTCCCACTCAACACCCCTCCCTCTTCTCCTCCTCTCCCCTTGCGCATCTCCCCAGCCATGTGATGCAACTCCATCTCTCCAACATGCGCTCTCTCTCACCCTCAGCCCCAAAGTAAGCTCTCTCCCACTCCCAATTCCAGTACAAGTAATGTACCCTCCCCGCCGGCAGTTCAAGTGCTTCATCTTCCATCTCCCATCGTGTGCACGAGTAGAAAAGATGAACTGTTCTCCTTGGTCCTGCCTCTTTGGAGTGAAGGAGTGGAGGGGGTGCAAGCCAGGAATATATATCACTGGCTGTGGGACGTCCCATCGGTTGGTTTGGAATTTGTCACAGTTGGGACTGCATTTGTGCAGGTATTGGAGGGGTTATAGGGGATGATGTAGCGTGTGTGCGTTTGTGTGTGTGTTGTAGCTGGCTGGGATTAGAGTGCAAGTTGTCATGTGGCATGTGTGATTTGTAGCCACCGCCCAAAGGAAGAGACAAAATTGTGACCTATTTTGGGGCTATTGCCACGTAGCTATGAGACAGCAGCATTTTATTTTCTTTGGAGTCGTTTAAGAAAAATGGATATCCCTTTTTGGTCAACAGAAAGATAAAATTCACCCCTGAAACATTCTAAATTCAAACCACAAAAGTGTTGTGACTTTGTGAAAGTTCACAGAAATTATAAATGGATGGCTGCTGTTGCTAGCTCTTGATAAATGACATGGTCTCTGTTGCAAGTGATTCATTGATATCCGAAGTTATTACTATAACAGAGAGAGGTCCTCGCTTATTTTTTCAAGTGGGCATTTCTCATTGACACTTGGGTATTTGTCTTGACCATGAGGTTTGTTGGATGAAAATTTCAACTCGGTTGTTTGTCATCACTCTATGCCCTTCAGATAGTCTTCAAGTGTTTTGAAGTGATTCATAAATGGCATATGAGATACAATCTGCAATTTCATGGAAGTCTTGAAGTTGCCTGTGTCACTTCACCTGGCTCCCAGATTTATCTGTCAGTCGCAAAAAAGTAAAAGAGCATTTATAATTACTTGACTCGCCTCTTTTTGTCTTTTTGGAAGGCAAAGAGGAATAAGAGGAGACAGGCATGTGTGTTTTTGTGCATGATGTGCATCCATAAAATGATCAACAATGGCCGCACGTTTTTCTCCTACACATTCACACACAGCGCCCTCACTTCTTAAAAGGTCATATTTGTATTAAAATATTTTCTTCTCCTGTTGTAAAGTGTCGTTTGATGTGGACCTCACATCAAGAACTGTTATTTAATGAGTGGTTGATATTTCAACCTTTTTTATTTTATAGAATTAATTTTTTGATTAAGTTTGTTAAATGCATTCACAGGATGAAGTGTTGTAGTGTGGTGATGGGAATCTGCGTGAAGTGTAAGTCAGATGTACATTTTTATGGAATGAAAGACACTTGTGTCTCCTGATCAGACAAATGACTTTTATTTCACCCATTGTTCCTATTCAAGTGTGGAAACTGCCCCCCCCCCCCCCCCAATAGGATAATGATGGGCAAGCATGAAAGGTTCATTGTAACAAGGGGCATCATGAGAGAGATAAAAGCCCTGCTTACCTTGAGGTAGGAATACCAATAGCTAATATTCTGAAAGAGAAATTAAAATCTTTCAACCTATTGCCCTATTAATAATGTTTGAGTGGCTCTTGTGTTTACCATCCAGTTGCATTTTGAATGACATACTACCTTGATCAAAAAGTTCCCGGAATAACCACCGTGTGGCGCTCCCATCGTTCCGATTTGAGTTGTTTTTTTGTTAAATTGGTACATATGTTGTTGATATTCCTTTTAAATCTTATTGTCATTACTTGACATTTGCAAAAGTTACGGTCGGTTTTCGGTATGTCCATCAGTGCTTCCTGCGATTTTTCCATTACTTCCTCTCGGCTGCTAAAACGCGTTCCCCGTAATGGTTTTTTTACTCGATTGAACAGAAAGAAGTCACAGGGAGCCAAATCAGGTGAATTCGGTGGCTGTTGGATGGTATTTGTTGCATTTTTCGTCAAAAAATTACGAATAATGATAGCACTGTGCGACGGTGCGTTATCATGGTGCAAAATCCACGAGTTTTCTGCCCACATTTCTGGTCTCTTTCGGCGAATTGCTTCACGCAAACGTCTCATAACGCCCAAATAATACTCTTTGTTTACTGTCTGGCCTTCTGGCAAAAATTCATGATGCACTACACCGTTGTAATCCATGAAAACCGTCAGCATTGCCTTCTTTTTTGACTGAAAACGACGTGGTTTTTTTGGTCTCGGCTCATTTGGTGAACGCCATTCACTTGCCTGATGTCTGGATTGCGTGTCGTACTCATAAACCCACGTCTCGTCTCCAGTAATGATCCTTTTGATGAATGTGGGATCGGATTCAGCCTCGCAAATCATGTCTTTTGCGACGTCAACACGGTCTCTTTTTTGCATGAAATTGAGGTCTTTTGGCACCAACTTTGCTGCTACACGACGGAAACCCAAATCATTAACCACAATGTCTTGGGCGGATCCATAGGCAATGTTCAAGTCCTCCGCTATTTCTCTGATGGTTAATTTGCGGTTATTGACCAACATTTCTTTTACTTTATCAATTTTTTCACCGACTTTCGATGTCGATGGTCTGCCACTGCGTTCATCATCTTCGATTGACTCACGACCACTTCTGAACCGCTCGTGCCACTGGTAAACGACCGTTTTTTTTAGAGAATCGTTGCCGAAACACTTTTCCAACATTTCCAACGTCCGTGCGCCACTAAATCCGTTTTTTACGCAAAATTTAATACAAGTTCGTTGTTGCAAATTTAAATCCATTTCTGCAATTGTAAAAAATCGCCAACACACACAGAGATAGATGTACTCTAGGCTACGTAACTTTTTCAAATGTCAAGTTATGACACTAAGATTTAAAGGGAATATCAACAACAGATGTACCAATTTAACAAAAAAACAGAACTCAAATCGGAACAATGGGAGCGCCACACGGTGGTTATTCCGGGAACTTTTTGTTCAAGGTAGTATGGTTAGTATTGTGGTCTGTGACATCACCAGGGCCCAAAGGTGGACCAAAAAGAGGTGATCATATCTCCCTTTGGGCCATTCAAGAAAATCATTACCTCTTGTACTTTTTCTAAATTATGTGAATGAGGTCTGGTTGAACATTCAACTGCCTATGATAACAATTATGGCCTCCAATTAATTGATGCAAATGTCAAGCCAAGTTAATTACACTAATGTGGTCAGCAGAAGTAGCCATATTAAAGACCATATTTCTCAACTGTTTCATAGAACTACTCCTGGAGACTGTAAACATACTAAAGATATAACATGTTAAGTTATCAGCTAATTATTTTTTAAAAGCTTACATTTGCATAATACTGCCTTCGTATATGTAAAGATGTATGATTTGCTGTACTATACACACTCATGTTACTGCAGACCACATCAAAGTAGAGGTCTGAATTATCTGAGGGTGACAGGAACACGTGTATGTTTGTGGTCACAACGTAAGCTAGGGGTTGATGATAACATGTCTGCTAAAAAAGAGTGGTTATGTTCTTTCAAACTACATACAGAAGTAGTTAAAGCAAATCACATATGTTGTCGCTAAATGTGATGTTCTTCATCCCTCGTATGACTGAAATGTATTTTAATACAGGGCTACTGCTTTTTAGCATATTGTATGCTAAAAACTGTCAATTAGCAATTACCTAAAGTAGTTATCATTAAAGATCCACTTGGCATCTGCAGAAGGTTATATGCCCCGTGGTAATTATCTGCGAGGTAAAAATGCTTCATTGCATTCTAGAGTTCAATGCATTATGTCACCATCATGAGAACTAGAGTTCACTTGGGTTTCACATGCCCCTTAACCTAAGCTCTTATGCATCCAAATGACTGACAAGAACAGTGTGACCCATTCTTGAAATATGAAAATAAGAGAGAGACTGATTTTTGTTAGCTTTTAAACAACCTGGGAATAATCAAGGAAAAATTATTAATATGGAAATTATGCTGAACAAACTGATTGAACTCCAGAAAAAATGTTATAATTGTTCGTATAAAAACACCAAAGTATCATTTGTGCTATCAACAAAGGGAGAATGATTAATAGGTAAATACTCTTCAATGTCAGTTATTCCTCCAGTTCTGTATAAACAGAAGCAAGCGTTAAAACAAATTTGAGGAAACCACTGAAAATTGGACTTAAAAAGCACATAAAAACTTATTATCAGTGCAATACTTACCACAGTTAGGTGAAATGTGATGTTGGGTATTTTCAAGTAGATATAAAGAGTAAGTAACCTGACCATAAACTTCCAAGATCGTTGATACTTAGGGTTGTTGGGTTTGCTTATCCTCAGGGGAGGGGTGACTCTGAAGGGTTGGGGGATTTTTCAGAAGTGAAAGTTGGTAGTCAAGGAAAGAGAAAGCAAAATAGAATGGTTTTTTTTGGGTAATGACATGTTATAGGGTCTTGTCGCCCCTCTCCTTTCCAAAAAATTGACCTCGAGGGTAAACGAACCCAATGGTTCAATGTACTCAGTCACATCTATGCCATGCCCCCCTCCCCACCTTCAACTTTCCACTCTACTCTGTCCAATGGGTATATATTCAACAGCTGTGTGAGTCACTTGTACCAGATGATGCAGCAAGACGGTGCAACACATTGTACTGCAAAATAAAATCTGTGGAAAGTTACGAACACTTATAATATGGACATCAAACAATTCCACAAAGTGGAGCCTAAAAGTGTGGAGTATATAAAATTAATAATTTTTTAGAATTAGCAAAATGCTCTTACTCTGCATCCTTCATGAAGATGGTGAATACACAAGGCCATATGACCCAGTCCTGTATCAACTAGAATACGTACGTCCTAAACATCAAAAGGCATTCACCAAATACATCTCCATGCACCATGTTTGGTCACTGGGTCCGGAGGATAATTTACATTCCAAAGTAGGCTGTCCACAGCCTTGGGATATGGAATTGTTGAACTGCATTCCATGGAGATTATAATGGTTGTGCTCTTCCATGGACCAAAGCGGCCAACCTACACAATATTTTTGGAACAGGTATAATTTAAAAGAAATGGAAATAATGAAAATATTCCCAATGGCCCCGGATATCACCACACTTACCCCCTCTCAAGACTCATCAAATCCCTGAATACCCTGGTCAACCTATTCTGTTTAACTAGTCTTGTTTGGAATGACTATCCTAATAATGCAAAACATTTACATGACCAAAAGCGCAACCCTTGCTTTGTTGTGTGAACAAGTCACAGATAACCTGGTGAGGTAACATATTGTTTCATTGTGTTTTTAAATTGATTCTGGCATTAATGATGCCTATGTATATTGCTTTGTGATAAAAATCCTCCCTAATTTAAATAATTAAATACAGTTAATTTAATGCTTTTAAGGTGTCAGAAACCTGTGAAAATGAAATTAATAATATTTTAATTATTACTATATTCAATTTTTATTTTTTGAGACCTTTTTTTGCTTAAAACATGTACCTAAATTAAAGGTTTAATATTGAGAGCAAGGTAATGGAGGTAAGAGTACAGACAACAAATAAAATGGTTAATGGAATAAGGTTAAGGCCCAACTGGTAATGCATAGGATTGGAACTAGAAGGGTTGCAAGTAGGTGAATAAGTTGGCATCTTGTAAAACACAAGAACCGAGTGATCAGTTGGAATTGACTAAGTCTTTGTAGAGACCCACTATCAGAGGTAAACACAGATATGTCTTTCCTGATGGTAAACCTCGACCAGCTTACCACTGGAAACTAGGAACCAACTGTCATTAATGATAGCTCATAAATACGGTTAAATGTTTAAGTTTTATATATTTCTACACTTAGAATACAGATTATATGTGAAATTAGACAAACATTGGTGTATTTCACTATTGCAAGAATGTGTTCAATTGTAATACTCCCTCCTGGCTCACATAATAAATGGCAATCACAGATCTTAAACTGAGAAACGTCAAAGTCATGCACCCTGCAACCACACCATGTTCATTTCATATATTTATCACTGTGCTGGGATAAGATTTTGGCAGAAGCTTTACAGTCAAGGAAGAGTTTGGCAACTTCTTCGACATCCTCCTTGGTGATAGTTGTCCTGCCATTCACTCGTGCTGTAAGAGCTGCTGGGGTCAGTATCTGTACCGTGTACCTGTGAGGGGACAGCAGACAAGAGGAAGAGTCAGCAGAGCTATAATCTTTCAATTTTTAACAGATTACAGGCCACTCTCCTAGTAACAACTGCTCTTATAGACCACAAATTTCAAAACTAACACTTGCATAGTGCTGAATACTCAGCCTTCCAACTGTAAGAAATAATAGATTGCCAAATCCAGAGCAGTTATAGCTATTTCACTATAAACTAAAGCATAACTCTCTTTGGACTGAAGAATGATGATCACCTCTTGGTGACAGCATTATTCACCAACATTACCTGAGGGATGTTCGGGAGCCAATTTCCCCGAGCAATGAGAAGGCATCATCGTCAACACTTAAGCCCTCCGTGGCAGCCCTGAGCCTCAGGATTTGTTCCATCTCAGGACGTGAGTACGGCAGGGTGCGGATGATGAGAAGCCGATCCAGCAAGTCCAGGGGTACTCCATGAGGAGAGAGAACGTCCTCAGTGCCTCTGGAATAAGAAACACATTTCCTGAGTCCCACGACCCAATGAGAGCAGTGCATGTGGGCACACACACTCCTATTCCCCCCCTCAACTCTCTTCCTAACTGAACAGTAATCTCCATGGTGTTGTAAAAAAGGTACTGTGGTACTGGTTTTGGAGCCTTTCACATACTTAACTCTAAGAATACCAGGCATACAAGTATGGAATGTGGACTTCACATACCAGATGGTGCACCAGTGCAGTTTGTAGTATAAGCTGCGCCCAGAATTGTTTTAGGCATTAGGGCGCACGCTTTTAGGTGACTACAGATAATGCAGCTTTAGTTTGGACAACCTGCGCAGTAGTACTGGCATCTATATAGTTAAGAATAAGGAATAAACAGGTGATGTCCAAATGTATACATTTTGATATTTGAGATAGCTTCTACAAACATTTGTGTGTAGTTGCAAAACAGCATAGTGGTTTTTGCATAATTTCGAGTTTACTTTACAATTCATGCAACAATCTTTCATGTAAGTTTTCCATTTCTATCTTTTAATTTAGTAGCTTGGGCGATTTTTTGTGCTAGTTTCATTTTCTCTTATGAGACTATATTTAACTCTATAGATTATCCGTTTTTTTTATATTTTGCTAAAATTATTAGGTCAGATGATATTACATTTCAATCATTTCAAACTTTTTATCTTAAAGGAGATAACTTCAGGCGTCACTTTGTGGAAACGATACATATTGCAAAAGAAACACTTGGTTTTTCCACATAAAATATTTATTCACGACCTAGGTTTCGACGCTCAGCGTCATCATCAGGCCTGATGATGACGCTGAGCGTCGAAACCTAGGTCGTGAATAAATATTTTATGTGGAAAAACCAAGTGTTTCTTTTGCAATTTTTATCTTATTTATATGGTATTTTACTCCAGGGTAATTTTTTGGTCATTAATCCTTGTCAGTAATTGTTTTACGATAAGCTTTGGGTCGTGAGTAGTTCATTTATATCTAAGCGTACTTTTCTAGCTAAATGTTTTATATTTATAAGTAAAACTTATCATCAATTCAATATTTATCCTTCAATTATTCTTTGGTAGGCACTTTTTCAATTAATCCGTGTTCCCACTTACTGAAACAATGACTCCCTAAGCAAAGGTTTGGCGAACGGTCTTTGACTACACAGTTGGATTCATGCAGACAGCCATATTTTCACTTAGGGCATTACTAAATGCTTACATCCTCCAAACACAACTTTATGCTTTATTTTCTGCAGTGTTTATATACCAAAATAAGATTTATCAAGCAAACAAACGAGGTATGGATACAAACACAATGACAAAGACCGTGTTCTTAGTCGTGAAATGAAGCACCAAACAAATAAATGTTCTCACCTCTACATTCCAAATATCTTTAACCAATAATTTGATAAAATAAATTTACTACAAGAATTAAACTAAATTCATGCAGAAGACACCAAATTTCTCTTGCCTTTGAAAAGCTTTGACTTTTCTGACCTCGTAATAATAAAGCCCATTATTTTTCAATGAGTAAAGAGTCTCTCAAAGACATAACCATGGTAATTGTGACCAGCAAATATTATACACTCCCGCTATGGCCATTACTCTTCGCCTAATTGTCTCACTTTTAGCACTTGGAATTATGGGGTTGCAACTTGGCATATTTCAGATATACTTCTTGTGCCCTAAATCCAGGGGCCACAATAGGTGTCTAAATTTGCACCCTCTCGCTGACTCAAGAGTTTGGACACCTTTCAAGATGGCATCCACCCTAAATTGGGCGATTTTGGAGCATAAATAACGAGTCTGGACACGGCTATTAAGATTTGACCCTGATGCTATTTTTTGTGCCATCAACAAGTATGACACACGTGTGAGCGATAAATTGAAAAAGTGTAACATTGTGTTGCTGTGTTAATCATACAATGAATGTACAATTCTAACACCAGAATTCAAGGAAAATAACTTTGGATTTTAGAAATGGTATTTCATTATCAAAAGAGAAAATGATAACACATTTGGTTGGAACACATACTCGTATAAGATGCACATATCATATTGCAGAAGATTTAAAGTAAATTTGAAAGAATTAGCAGAGTGGTGAATCATTGGAGGGACCTTATAGGAGTGAAAATGAGAGATAAGCCCAATGCAACTTATAAAAGAAGAATGGTCCACTTGGCTCATTAGAATGGCAAAAGGGTGGCAGATGGAATATACTCTAAGGGGTAGGATTCTAAATGGTGAAGGAAAAACGACAAATGAACTGACACTGTTGCAGTACCTGCAAGTGGTTGCATTGACTTCATGGGAAACATTAGGGGACAGAAGCCCACTGCCCACCGATTCATTCCTACAGCTGGGCATTAAGTCTTGTATTCTTTAAAGTGCTTCTTGGTTCAACATACTACCACAAAACTGATTCACTAACTTGCCACATCAATTTGCTTAGTATTTTAATGGATATTTGAAATGGGGGCATGATTTTACAGCCCAAATAGATAATCATAAGAAAATCGTGGTTACTTTGACAAGGCATATCTCAAATTCCAATATTTTGAGTCCATTGCGTATTAAAAAAATTATCATCTTAATATTAAATGTATGTTTTTGTACAGAATTTGAGTCTCTCATAACATTAAACAAATCCAGGACGTTGCACTTCCAATTACATTTCAAAATTGCTGAAGTTACTAACCAAAGAGGACTTGGCTCCCTATCCAACAACCTACCTGATGACACACCGTCCTCGGTTGGTGGCGAAGATCACAATTGGTGCAATTGCACTTTCCAGGGCTCGATGGAGATAAGTAAAGCACTCAATGTCCAGCATGTGCACCTCATCAATAAATAATACTCCTGGTATCAATTCGGCAATTCCCTGGTCTATGTATTTGTTAACTACTTTATTTATTTCTTTACGAAGTTTATCTGCAAAAACAAAATTGAAAAAAGATATAGGATCACCATTTAGTCAACATAAACCATAAGAGTTCAATGGCACATTCATTGCCATTCTTAAAAATATTTCACAAAATGACTGAAAAAAAGATGCATAAAATATTCATTTACTCATGGATTATATGCATACATCACAAATCTGATTTCTCGAACGAATATCAACAATGCAATTCCACATCCTCGTCAGTATCCAGTGAAACTTGCCCGTCTGCACTTATTTATATTCTACTTGCAATGAATTGAGTATCAACCCAGCTATCAATTTTATCATGGATTACATCCTAGGGAAAATTTGAGACTGCTCTTGTGATGGCAACAATAAGATCAATCGTGTATGATGACACGTCATGGGCAACACATTTCACTTCATTAATTAAAGGCTATATAAATAAACACCTTAAATGAACATCAAATAACATTTGATTGCAATTATATTAAGACATATAGTAGTGGTATTGTCAAATTCTGAATAAACAATGACCTGAAATAACGGACAGAAAAAGAACCTCAAAAAGTTAAAACTTAGTTCAATTCTATTTTTTCCCAGCTAGTTTTCACTGATGACCTACTCCCATTGCAACTTTTGGGCCAGAATCCCACCAAGAAAAGCCTTAAAAATTCATGACAGGCAGTGCACGCTTAGCTAATAGTTGAAAGTTGGTAATCAAAATACTCCTAAGCCACCACAAGTATGAACCAGAAATATATACACCCATAAGCTTGTATTTCAATTATTAGATTAAAATCTTTACTGAAGAGGATGCACAAAAGGGAAAAAAGACACCACTAAAGAAAGAGGGGTTGCCTAAGCCAGATCTGAAGGTACCCGAAGTCAAAAAGGATCTGGCAGAATGAGACTGGTTTGAGGTAATGTTGACGCCAAAGGGGGAGTTAACTGTGAGGGTGTGAAAAAAGTGAAGGCATCCTCTCAGTCTGATCAAGGATTTATATTTTGTCTCTCCTACACACGCGTGACGGCAAATAAATGCCAGGATTCATACCATAACTTGCATGCCCACCTTCATTAATTACAGACCGTTTATGTGCCCTACACTCCTGTTTTTCTTCTCAAATCATGCAGAAAAAGAAGGCATTACATGTACTTGTATTACACACACAATATGGGGAACTTTTTAACTGCAATCATTATCACTCATTGTGATTTCAGAAGGGCAATAATGAGCACCCCTCCTCTTCCCACACATTCTGCCTCCCCAAGTGGAAAGGAAGAATCACTGACTTTTTAAAATTTTGACTGAGATGAAACAAATGGCATTCTTGGGAGACAAGCTTAATGAATTCTAAAAATGTAAGCACCCACATTACACAACAGTGACTAACATCTGTCAACCCTGTTGGGTTTCCCACATTCATTTCCCAGGAGGTCCTGATCTTAGCTGCTCTTTGTGGTGAGAAATGAGACCTGCAAGCACACACACGGGGAGTACAAGCACATAAGCAATACTTGCCACATGGGCAACTAAAAATAAAGAGCACAGATTCAGCCTTCACCTGTGATCTCTGTCTTCTTGGGCTTCATGAGCTGCCCCATGAGGGAGAGGACGTCTTGACCACCTTGGGGCCGTGCATTGGCCACATCCAGGTCATGCAGTGTCACGTCCTGAATCACCTCCTTCTTCTTGTGCACCTCTCCCTTTGGCAACGGCACGTACTCCTCTGCCTGCACACATATTACAACTTGGGTCAATACATAAGTGGTCAAAATACATTACCCCCATCATTCTAAATATTTAACACACTTTACGTTATTCAGCCATAATTTGTTGGAACAAAAACACAAAAAATATGAAGTTTCTCTTTATAAACAATTTCAGTGTAAATATTTTGCCCATAACACACAAACAATTTTGAAGAATGCTGACAATAATTCAATGATTTTTCCCTACTGCTACAGTTGATGATAACCCCAGTGTAAGACACCAAAATATAGAGTCCTCAACTAAGGTCGAAAGTAGGTCACTTACTTCGAGGTCAAATTCTGTAGCGAAGGTGTCACTACGGCCTTGGCGTTTGACTGCCCCACTGTTTGCCTCAATATAGATGACATCCCCACCCTCAACCTTTTCCTTCTGCAAGGCCTCATAAATTGATGGATCCAGTTTCAACTGTTTTGTTCCCTTTGCAGTCTTTAAACCAATTATAACATGGCTTACTGTTTTACCATACCCTGAAACATAAAAACAAAATTTTACGTACAAGACTTATGAATTTTGGGACTGGCAGAAGACCCTCACTAAATCATGACAACCTCAAAGGGTGGTCATTATATACAAAATCAAGATTCAACCACCCAGGGCCCACTTGAATAAGTGAACTTAAGAAAAATGTTAGCATGAGTATTTGACTTTTTGCTCAAGTGGAAAATCTTTTAAAAAAATGAAACTTGCCACTCCATTCACTGCATGAAAACAATGCAGCGCATTGAATGAATGACAAACCTCCCATCAATATGTACCACAATTATTGATAGAGATTAGATTTATATACATAGAGGGATAGCAGTGATCCATGATAATTTACTTGGGGGTCACCAATGGATCTTTTACTTTATTGCAAAAATATCTTCAAAAATAAACACAGTATTGATATATGTATATTTATACTATTCTTTCACCAGAGTCACCTCATTCAAAACTTCCCTCAAATTTCCCCAGAACCCATTCCTGTTTCTTTCACATAATCTATCATCCTTGCATGATATGGGCTGGTTGTATTACAAAGTTGAGGTTGGAGAGCAAATAACACATGCATAAATATTTAGAAAGAACTTCAAAACCTCAATTACAAGTAGATATTAAATGAACTTGACAACTAGAGAAATGCACACTGCTTGTTTTGAAATAAAGGAGAATAATGACCATGAATAATAAACTCACCACCCATTGGATTCTCTGTTTCCACTGGTGTTAACTCTGTGACTTCACCTTCAAACACTTCTTTCGTTTCCTTTATTCGGAGGCCAATGGCCCGTCTAAAGTTTTCCATCAACACTTCAGTCTTCTTTATCTCAGAGCTGTAAACTTCTGACCCAACCATGGGACAAAATGGAACCTGCAGAGAAAAGCACGAGGTGATAAAGGGTTTGCATAGGCCACTCCTTCAGCTGTGGCCCACTGGAGGGTACATTAGATGGTAGTTTCACAAGATGGATGCCAGAATATCAGTAAACATGCATATGGTAAATAATATACAAAAAAGAAGCGCCTCAAATGACAACAATTTCAAACAATACACTGGGCCAGAACCTTAAATATGCATTTGCCATAGAACTTGTTTAGTGCACCAGTGTTCACACTGCTAAATGAAAATAATTGGAGCAGGGTTGCTCTAAATCACTGGAAAAGTTTTCATAAGTTCAAAATTTCAATTTTTATTTAAGTATGGGGAACTTGTAGTCCAGTGGGTGGAGTGCTGGGCTACTAACAGGAGTATGAGGGTTTGATTCCAGGTGATACCTCTAAGACTCTCAACTTCACACAAGATTTGATTTTTTGGGAACCACATTTTCCTAAGAAACCATAGGTGGCACAGGGAAAGGAACTGCTGCCCCCCCCCCACTTTCTTATATTGTGAATTTCAGATGCTACACAGGGTTTGGTATTAGGCGAGCTCCACCCTCACCTCTCACAGCCACCTTCAGGTTGATTACTGAGATTTACGCCAGTTGAACAGTGCCAAGTTCAAATTTTCTCTAATTTCACTAGAAAATCCTGTTCTTTGACAATCACCCTCTTAAACTTTAAGTGGAACACCCAATACTGTTGAGCATTTTACCTACACTGCCTGCCTAACTTTTCTACTTCCATATTCCAAACTTACTCAAGTTTTCAAGGTTTCTAATAACTCTTACTAACATATATCTTACTAACTTCTAATAACATATTATTTTCAACGCATCAATTTACATTCGTGGAGATAAAAGCAGAACCGACGAACTTAGTTATTATTCAGGTATACATGCCACCGAGCAACCATAAGGAAGAAGAGGTCGATAAGATATAAGATCAGTTAGAGGACATGATCGCGTGTGTTCCAGCAGGGAAACATTTGATAGTGATGGGGGATATGAATGCGACGGTAGGCGAAGGAAGAGATGGTCATGAGGTGGGCGACTATGGTTTAGGCACGAGGAATGACCGCGGGGAGAAAGCAGTTGAGTTCTGCAGGAGACAGGGGTTAGTCATCACCAACACTTGGTTTAGACACCACAAAAGACGCAGGTATACATGGAAAATGCCAGGTGACAGAGGAAGATATCAACTAGATTATATCCTGGTTAGACACAGGTTTAGGAATAGTGTGATAAATTCCCACAGCTTTCCGGGAGCGGATACGGACTCAGACCACAATTTAGTTGTTATGAAATGTAGCGTACGTTTCAAAAAGATAAGGCAGGGGCGGCGAGTTAGAAAATGGAATGTAGAAGCATTAAATGGGTTGAAAAGGAAGGAATACAAACAGGCGGTAGAGAAAATAATGGAGGATGGTAAAGGGCTTATTACTATCGAAGAAGAATGGGAAATGATCAAAAAAGGGTTGTCTAAAGCCGCAAAAGACACTATTGGAACCGTTAACGCTAAAAGGACTAGGAAACCATGGATCACGGATGAGATGATTACAAAGATGGATGAGCGGCGAAAATGGAAGAATATAAATACAGAATTAGGCAAAATGAAGTACAAAGAATTGAACAATAAATTGAGGCGGGCAACAAATAAGGCAAAAGACGCATGGTGGAAGACGCAGTGCGAGGATATGGAAAGTCTCCAGAGGAAGGGCGAAATCGGTGCGCTGTACAGCAAAGTTAAATCGTTATCGGGAAGTAAGAAAGGAAGAGCTATGCTAATAGTTAGAGATAAGGCGGGTAAGGTAATAGTTGACGCAGGAAAGATCCAAGAGAGATGGAAGGAGTATATAGAAGAACTGTATAGTAAAGAACTCAGACCAACACAGTTAGACATTGAAAAAGAAAATGACGTAGAGGAAGACAGCTTAGGTCCAGGCATACTAGACAATGAGATAGAAAGGGCATTAAGGGAGATGAAACTAAATAAGGCCGTGGGAGTAGATAACATTCCCGTGGAACTTTTAAAATGCTTAGGAAAATGTGGGAGGAAGAGGCTATATGGGCTGATCCGTAGCATTTATGAGGAGGGAATCTGGCCGGAAGACTTTGTGAGAGCAGTTTTAGTTCCGATTCCGAAAAAGGTAAAGGCCACGTCATGTGAGGACTATAGGACAATTAGTTTGATATCCCACGCAGCTAAAGTTGTTCTCAGGATCATAAACAAACGGATAGAGAGTAGGGCAAATGATTACTTAGGGGATGATCAGTTTGGGTTTAGGAAGGGGAGAGGTACGCGTGATGCCATTGCAGTAATGAGGTTATTAATCGAGAGGAATATAGAACACAACCAGGAGGTATTTGCCTGTTTCGTAGATTTTGAAAAAGCGTTTGATAGAGTGAATTGGGAAAAACTAATGAGAATATTGCAGAAGATAGGAATAGATTGGATGGATAGGAGGCTAATCCGCAACCTGTACATGTCTCAGACTGCTCAGGTGCGGGTGGGGAACGGGGAGTCCGGATGGGCAGTGTTAGCAAGGGGTGTAAGGCAGGGTTACCCATTATCACCGTTGCTGTTCAACCTGTATGTAGAGGAAATGATGAAAGAGGTATGGGAAGAATTGGAGGTAGGAATGAAAGTGGGCGGGGAATTCGTAAAATCAGTTAGGTTTGCTTGAGACCAAGCTTTAGTTTGTCAGTCAGCCAAGGGGTTGCAGGCATTGGTTAGCAAATTGGAAATTCAGTGCGACAGGCATGGGATGCGAATCAATATTAATAAAACAAAGGTTATGCGATTTTCTAGAAAGAAAAAGGGCAAGCTTAACATTAAAATAGGAGGGCAAAAACTAGAGCAGGTAGAACAGTTTACGTATCTCGGTAGTGTTTTGGACCAACACGGTCAAAGTAGTAGGGACGTAAGGAGAAGAATTGCGCTAGGCAAAGAGGCTTTCACGAGGAGGAGGGAGTTGATGACGGGGACTTTGAGTAAGGATGTTAAGAAAAGACTCGTAAAAACTTTGATATGGAGCGTAGCTATGTACGGCGCGGAAACGTGGTCATTGAAGCAGGAGGATAGACGTAGACTGGAGGCTTTTGAAATGTGGGTGTGGAGAAGAATGGAGAAGGTGAAATGGACAGAGAAGAAAACAAATGAGGAAGTACTTGGTATGGTGGGCGAAGAGAGGGGTTTGTTGGGAGCAATCCTATGGAGGCAGGAAAAGTGGATGAAGGGGGTGTTGACCGGCAGTGGGATGTTGAAGACTGTGATAGAGGGTAGAATGTTGGGCAAAAGAGGAAAGTGAAGGAACAGGATAGGGATGTTTGACGGGATGAAGGGAGGAAGAAAGTACTCAGAGATGAAGAGGGACCTGGTGTAGAGTAGAATTTAGGGTTGTGTTTTGTTAGTAGTCACAAAATATTTGTTTGGTAGTTGTGTCCATCGAAAAACCTACCTTAACCGGTAGATAACCTTAAAAAAAAAAAAAATTTACATTCTTCCGAATGGAGCATATCTTAGAGCATTCTTTATTTTCTTTAATTTTGAAGTTATGCATTTTTAGTAGTAAACTTGAAGATTTTAGTCAAAAAAACTGGCATATGAAGTTAAAATACATAAAATCAATTAGAAATGAACATACTTACTCCCTATCATGTTCCATTTGAGAATTATTAGAGAGTAATAACTTTTTCTAACATTTGTGCATATGTTTGCTGGAATTTTTGCTGGCTATGTTTACCTCTTTTGGGATTTTTTTCTAATCTAGACATGTCATATTATTCATATATAACATGCTACTTATTTTGAACAAATAAACATCATTTTGGAGTGGTGTACGGCATTTTCATTTGGTAAAAACTGGAAATTATGGATAGAAAGCCAGCATTTTTGACCTTCACCTTTTAAAGGGACACATTGAAGATTATAATAAAATAGTTTCCAAATTTTTCATAGGTGATGGAAATGCTGTATTTGTTTGTGTCAGAATTACTGTAGAACCTCCAAGTCCAAGAGTGATTTCACTGATTTTTTTAAATATGTGTATCACTGGTTAAAAATATACTGCAAAAATTTTTTATTAAATGCTATAGTGTTCTGCCCATATCTTAAGCACTTGCCATCACTCTCTTGCCTGACCAGAACTTTATTGGCTTAATTTGCAACACCTATTTAGCAGAAAAAATTAGCAATGGTCACTGCTTTAAAATTTTATCCCAGCAGATATGATTTATTACAAAGAATACCATTAGGTATCTTCATTTTGTTTTCAGCTACATTTTACATTTTATTTGATTCAATTCCACACATTCCTTGTGCTAAGAGCAGAGCCACTTCTTGGGTGGGAATTGGATTAGTAAGCGCTCTCTTATTGATCCAAATGGACACAACCGTCTGCAGTATGAAGCCAAATGCTCCTACAGACATTCTTGTGTACTCAAGAAGCCTAATTTCTTAAGCTATGAAAGAGATGAGCGTTCCTCATTAATTGTTATTATTGTACTTAAGGTATGTCAACATTATGCTATCCTCAGTTCTTCATAATTGGGTCTAAACTTATTTTTGGGTCCACCCCACACCTTCTTTTCCTTCCTTTATGAAATACATCGCCCCCTCAGGAATCTGCTTTAGCGTAGAAATAGCAGCTTCGCGTGTTTCCCTGAGGACTACATACTGTCAACTTGGGAGTTAGAGGGGAGTTCTGTTCTCAAGCGTGAACATTACCACTATAATTGAACCTGGGGCCAATCAATTATCGGCTACTCTGACAATACACCACTTGTATCACAGTGGAAGCTTTACAGGGCAAAAATGTTGGTGATACGGGGGAGGATGGATTTACAGTTATTGCCGACTAAAAGAAAGCTTCCATTTTGTCATAGTAGTAGTCATTAGGGAATGGCAGCTTAAGTCATTTGGGCCATTAGGGATAGTTAGGTAATTTGGCAGAGGTAATATACCCAGGGAATGGGTGGAGGATGGAGAGAACCCTGTCATAAACTATTAGCAAAAAGTGCTGAGGAGTCTACAGAGTCCCATCTAATGAATGGCATACTTCACTTTAGGCACTTCAATCAGCACCCCAAGTTCGGATCAGGGTATCCCTGAAAGACTCCCACGCCATCACCATCACACCAACCAAATCTATAGATAGCTTCTTCATTCAGCCTTTAACACAATAATGAGTTTTGTTTCTTTAAGCTAGATTCAAGGTGTCGAACCATGCATGCACCATGTTTCACCATTGTGAGTGCAGGATTGTTGGCCTACACACACACATGGACTCCATCAATACAGAAGCCTATTTTGTTGACGTCAAATATACACCAACAAATGTCTAACCCAGTATGTCGCCATCTGCTCAAAAGCTGTTTAATTCATTTTTTTTATCCTTTGAATTATCTCAAGGGAAGAGCAATGCCTCTTGTCTCATGCTGCGATTGAGGATATAAGTATTAATTTACGAGTCTAGTTCTAGACTGTTGGTTAATGGCCATAAGATAAGGGCAAACCATTGATTTCAAATTGGTGAATAGGGTATTCCAATAAACTGCACTAAGATGGCACAACTATTACAATGTACAAAACATCATCCTGCTTGACAATTTCCGAGGAACTGTGTGATATGCCAGTAACTTTTAATGGAGGCATCCTCTAAATGTAAAAGTTACTGTTGCGGCATTTCCAGCAGTTTCTTTGAATTTGTCAATGGTAAAACAGCCCTAGTAATTAAAGTTGGCTTTAACCTCGTGAACTATGGTGCATCGCACATTTCTAAGAATGCCCATGATATTGTACATACAATATTTTGTCACAACACCTTGTTCCTTTGAAGCCCTTAAAATCTTGTGTAAGAGGACACCAAGGTAGCTCAACTGGCTAAAAGCACTCGGCTAGACATCTAGGGATCCCAGTTTGAATCCCAGTCAATGCCAATAATTGTTACACCCTGAAATTATCCTGATTGATTTGTATAGCCCATTGGGGTTTTATTTTTGTTTAAAAAACTAATTGGGTAAAATTTTCTATTAACAAATACTGCACACCATTTGCAAACAATAAACCATTGAGTAATAATGATTTACTTTCAGAGCATAATGATATTTTCCACAAAAATATCCTATGATACATGTTAGAACATTGGAAGATGTAGTAATAAGAAACTATCACTACAGAAAGTGAAACATTTGCTTAATATTTAATCTTGATAATACAAACAAAAGGAGTGACACAATGAGTGACATAAATTATGGCAGCATTGTAAGGAGTCATTTGCACTGACAGAAAAATAGCTGTGCTATGTCATAAAAAGCAAATACAGAGTGTGTTACTATTATAGACCATGCTGACACGTGAATATGTAAATAAGTTGCAGCTTTCAAAGTGATGATGAAAATGACACTAGATAAGTCTATTCCCCAAGAGAGAGGAATCAAGTACTAACCTTGCTTCCCAGCTCCTGTGCTATTGCGAGGGCAATGGCAGTCTTCCCTGTGCCTGGGGGCCCAGCCAGCAGCACAGCACGACCAGCCATCTTCTTAGACTTGATTAGATCAACCACAATTCCAGCAGCCTATAATACGATGAATAATAGAAAATGTAAAACCAACAACACTACAGAATGATTTCTCAGATACCAAGGTTCCTGCCAACCATATGGAATGGCAATGCCTCTTGGTAAAAAGGTATTTCTTCTACTGTAGCTTTTACCAGGGACCAGAAAAGTAATGAGCCATAAATGCGTTTCGATAATTTGCATAAATTCCTCACTGATTAAATTTCATAAATTTATATAAGTTGGACATACAAGATCAGGATTGGGAATTGTGCCAAAAAGAAGGGAGTGGGATCAGTTACAGCCACTTATCTTAATTTTTAACCGGTGGCAAGTATGTAATACATTTTTAATAGCAACTAAATATAGTACTAGTAGATTTAAGTTACTTTTGATAAAACTTTAAAAGTGGATTTAGATGATAAGTGTAATACCAGAAGACATTGCTATACTGCTTTCACATATGAAGGTACTATTTTCATTGAGGTTAATACACTGAAAATCTGATAACCAGGAATCATGCTAATAGATAAATAAAGTTGTATGTACAGATGGGGACACAAAAGTATTATTTACTAGTTTTAGACATTTTACAGACACGTTTTGTTTTAGAAAAAGCTGGTTTTGAAATTTCTGCCTTTGAAATCGATAGTACTTGAACTAAAAAATCAGGAAAGAATCATACTAAATCTGATTTAAAATGAAATACATGAGACTGAAATAAAAAAGTATTGATTACTTCAATTTAACAAATATGTGCTTTTTGATAACAATGAGTAAATTACAAGTAATAGTTATACATACTTATTTAAACACAATTGCAAGTTCAAAATAACTAAAAAGGTATTATTAATTTTATCATTATCCACGACCACTAATGACAAGTGTTAATTGGTAGGCTATTATTCTTGGCAAATTGATGGATGTGGCAAATTTTATAAGCTGTGTGTGCCAATCTACAGCTACTATGCCTATTAGGGGTTTGTGGTAGTCTAGTCTAGATTGGGCTACTGACCAGAGGGCCAGTGCCGTTCTTCTTCAAGATAATAAAAGCTGAATTTGCTTCTAGTCACCTGTACAAAACTGAAATTTGGTAATCTCTCAGGGAATCATGAAAATAGTTTTTGTAACATCAAGGTCCCATGAATACCATTATGAAATCCACAATGCCATTCACAGTTATCATAGACCTTTGAATAGACTGAAGTCGTTCGGAAATCAACAAAGCTACTCCTGTAATCAAAGGATGTTATAAAAACTCTGCACCATGACAATGAAATAGTTTATATGCCTGGCAAATAAGTTAAAGGACAATATCTATTAATTCCAGATGTCTCTTAGCAAGTGTGCATAATATAAGCATTTCGCATCGATGATGAAACGACATAATATGTAAAGGTAACTGATCTTTAATAAATTTTTGCCTGCTGTTACTGAATAAGAAGCTATTTCAATTAAGCATTTTTGCTGACAAACTCAAGTGAAAATTTTTGTGGACTGAAGATGGACATAATTTATTAAAAGTCTGCTGAAAAAGTGATACTCGTTATTTAAATTGAAAGATACCAAAACAATCGTCAATAAACTGCTATTTAACAACAATTAACTCATTACTCATGTCATGCCAAGAGAGGCGGTGAATTGCCCTGAGAAAGCATTTGATATATAAACTTCTGTTGAAATGAGTAAAACCTACCAAAAAATTCAAAATCAGGACCAATGAGTTGTTATGAACTGTATGGTCCCATAGAAAATAGTATTCATGAACATTTCCGACCAAAACAACAAGTATTTTTTCCAACAGGACAGAAATACTCAGGAACACAAACAAAGATTATTAAAGAAGTTGATCAGAATCTTGAAAGATTAAATTACCAAGTTTGGTTTTCCTGCACCATATGCTTCAGGAATTAATGTACATAAAACGTTTTATCCAGCTAAAAAAATGGAATTTAAAATTGGAATTCTTTAGTCAATATCATCAAAGGGTTCGATTGGCAGGGAAAGGAATAGAAACAGGACAACAAATGTATTTTCTTGAGGCATACAAAGAGTACCAAAATTTCAGAAGTTAGGTTTTGACAATAGGGGTGATAACTGAAGTATACCCCATGCGATAGCCCTGAAATATCAACATACACCATTAATAAAGCCGCACTGAGCTGACCATCCAGCAAAATTGTTCTTCAGTAGGACGTCAAAATCAACACATGACATCAGAATGACTCGTTACTTGATAATCATAATAAATTAAGGCCATCAATCTCTGATGCGAGCTGATAAATGATCTAACGTACTAAATACTAGAAGGCACATGGTTAAAAATGAAAGGTTCTTACTAGGAATGCTAGTATTCCACAACATGAAGTAAGTTGTTAAAAAAAATCAATTCCCCACAGTTATTGAATCAAAATATCTATTAATGCATTAATGTTAGCAAACATAATAACAGTCACCAAAATCCTAATTATAAGATCACAAAACTGTACTCCTCATCTGATTATGTTTTAGTGTTAGAAATAATTAATAAAGAAAATTACAGTCAGACCAATGAGAACAGTTCAAGTCTTCGGATTTAAATGATTACTTATGAAATTAACAAAAATAATTCCGGTTCATTAAATTGTTACAATCCATTAAACATTACATATTATAATAAAAAATTAAAAACTAGTAATGTTTGAGTTAAACTAGAGAAATGTTAGGAAAGAAAAAATCAAATTAAAATGACATGCCCGACTAGCCTCTAGATAGCAATTAATCTGAAAAAACACTACCATGTTGATTGGATAAATTAATTACATTTGCCACCCATGACAGATATATAAGTATAATGATTAAAAAATGATAGCTTCAATCTTTATCTACACAACAATTACTTAAGCTACGGCTATTCATAATATTCACCACTACGAGGTTTCTACGCTGTTATGCCACATTCTTCTCTGCTAAAGAAAAATTTAAAAATCCGTAATTATTGATTTAATTATTACCATTACTACGACACAAACGAAAATGGCCAATTTGAATGGTTAAAATACTCGCCACAAGTGTTACCATAAAAATCTATTCCACAGTTGACCGAGTTAAACGCTTATTTCGGGAAAACTACAGAATCAGTTACCTCACGTGCATTTGCTTGCCCTACGAGACCGGCAGCAATTTTAATCGGTGCACCATTTTCATCGAGACCAAGGCCTTTTATGTGCGTATGGGCTGATATCCTTTGAGTCTTAGCTGTGCTTTTGACCTCTTCTATCTTCATTTTAATGCGATGAATAAAACTTAACTCTCCTAATATTGCTTTCAAGGATCCGTTGTCGGCGCGTTATTTACGCTTTCAGCGCTTATTTACGCTTGATTCGCCTCATCAACAAAACAGCAACGTAAATCTATGGCAATTGTATCTGCTGGAGGCTCTAGCGGGACCGTTCAGAAACCAGGTAGTCCAAATATGCACCTTCACATTCGTGCTTCGGAACGTGTGTTATGACAATGGAATCAGGGTTAACTTATAAGAAATTGTTTGGCGTATAAGGTAGTAATTTATCATTCCGGTGGAGAAACAAGTTTACTTCCTTTTTTATTCATGGAACTTAGCCTAACGTAAACATTACAATGGAGGTAAAGGAAGACGAAAACATTCTACGTTACGCCCCATTTTCATCGGTTGTTGCTCCTGGATTTTGGCATAACCTGTCACAGTTAAAACTAGATGTAGATCGATTAAGTGAGTACCCGAGAAAAATTTGGGGTTATTATTCTGCATCCGACCCTCCAGGATTTAATATGTCTCTATTGGTAGACTACAGCGCATTTAACAGGTAAATAAAAAGCCTTTCAAAGGTTGTTTTAGGTTTTACTTCGCCCGTTTTCTTGTGCATGAATGTTCTAAATTTTCTAAATACTGTCATGATCTAATTTAAGTGATTTCACCGTCGAGTCGACGTCGTTACCTTCGAATGGCATATTATTAAATACAAACACATTGGAGTCTTTCAAAGAATGCAATAAAACAGAACTAATTAAGAATTATGGAATGGAACTCTGGGAACAGGCAATTAATGGAGAAGCATTTCAGAACCCATCTTTGCTCTCAAAATTCATTTTATTAACATATGCGGTAAGTAAGTTTTGCAATGTTTAGAAGTAAGTATGTTCAATCCAGAAGTAATATTTTTCTCTTTTACAGGACTTAAAAAAATATCAGTTTGTGTACTGGTTTGCATTTATCGCCCCAAAATTGTCGGATGCCCTTGTCGTGAAGCCTGCATCTAAAATTGACAAGATTCTTTCACCTGAAGAGGCTAGTAATTTGAGCATTATATGATGATAACATCAATCGATTTTATAACTTTTAAATCTTTTTCCTTACTTAATATTTAGGTTGACATCTTGGGAAAAGTTTACAGTGAAATGACCGATTCAACTATGCAAAGTTACTTTGTTGTAACTGTGGATCAAATGGGTAATATGTCAGCTCTTCCACTGGAAACCTTTGATGCCGCATACAAAGATAAAAACAAAAGGACGTTCTTGTGCTTTTCTGATCCAAGTAACCTCACTGAAAATCCTGGTTGGCCACTACGGACTTTGCTGGGTTTAATTCCATTCAAGTGGTACGGCATTTATGTTATTCTCTGCATTTGTCATTGAATGCCTCTACCAACCTGGTGTCTGTATTTCTAACAGAATAATTAAGCGATGTATTAATGGAAATAGCATATAGATTGAAGCCAGATTATCCATATTTTGTCGGTGTTAACAAAATATGCCACATTTTTTCAAAACACGTACTTTCATATTGCGCACTAATGTGTGAAGAAATTCCAGAAATTATCTGGTTCATCCTAAGGGCAATTTACTATCAGATTGCTGAGGTATCGAAATGAAAATTTCTAAAGCCCCGACATGGATGCTGCATTGTTATGCAATCATTCAAAATAAAATACTTTGTTTATTCTATACATCATTTATTACACAATTTCCAGTAGTTTTCTGATGAATTTCTTATATTGATTCTAGCGGTCAAAGGGATGCCTTTTAATTAGTGGTAACTAATGTCATGCAGAGGGATTATTATGATTGATTATATACCATGTGTACATATATACACAAACACAACACACGTTTGTGTGTGTGTATATATGTTTATGTGGCAGTGGGTCACAGTGGTCCAGGGGTAGAGCATTGGACTACTGACTGGAGGGGCAGGGTTCAATTCCCGACCATGTCTCTGGGCACCCTCAGCTCCACTCAAGGCGTGTGATTTTTCCAGTACCAGGTCTTCCTGGGTACAGGACTGGGCACTGGCCCCCTTACCTCCTATGAATTTCCCACACTTCCGCGCTTAGTACTAGGTTAACTCCACCATTACCTACCAAATCGACCTTCAGGTTGATGACTGTGTTTATGTTTTATATATATAACTATTTACGTACGTTCTAAGCTAAACAAACTCTTATTCTTCAATGTATGCCCAGTATTCTTTTGGGATTTATTAAATATCATGTTCATTTCTTTCTGATGGAAACTTTAGTTACCAGATTAAACTTATTGCCCCTTGTTATTGATTATGTCTTTAACTTCCACTTACACTACCATCATCATGTTCCTCCCCCAGAGTCTGACCCCCACTACATGATCATCCCTAATGTGCATCATTTTCTCCAACCCTCAGCGCACTAATTGTGTGCCCACACATTTAATGTTTAAGGATATTTTATATTTTCCCCACAATACAGGATTCTCTTTTGTGGCTGTATCATTTTTCATAGTTATCTTTCTAGTCAGCTGATTATTCCTATAAATGGATTTTATTCAAGGAAACATTTGGCAGGATCAACACTGGAGGTGATTGGCATTCGACGTAAATTTAACGCTGGCTGGGGTGTTGGAGAAAGCGTCCTTTTCACACTGAAACTACCTGAAGACTCTCCTGCTCCTGAAAACATTGATTGGGTTGGCTGGGAAAGAAATGCCAGGGGCAATTTTGGTCCCCGAATGGCAGACCTTGGAGCTTCAATGGATCCCCTGAGGTATGGTCATGCACAGGACCTGATCAGTCGCATTTGACAGGAATTAACTTTTGAGTAAATATTATTCTGTCGTGATTTTGGTATGGCTAACTATCATCTTTGCATCAGGGAAAGTTTGGAATTTGGGTGATGTTTTCAGTATGTAGTATCCAGAAAGGTAGTCCTATATCTTAAATATTTCTTGGTTCTCTTATTTTTTATACTGGCTGATACAGTGAGACATGCCTTTTGTCTCATTGAAGATGGTGGGGTTGGTTCTTCTGTTTAGCTCTGATTCTGCCCAACCACATTTCCACATTTATGTCTCATTGCTTTTCAGATTTGAGAGTTCATGAATATTTTATATAAAAACCATCAATTCAGCCATCAACTCAGTCAAGGCTTTGGAAGAGTTGGAAATTTGGCAATCCCCTCAGTCCGACTGATTTGAGGTGGTCAATGAAACAATGTACCCCTCCCATTCCCCCCTCCTAAAATTCCCGAAAGACTCCAATATCTTTCCGGACCAACCCCACCCCCACCAAGGCAGTGATAACCATTTACCATCCCTTAATGAAGGTCAAACTGTTGCAGACAAACACTCCCCTAATTTAATGTAGAATACAAGTGGTTTTTTTCCACTTTTCTTTCTAAGAACGGTGGAGGGATACATTGTGTTCTTCATTTAATGAGCATAAACTTCCAAAAATTTGAGCCAGAAACCATCGAATACATATCCTCCCCTTCCCTTAGTGCACTTATAGGTTGCTGCACCAATACTCCCTTACCCCCTCTCCCTTACTCCCCATACCTTCCTCCCCTCTTGGAGCCAGGCAATATAAGTTGAAAAATTTTTCATGTATGCCACCTGATGATGATGCGCAGCATCAAAATCATGGTCTTGTGAAGTATTAAATCTTAATATGGAAGTGCAAAGTTTCTTTTTCTACCGTCTTAATGTCGGTGTGATAGGTGAGGGTAGAGTTCCCCTTGTACTAAGCACAATGGCCTGTGAAATTCGTGCATTAGGGTAGGGGGGAGCAGTTCCTTTCCCGGTGCCATCTATGGTTTCCCAGGAAGATCTAGTACCCAAAAAACCACAAAGGTCTGATGTAGCTGAGAGTGCCAATGGTGCCAGAACATCCTCCTAATCAACCACACAATTTCATTTATTCTCTCTCAACTGAGAGCAAGTGTGGCACCCATCTTATCAAGATGTTTTTCACACCCAATTTTTTGTGCAAAATTGAAAACACTGTACCTTGTGATATGCCTGTGGCCTCAACCATTTGGGAACTTTGATTGGTGGATCACTCAAAGCCAAATCGTGGATTTTGCCTATAATTTTGGAGGAAGTTGCTTCCACTGGACTGCCCAAATGATGTTCATCATTTGTGGATGCACAGCCACATTTAAACTCAATTACCCTAATTATAAACAGTTTCAAATACAGGAGCAGATTTGCCATAAACTTGATCCAACTTTACTTTGATCTCCTTTGGTTTTTAACCTTTTAAATAGAACTGTTTAGTCACTGCATAAAACTCATTTTCTCTTTTTTTTAATAAGCAAAAGTTTATTAATCCAATGGACAATGAAAATGAAAGCATGTGATGGATGTAGCTAGAAATTTGACAGCAGTCTAGTGAGGGATGAGGTCAATAAAAGCAAACCTTTTGGCCCACTACTAGAGACATCTCTCGGATTTTCTGAGGAGATTCCAAGAAACTGTGTGAGATGCTGCGAGAGTAACTTTTAACAGAGTAATCTGCTAAATGTGCATTACACTCTAAAATTTTTGAATTCGAAGGAGACATTGAGCCCCATACAATATGATGATTTTTTCAAAAAGGAAATGCATTTGCAAGGTTCCGCAGATATTTCGTATTTGCTCGGCTGGTTTCAGCACAAGGTGTCATCATTGGTGTTCTATTAAAACTGGTTGTGCTAATAAAAAATATCTGTGGTACCTTGCAAGTGCCTTTTTTTTAAATCATGAAGGAGTTCCATCACATTTCACTTGATACCATCAGGCAAAATAGATGCACACTTGAGGACAAGCTGAACTGGTGATGCCTCTTGGAATGGATAATTAAAAGATTCCATGAGTGTAGATAGAGAGGTACATTAGACAATGATTGCAGCAAAAGATGGAGAAGCTTGGAAGATAGCATTTTAAGTTTGAAAAGAAAAGGACTTTGTGTAAAATTTAAGTGAAAGAAAGTTAGGAATTGATAATTAACCTTAATCTATTAGGCAAATCTCTCTGCGTTAATTGCACTCTTTTCTCAATCAATGCAAAGTTAGAGAAAAAGAGTATGGGAGTACTTAAAGAGTTTTTATAGTAATGGTGTGTTTTATGAAACCAAGGCAAGTATAGATGATGGAAATGATGCCATGGATATTGTACCTATATAACCTGAAGCAGAATTTTAACCAGAAAATATCACCTATGTGATACAAGTACACCAGTCGTTTTGACTTAAGGTGTTCATGTTGTTTTTTCTATCCAAGTCTCTCACATGTACAAATCACATACATAATGATCATGGTTTGCATAGCTGGTGCATTGCAGAATAACAGTGAACATGTGTACTGTCTTTGCCCTTAGCCATGATCTTTGAATTCATTTGCACATCTATGTGTGAGTGATCATTCTCAGTGGCATTTTTGGATTCGTAACTTCCATGTGTTTCTAGTTACCTGAGATATCTCATTTTTTTCTTTTTCTATTACTCAGATTAGCGGAAACATCCGTTGATTTAAATCTTAAATTGATGAAATGGAGACTCATGCCAGAGTTGGACTTGGACGTCATCAAGGGTACCCGTGTCCTCCTCCTAGGGGCTGGCACACTTGGATGCTGCATTGCCCGGCTCCTGCTTGTGAGTATCCAAGAATGCATTCCCATTTCTTACACAAAGCTCACATGTCGTGGATTTATTCCATTGCTGCTTGAGTGCTGCAGTCCCCATGTTGTTGATAGTCCATGAGGAGGGGAAGTAGATGCTTTGAGAACAAACACTTCCACCCATCTCCTTCTCACTCCCCTGGCTGTCAAAATAGGGATGGTGTTAACAGAATGCAAATTTTGCTGTCTAATTTTTGTCATGTCATGTTATTTTTCTATGACAGTAAAGTAATAATAATAATAATAAGTTTATTTGTCCAGAGACTGCATGATACAAAAAATTGTACACATAGTATAGGACACGTCAAGGCTTTAAATATGACTAGGCACGTCAAGACACGTTAAGGCATTAAAAAGACATATTATATTAAATATAACAAGGCACGTCAAGACACATCAAGGCATTAGATATCACATATGATAGTTAAATATAATTATAGGTAATTCACCTACTTTATTTGACATACAATTTATGCAAACGTTGTGATACATATTGTATTAATACAATAATAATCAATGTAATACATATATCTATTATAAGTTTCATGTTCCATGAAATTCCTAATAGAATAGAACAAATTCCTTTGAAAAAAAGCTCTCAATTTCCTTTTAAATAGACAAATGTTTGTGCTGGAATTCAGGTCCCCATTTAGCTTATTAAACATAAGGAGACCCATAGATTTAGGGCCTAGTGCGGTGGTTCTAGTTCTTATGTAAGTTCGGTGCAGATCATTTTTAGACCTGGTCCCATAGTGGTGAATACCACAATTTGTGTCATACATTGAAAGGTTTACAAAGGTGTACACTAGTAATACATAGAAATACGAGGGTCATCCGGAAAGTAGTACCCGTTCGTGAAATAAAGACACAAAAGTAAATATTAACAAACATAAAAAATTTTATTTGAAAGAGGATACTTTAAACTACTTCTCAACATAATCTCCAAGCAAATTAAGGCATTTGTCATAACGTGTGACAAGTTTCTGTATTCCTGCTGCATAGTCCTTCGCCGCCAGCTCATTGAGATACGCGAGGGACCCATCTTGCACAAATTTTTGCATAATGCAGATGATGTTTAACAATTTCATGAACAATTGTTCAAGAAACATTGGGAAAATGCTCACAGATGTCATCAATTGTGACGCGCCGATCGTTCCTCACGAATTCGTCAACTGAGCTCACCAGTTGGTCTGTAATGACAGACGGTCTCCCCGAACGCTCATCGTCGTGTGTGTTCCCCCTCCCCATGTTGAAGTTGCGACACCACCGCCGAACAGACGACTCGTCCATTACATTGTCTCCATACACCTCCTTTAATTGGCGATGAATATCACATGGGCGAACGTTTCTTGCATTGAGGAATTTAATCACTGCCCTCACTTCACAACTGGCGGCGTTCTCAATTTTTTTAAACATTGTAAACAATCACAGAAACAACACAGGCAATGCTAGCGTCACGCAACTTGGCTCATAGAAGGCAGACAAGCCACTGAAGCTATCTGACCTCGTCCAGCGGCTACTCGCGTCGTCAGCACTTCATGCGGCACGAACGGGTACTACTTTCCGGATGACCCTCGTAAATACATGGCAAAGGTAAAATGTTCAATTTATGGAATAATGGACGACAAGGAGCATTTTGCTATGCTTTGACAATTAGGTGTACAGCTCGCTTTTGAATTTTAAATATTGTGTCTGCAAGCGGAGAAGAACCCCAGAAAAGGATACTATATACTATACAAGAGTAGATATTTGCATAATATATTGACTTGAGGACATCCATTGTTACGGTAAGCCTGATGCTTCTAATAAGGAAGCAAATGGTATTCAGTTTTTTGCCCAGGTGACATATATGCTCCCACCAGGACAACCGCCCGTCTAGATCTATTCCTAGGAATTTTGCATGGGGTGCTTGGGGAATTAGTTTTCCACTTGATTCAATTGCAAAAGTGGCCATGTTTTTGTTTTTATTTGCAAAGTAAAGTAGTTGGGACTTTTCCACATTTAAATTCAGCTGATTCCTGCTACACCATGAGTTCAGATGTTGAATGGTTTGTTTAGCATTGTTTGTTAAACTTTGGACTGTAGAGGCAGTGAGTATGATACTGGTATCGTCTGCAAATAAGAGAGGATAATCCCTTTCATTGGTTCTTATATTCTCAGGTAAGTCATTAATGTAGAGGAGAAACAGGATAGGACCCAGAACTGAACCCTGTGGGACACCTTGGCATACAACTTTACCGGGAGAGATGAATTTTTTTCCATCATAGAGCAAAACCATGTGCTGCTGACGGCCCTGAAGATATGAGACTAACCATTCATGTGCATTGCCCCTAATGCCATATTTATGCATTTTTTGTAATAGTAAATTGTGATTTACTGAGCCAAATGCGTCAGAAAACTCAAAGAACATTCCTACAGATTCTAACTTGCAATCAAGAGCTGTTAATATATTATCTATTGCCTGATAAGTAGCAGATTTAGTGGACCTATTCTGCCGAAAACCATGCTGAAATTTTGACAGAATCTTCTCAGATTCAACATATGGGATGAGGCGATTGGGAAACACTTCCTCATATATTTTGCTAAACTGATTTAGGAGAGATATATAAAGTATTGTAAGTAATCAATAAAAATTTCATGGATTACTTAGTATTGCTACTAGATAATACATGGATAATGGCTAACTCTACACATACAGTGCAGTAGTACATGCAAAAAATTTTCCCAGATATAATTTTTGTCTTTTAATTATTACAATTTCTTACGGCAGCTCTTAGGAAAGTCATATTGCGGGATAATATCATTTCTCATATTTTTTTGCTTCCTAGAAAGTCAACTGGCTAAATTTTCAAGTTGTTTTTAGTAGCATGCCCACCACTTAATAATTATTTAAATAAATGCATGTACTTTAATGCATTTCATACTCTTGTTGGTATTAAATATTGGGCCAAATGTTTTAGACATTAAATTTTTTATAAATGTAATAGAAGAAAATTTTAAATTGGTACACCAAAAGAGATATATACTGAACAATTTATAGTTATTAGAAATTTTAATATGCATTAAAAATGCATAAATAAAAATTAAAAGTTATGCATAGCCTCTCTTGGTTGCTGGTGAGCGTTCTCTTAGTAGACTTCACTTGATTCACCAATATATTTGATTTTAAATAATTCCAAGAATGCCATCGAGCATCTTTTAAGCCATAACTGGTCTTCTATGAGAATCAGTTTCCTTGTCTATGCCAAGAAGGATTGAAAACTTTCCACCTTTATTCTAAAAGTCCTTTCTCAATCAGTGCTATTTATTTTATCAAAGTGCCCTCAGTACATCATGAGGAAATAATTTGTAATGAAACTTGAGTGCCTTTCAAAGAAACCTCGGGCATGATTTTGCCAGTGATGCTGATTCTCCTCTCTCTCTCCAGGGCTGGGGTGTGAGGAATATCACTTTAGTGGACAATGGACGTGTCTCTTACTCCAACCCGGTTCGCCAAATGCTTTTCACTTTTGAGGACTGCAAGAACGGCGGGAGACCCAAGGCGGAGGCGGCGGCAGGAGCACTGAGCGCCATCTTCCCAGGAGTGGTGCGTTGGTCTGAGGCGTACTTTCAGATCCCAGGGAGAAACAAAAACATTAACATCACGTTATTGGAACGATAACTTACACACTCGATCCCTTTACTAAAGTGGTTGCTAAATCAAATTGATTGGGGAGAAATAATGCATGCAGGATTACTGGATTGCATCACTATAGGTAGAATGAGTCCGATGCTTTCTGACAATGAGATGGGAACTTTTGTCGGATTACTTAGTGGTCTGCAGGACAAAAATTTGGACCTCATAAAGAGCTTTGCTTTTTGCAGAGTACTGGAACCATGCCAACCCTTTGAGCTACCTATGAATCCGAGGTGCATTTTGAGGTTGGCTCACAGCGTTTTCAAATAAATTGTTTGGAATTGAAATGATTGGCATTCTGCTTAACGTTGATTCATTTGTGCATCTCCCCTTCAATTGATGGGCAATGTCAAGAGAGAGATAGAGAGCATGGTGATGTTAGTGAGTGGTTAAATTTGATGTTTAGACCCCTTGGTGGTGTGGTAGAGGAGGAGGAAGGATACTGTCTCAGCTCACTCAATAGCTCTCAGAAGTCAGTGAAAGTTTAGAACCCAAAGCAGCACGCCAGAGAATTTCTATGCCGGCAAATGATACTCATCTTCCCATGCCTAAAACTGTTAGCATATCATTAAAATTCAGTGAAATCTGATGGAACCTCATGGTAGTGATAACTCATGATCCCTACCGAATCAGTTGCACATTCGAGTTAGTGTTATTAAGGATGGTGATTTAATAACTAAATATAAGCTAATTCTTATGGATATTCAGTATAATAGCCATCATAATAGATATGTTACAGTTAGGTAAGGATGTCAACCAAGAAACTATTAATGATAATTTATCATACATTTTTATGGCTGTGCAGGATATCCATGCATTTTTATGTTTAAAAAAAGTGTGCATTTTTGGCAATCCATAGTGGTGACTTCATTTGTTTTATATCAGGAACATGGTATGTTTTAGATAGAGATTACAGGACATATATTGGAATGGGTTAAGAATGTAACATAATAATGCAGAGGCTTTGAAAATTTTAATTTTACATTAATAGTTTACTTGTAAATACTCATTTTAAAATTTCGTACAGGATTATCTATATTGTTCATTCATATTCATAGACATATTTCCCAAAGTCAAAACTAACTACAATCTAGATTTTCTAATGCAACATAAATAGACATGGAACGCTTTTATTAACCCAGGTATGTATATATACTGCGGAAATATTGAGCTTGCACAAGCAAATTAAAATGTCCATTACACTTTGAACACACATGGTATTTTTCATCGCTTCCACCCAATTATCGCTGATACGTATCTGATTAATAAATGTAGTTTTTCAAAACATGAAAGTGTATATGGTGCATTAATATGTGAAAGTGTGTACTGTGAATTCCATTTCTATTTCAGTTCTTTTTTCTTTCAATGGATGAGTCTTTACATCTCTTCTCTCCAGGTATCCAAAGGTGTGCAGCTGAGCATTCCGATGCCAGGGCACGGCATGGGCCGTGGATGCAAGGAGGAGGTCCTTAAGTCGGTGGAGCAGCTGGAGGCTCTCATCAAGGATGCAGACATTATTTTCCTTGTGACTGACACTCGGGAGAGCCGTTGGTTGCCCACGCTGCTGGCAGTCATCCATGGCAAGGTAAGTATCTGTCAGCATTGCAAAGTGCATCACTGATATGAGTACATTGCTGATGGCTCCTAAAAATCATGTGGATAGAAATTGCTTTGTCATGTAGATTGCAAAGGATAATGACCTCAAATGCTTTCCTCTGGTTTCCCTCCACATGTCATTATTTCTGTAAGTTTTAGTGCAAATCATTATTGGGTTTGAATCACTCTGATTAGTATTTTAACTTAAAACTAGAACATTTCCCTCGAGTGCTGCTTATTTTCATGCCATTAATGTTTTTGTCCCATGCAGCTCACCATCAATGCTGCTCTGGGTTTTGACACCTTCCTTGTCATGCGCCATGGACTTCGACCACCCTTTGGATCTTTGGGTGATGGTGAAAAGGAACCAGCCATGGATTTCACTTCAAAGCAAATCAGTGGAGATCAGTTGGGCTGTTATTTCTGCAATGATATTGTTGCTCCAGGAAATGTAAGCAAGCTATTGCTAATTGGCACCTGGTCTTCCATAGCTGCAAGTATATGGGCTTCTCTTTCAATTTGTGACAAATAAGTATATCAGAGAAGAATTGATCTTGTTGGCTTTGCAGATAGTTTCCATAAATAATCTGCAAATTCTCAATTGATGTCAAAATGAATAGTTCTCTGAATTAGAAATTGTCCATAAATCCTGATGATTCAGGGTCAGTTTTTTTCTTTCAAATGTTATCCCATCTCTTTCACTTTTTAGCGTCTCCAATCAACCCATACTCTCTGTTAACTTGGATGCTGACCTAGATGTCACATTAATATCATCTCTACCAAAGCAGTGGCCATTCTAGGAATAATATATTAACTCACTGAAACTACAGAACGACTTGGTCTGACATTATATCAGTGTTCTGGTGTTGTGTCCACCCCATCCTAGAATACTGTTTGGGCATCTGACTGACCACCTGCCCCAAATTGCTCAAGTTAAAGTCAAGAATTTTACTGTGTAAAAATCATTTTTTTCTCGATCAATATTCAAACCTGGATCCCTCAAATCAGTAGAGTACTTTAACCTATTGCTGCTGAGACACCCTCATACACTGAATTTCTGAGGAGTTTAAAAGAAGTAAAATGTTATAAAGAATTACCATGTATACAATGTCATCTAGTAATTGTAGTCATGTGTGTTGTGTCACAGTCCGTGAATTGAAAGCCAAAACAGCCACGCAAAGGTGTTTTCCTTTAGCAGATTCAAAGAATTGCATGAGATGCCATTACAGTTACTTTGACAGAGTCATCTGCTGAAGTGAGCTGAAATGCAGGAATTTCATATCCATTGATTTTGCTTTGTTTTATTTCATTTTGAAATTGCTCATTTGCTCAATTATAATCCACTATGTTGTTTCCTTCCTCTAAATTTTCTCCTGTGAAGATGTTTTGATGTCCCTTGGGGTTATGGCAATGTATGCCTAATGCATTTTGTATTCAATTTCATCTCAAATGGTTAGATAGGACATAAGTGCATCTTATATTCTTCCATTTAAAATAACAAGATGAAATAAATAAATGTTTTCTTGCCCATGAGGGTAAGGCTGGCACTAAATGCATTTTTGTCTCTTTGAGTAGTCGACCAAGGACCGCACCCTGGACCAGCAGTGCACCGTGACTCGCCCTGGTGTGTCCCTGCTTGCAAGTGCCCTCGCTGTCGAACTTGCCATGTCCATCCTTCAGCACCCCCTCCAGTGAGTACCCCACAATGCTTTTTCTCAAGCCATTAAACTCAGAGAGTCCTGGGTGATTATGAGCATGTTTATTACACACTGATGCCTGGTTATATTTTCCAGTCACCAATTGAGTAAGTATGTTTATTATTAACAGAAGTATCTATTCAGGTGCCTATTGAAACTTAAATTCAACATGAATATGTATTCCAAACTTGATTTAATTGTAAATTTAAATTTCAAATGGAATATTTTGGTAGAATATTGTTCTGTGCAGATTTTCCATCAATCACTCCAAAAAAACTATATTTTCTCATTACAACTGATTATTGATTTTTTTCTCTTTGATGATTTATAAACTTCAGTAAAGAAGCTTGCTTAGTCCTTAGCTAATAATTCATAATGAGATAATAGTTTGCAAGGGAGATTTTTCATATGCATGTGAAAAAATTGGTGTAATGGGTATCAAACCCAGTAATGGGTGAATAAATAAACTGTTCTCCGTAAATTTTGAATGTTTTCTATGAATCCTAATTTTTCAATATCTAAATGTTTATAGCCCTTTTCTGTGGGTAAATAAAATATTGTACCTCTTTTGTGCATTTAAAGTAGGCATAGAGAATTTTCATAACATAAACTGCATTTATTCTGGCCAGGATTTCTAAGATATTTAATTTATTGTTATAATCCATCCTACACTTGTTATTCAAGTTGACCCATCAATAAATATATCATAATTATTCTCTGTTTTTCTTGTTTTAATATCTCTGTGACTATAAGTTTTAGATGGGCTATCTCTATCTGCAGCTTATTTTCCATTATTCAGTCATTTTGATGTGACAACTAGTAAACTAAAGACATCATATTTATAATAATTGTTTTATGTAGTTGAACATAGATGCTGCCCTTTAGTAGTAGGTATTTTTTTATTTTCTGGGTAGGTATTCTATTTTATTATTATTACTATCTACATTTGTCTAAATCCACCTCCCTGCCTTGGCTGGTTGCCTTCATAAATCCAGGGACTCTGGAGGGGAGTGGATCTGGAGTGGCTACCACGTTTGCCATTATCAAAGAGGTGGATAGGCAACGACTTTGACAGGCCACCACCACGCTCTGTTCATGTACTGATTCACAGTGATCAGCATATTTTTATTCCATGTGCAACAGTGTGTCCTCAATGTACAAGCTATGCGCTTTTCCTTGGGCTTATACGAACACCCAGATGCCATGTATTCCACCACACTCTGGATGCCTGTTGTCTGTTCCATGTGTTCTTACTCTCAAGCATTTTGAGCCTGCTCACTGCTTTATTCTCCGAGGAGATGTTATTACGGGAAGATGCCAGGGTTTTGGTTACAGCATTTTCAATACACTCGACCTCTCAGGGGTCAGAAGTCTCTGTGAAGGCATCTTTTAATAAATCTATTTATCTGGGAAAGCTGTTTTTCCGCTGGGAAAATGTTAAGATCTTGTCTTTCTCTGTCTGCATTGCCTCGCCGTAAGCTATTGTGTTTGACAAACCAAAGCATTGTGGGATGTCCGACCTCCCTGCCCTCCCCCCAGCAGTCGATTGCAAAACTAGCTCTTTGCTCTCCAAGTTGACCCTTCTCTTTTCCTCACTTCCCCTTTCTATCCTCCCATCCTAGGCCAGTTGGCTGGTTGAATTTTTGTACACCATCAAGGGTCCATTGCAATATTATGGAAAACAAACCACAAATATTATTTGCCATTTGTCATTGGTTTAGGTGATAGCAGTGAAGAAATGAAAAGTTTAATTCATGTTAAAAGAGATACCTATTTTCTTATACTGCTTATTATTATCACTGCTTCTCATTTTACCTATATAAAGATACAATGTTTCTCCTACTACTCTATCCAATAAATACGCAAACTGAGGTCATAAAAACTTTATTTTGCAAAATTTAGTCTGCATCGATTTAGTCCCCTGTTCAAAGTACTCTCCATTCGTTGCTATGCACTTATTCCATCTTCTTTTCATACTCTGTTTAAAGCACCCTTGGAAGTCCTCCCCGGCAGTTAGGCTTTCTGGTTTTCTTGTCGTTTCTTGCTTTATTGTGTCCACATCTTCCCAGTGATGTCCTCCCATCACTTTGTTGCATTTTGGGAATAGAAAAAAGTTGCAGGAGGGGAGATCTGGCGAATAAGGATGATGATCAAGGATGGTGATTGAATTTTTTGCCAGAAACTGGCGAACAATCAATGCTGAATGTGCAGGTGCGGTTAAAATAGTAGGCACTGTTGATTTTCCTAAATTCAGTTGATCAGCTATCATTTGAACAGTTTTCTGATGATCGCTAAGGGCAAGGGACCGCACGCGATCAATGTTGTCATCAACACAGGTGGTTGAAGGTTGTTCCTGTCTTGCATCATCCGTAGCAGCTTGTCAGCCATCTTTAAAATGCCTAATCCACTTGAAAATGGATGTCTTCTTCAGAGCATTATCACCGTAAACAGCCGTCAACATTTCAGTGATTTCTTGAAAACTTTTACCGCACTTCGCCTAAAAACTTGATGTTGATTCGTTGCTTTGTGAATTCGTCACTACACACAGACACTAGCATAACTGGCACCATACATACAGTTCAACGATCCGACGAGCACATACAGCTCATCGGGTCTCAGGCAACTAGCACTGCTAGTGGGTGGGGCTATAGTCCGCGTCATTGCCTCGCCAGATTTCACCAGTTTGTGCATTTAATTGCACAGACCACATATTCTAAGTTCCCTTTGTATGCTCAGAATGCTACGGCATTAAACCTTTAACCATTGGTTTTTCAAAATACATTTGAGAGTTTTAGGGGTAGTTATCCCCTAATGGTTATTGAATAATATAGCCCTTTTTAATATAATAATATGAAAATATAAAATATAAATAACTATGTTAAATACAATATGTATATTTTATTTTATTTTTTAAATATATTTAATTTTAATATAATTAATAATGATAATTTTAATTTAATATTAATTGATAAGTATTAAAAATGATGTATTATAAATAAAAAATATTAAAAATAATACAGGGTTAGCTTCCATTCAGGCTGAGTGTCTGTCAAAGTTGACCTTTCGAATGTATTTTTGTCAGCTGGTAAAGATGATAATTAGCATTGAACCAATGGATCATGTTTCATTTTGCACCATTTTGGAATTGATGTGTGTCCCTTCCCTCCATTCTGAAGGGATTCCACCTCGTGAAGCCTGAGGGATGATCCCCTTCCCCTGATTACTTATTGTGCAGAGTACTACTTGGACATTTGTTCACTGAACCAGATGGATGCTCTAATGCTGTATTTTTTCATTTGTTTGGCACAAAGTGGTAAGGCAGCGGCCTGTTGTGTGGGGGGTGGTGGAGAGGAGGTCCTGCCGAGTCCCCTTGGAGCTGTGCCGCACTCCATAAGAGGCTTCCTTTCCCAGTTCCAACAAGTCCTGCCTGCCACTATGCGCTTCAACCAATGTGTGGCCTGCTCCCCTAAAGTAAGGAAACCTTTTGTTATCGATTATCACATTGGTAAAACTCTGTAATAAGTCACGCGCTTAGTCTCTTGTAGGGTTTCTCCTTGGTTCTGGTTTCAAAACTACTTGCCTTCATGTTAGGCTGCGTAGTTTTGGCTTCCCATCACCTCAATCTCTGCCCCTTGAGGTCATTCTTGCATAGGGTGTTATTATTTATTTATTTGTTGGGAAATTCTGATGGTGTCGTAATAAAACATTCACTACTGAAGCAACTTAACAACTTTTTCTGATTTATAAAAGTTACAGAGATATTCAAGGCCAAATTCAGGGGATAGGGATAATAGGGAATACGCTAACTCCCTATCACATAGAACTTGTTTGGGTCAGTTCCAAAGAGTTTCTGTCATATCACTGAATGCCACCAGAGGATTTTGAGCAAAAATGCAGGAGACATAAGAAACATGGCTGAGGCTGTGATGTATTCAATGTGGGAAGACAAGCCTTGTAATCGGGTAAAATTACTCCTTAGAATTCACCACAAGCTCAACTGCAGCAAGACCCAATGTTAAATGGGTATGAGAGGGCTGGGAAACTTCTGAGTCCTCCAGACTAGGTCAACAATGGGACAGGAGGACAGGCCTTCCATCACATTTTGTCATCATTTTAGTGTGTGTGTGAAGGTTTCACCTTCATGAGTGCTGTCCCAAGTGGGAGTGAGTTGTTGGCTAAGTGCATGAAGAGAAATGGAGTGTAAAAATGCAAGGAAATTCTTCACCTTCATTAGTATCAAATGATTTAATCAATTCTGGATTTCAATAGCCAGGGAGATTGTCTTAATGATGCATGGCTGTTGATTCCACTCTGATGAGTAACTGTATTAATAAAAATGAGATTGTGCCGGATGCTCACATATTGGAGAGAGTAAACTGTTTGATTCCCTTATCTTTTTTCTTTATGTGTAGAATAAAGTCAAAATTATGTATTGGCTCACACATTTCTGTTAAGAATCCCAAAGAACATTACAGCCATTTGCATCAGAAGGTCGAGGTGAAGAAGACATTGAAAGAAATCATTCAATTAGATGAATATTATATTCTACGTTTATGGGAACTATGTTGATGGTGGGAGCATATACTTCATGCAACATATATAATGGAGTCTCCTTGCCATTTGAAGAAATAGGAAGCCCAAATGAGTGAAGAAGGGACAAGACAATGTCCTTCTCCAGATACCTCTGCTTCCTCCTAATAAGGAGGAGGCATAAGAAGTAAGAAGAGGCATACGTACAGAGCTCAAATTGAGGCCAAGAAACCAAGAGAGACATTACAGTGGAACCTCACTTAATGATCACCTTGCCTGGTGAGTAATTCACATAATGAGCAAAAATATTGGTCCCGAAAGAGACTTTCTAGCGAGTGACTTTTCATATAACGAGTGATGAGGAGAAGGGAATACCCAGATTCATTGCGCACCTGCTATTGCAGTTTGTCTCCAGCACTCGTTCCACTAGCATCCTAGCACCGCTAGTGATCACACATTTTTCCGAACTTGTGGCAAAACATATAGTTAGTGATTTTTTTGTCCGAAGTTTAATAATAATTTGTTCTCAGTTTCAAAATTGACCCCTAAGAAAAATCCATAAGAAGGAAGTCATAATAAATAAAAATGAAAGATAACAGTAGAAATGAAAAGTAAAATCACTGAAAATCAGGTACAATGTGCAGGTGTAGCAGATCTAGTTCGCACATCAACCATGGGTCGACATCAACGATTGACCTTTTTACAAGAACACGGACATGACTAAGAAGATAGATGCTTGAAATAGATCTGTGCAATCTGCAAAAGAGTATCTGCACAATGGTTATATGTTGTGAATGATGATGAAAGATAGCTTCTCATAAACAAAACGCCATTGCAATGCAACACCATTAATGAGAATATAATATTTGAGATGGGGAAAGTGATTTTCGCTGACCTCATTAATAAAATGTTAGGATCATCAACGACCAAACAAGTATTTAAGGGAAGCCGTGCATGGTTCGAGAAGTTAACGAGAAGAACCATCATCCACAGCTGTTTGAGGCATGGTGAAGAAGCAAGCTTTGAGTCAAAGGCAGCAGAGAACTTCATCGGTGACTTCAAAAAGCTTGTAGATTCTGAGGGATGCCTGCCACAACATGGAACATTTGTAATTATGACAAGACGATTCTGTTCGAGGGGAAGATGCCGAAGTGAATCTATATTGTTCACCTATTAGTAGAAGAGAATGCATTGCCCGACCACGAGGCCATGAAAGGCCATCTCACACTGCTGTTTTGAACAAATGAGAAAGGCGGTATGAAAATCAAACCCCTGCTTGTTTACCTTTCAGAAACTCCACAAGCCTTCCAGAAGTGTTAAGTCACAAACAGCAGGCTGAATGCATTGTGGAGGTCACGGGAAATTTTTGCATTGTACCATGCATACGAGGTATCGCCCTAATAAGGCAATGGCGATGCACGCCATAAATTTATTTAACGATCATCCTGAGTGTCATTAGTACCAAATTTTGCAGCGTTGGTGAAAACAAATGTCTCTAGAGAGCTTTCTAATAAAAAGGAATTAGGTACGTATCACAAACAATTGACAATTTATTTCGATTCTTTTCTAATTTTACAAATCAAGTGTGCATTCCCGGTTGCTTCATTCCGTAATGAAAGAAAAGGTGAACATGATCCATGAACCTAAACAATGCATACATAATTTTCTACGAATAAATCTTGTGCATAATTTTTTTTCAGCATGGAATGCATTATCGTATTTTACATCAATTTATATGCAATTGATGCAAAGTGCAATTACAATTGATGCAAAAATGCAAAGAGCTGATTCACTAAACAAGAATTTCACTTTTCGAGAAAGATTGCGGGAGGGATTATGAGGTTCCCCTGTATTATCATTGTTTTTTAAGTTTGTAAAAATCCTTGTCTTAGTTTTGAGGAAACGTCAGGTGTTGCTGTCCTCGTTAAGGCTTGATACTCAGGAAGGAAGTTGTGCTAACGTGGCCATGCCCGCCTCCAATGGATAGGTGACCAGGACTTGGATCATACACATGTATCAGGAGCAGGTTAAGGGATCCCTGAAGGATAGCCATGCATACTATTGTACCAATTATGTACATATGTGCATAATTGGTTATCAGTACCAATGAGGGTCGGTTATGCATGTATGACATTTTATTGAGTATTTAAATAAGATATTTTTGAAATGTTTACATATACGAGGGTCATCCGGAAAGTAGTACCCGTTCGTGCCGCATGAAGTGCTGACGACGCGAGTAGCCGCTGGACGAGGTCAGATAGCTTCAGTGGCTTGTCTGCCTTCTCTGAGCCAAGTTGCGTGACGCTAGCATTGCCTGTGTTGTTTCTGTGATTGTTTACAATGTTTAAAAAAATTGAGAACGCCGCCAGTTGTGAAGTGAGGGCAGTGATTAAATTCCTCAATGCAAGAAACGTTCGTCCATGTGATATTCATCGCCAATTAAAGGAGGTGTATGGAGACAATGTAATGGACGAGTCGTCTGTTCGGCGGTGGTGTCGCAACTTCAACATGGGGAGGGGGAACACACACGACGATGAGCGTTCGGGGAGACCGTCTGTCATTACAGACCAACTGGTGAGCTCAGTTGACGAATTCGTGAGGAACGATCGGCGCGTCACAATTGATGACATCTGTGAGCATTTTCCCAATGTTTCTCGAACAATTGTTCATGACATTGTTAAACACCATCTGCATTATGCAAAAATTTGTGCAAGATGGGTCCCTCGCGTATCTCAATGAGCTGGCGGCGAAGGACTATGCAGCAGGAATACAGAAACTTGTCACACGTTATGACAAATGCCTTAATTTGCTTGGAGATTATGTTGAGAAGTAGTTTAAAGTATCCTCTTTCAAATAAAATTTTTTATGTTTGTTAATATTTACTTTTGTGTCTTTATTTCACGAACGGGTACTACTTTCCGGATGACCCTCGTATATCTTAAATAAGAAATCAGTTTGTCAGCCTCTTGAATCAAAGGAAGACTCATATTTAATATGAAATAGTTGGCCATTTGAAATGGCTCACCTCTCTAACTCTTTCCATTTTTGATCCCAACTTTTTTGTATTCAACGCTAGATTTTCATTTAGATGCTATTCAGCCTTACCCTTGCAAGTATCTAGTCGTTCGAGGCTATGTTATGCATTCTTCCATCTTTTTATCAAACAGATGTTTTGACTCCTCAATTGCTTGTTTCGTTTCAGGTAGTCAAGGAGTATTCTTCAAGGGGGCATGATTTCCTATGCCAGGTGTTTGACGCACCAGGGTATCTGGAGGACCTCACAGGCTTGACTGATTTGCACCAAGCTACTCTCTCTTTGGAGGTAAGAGTGAGGATAACCTGTCTGCACATGCTTCACCCTCAACCTATTTCCATGTATTGTTTAATACTTTTATTTCCACTTTGGTGACAGCAGTTCTATGAAAGAGTTAAAATTTTGGGAAACTCTTGTAGCAGTTAAGATGGCCAGGATATTTTTCGGTCAGTAGTATTACATGTCTTCTTGTAATCAACCAATGAAATGAAACCTGACTGCTCTTTTTCCTTTCCCTTTGCTGTGAGAACTTTCAGTATGTGCATGCCATCATCTGTGCCCTTGTTCCCAGACTTGTTCTAATATTTGAAATTCTTCTGCCTTTCTTTCCATTTACACCGAAATGATTTTTGTCAGACTCGTTGATGTGTTTTTGAGCATTTTATTGTTTTTAAATGTTTATGTTTGTCTACCTTTTTAGTCCTGTACATAGTTTGTACGAAAAGTATCAGGAAAAGTTTTTAAAATATAGATTCATTTAAGATATTGTTACAATGCCTTAAAATCCTTCAAAGTGCATCCCTTGAGCATCGACACACTTTTGCCAGTGGGTTTTCCACGACTCGAAGGCTCCCTGGTTGGCAGATTCTGCAAGGCCCTTAAGGGTATGCATGCAAGCTTATTTGATGGCACTTAGGGTTCCATGATGGTGTCCTTTTAGGGAGGATTTCACGTTTGGGAACAGGAAATAGTCTGCTGGTGACAAGTCGGGACTGCAAGAGGATTGGGGAATAGGCACGATGCCGCTGGAGAAGGTCTTCACGAGTACACACACAACTCTGCTCATGGTCGTCTGTCAAGACCTTCGGGACTAGTTTAGTGCAGATCTTTTGCATCTCCAAATTTTCAGTGATAACAGTGTGCACTGTCATCTTATCAATGCCAATACGATCTGCAGTCATGCATCCACTTAACTGACAGTCTGAATTCACCACTTCACATGCACATTAGGAAACACTTAGTACCGATACTTTTAATACAAAACTTGAATATGAGGGCCATTAGGTTCTTCTGCAAGTCTATAGACATACTTCCTGTTACATGAATATCACATATCTTAATATGTGTTTTTCCCTTCTGTCTATATAGTTGTCAACAATAATTTTTTTCTCATCACAGCTTCTTAAAAGTAAGAACTTTGTACCAAATTGTAACAAATGTAAGTACCTTGCCTGAGAACTTCTTACTGTCTTTTGTTATGTCCTGCAAAATTCTGGTTGGGCATAGAACAATGAGTGGTTCTATGTGGTGAGACATAGAATCATGAGTGATTCTGGTTCAATTGAACCAGAATCACGCATCAGAATGCGTTTGTACTTCTACCTGTGAATGGCTAATGAGTCCTCTGGGCCCTCCATGGAGGAATGCATGACTCAATTTCTTAAATACCCATTGAAGAGAGTTGATACTACCATGCAGTGCAGCATGGCAGCTATCTCAAATCTGGCAAAACCCATCCAGGGGAACCAATAAGTCCCTCAGTGATATTATGTTTGGGAGGATGTGAGCGGAGGTGATGAAATATGCTTGGAATAATGGAAACACTATTATTTAGCCTGTTCCAGTTTTAATGTAGATTCTATGCTTATGTTCTTATTGTTTTATTCTCATCTGCAGGTTCTGGAATTAAGCGATGCAGAATCTGGATCGATGGAGTGAGCTTGCACAGTGGCTGCAAAACGGGTGTGTGAGTGTACACTTTATCAGTTTTGTTTGGGATGTAAGCAGCTTACAATTTTTTTAATTAAAGTGTCTTATATTTGCATTTCTTATGAAAGTGTGCTGTGTATCAAAAGCCATTGCTAGTTCTATGATTCTGCTCAAATGTTGGACCGCTGCTCCAATTTGATTCTACTCCATCATAATGATATCTTACTATAGATACATATTTATCGTTAAAATACTGATATTCATATCGTTAACTGCATTGATATTGTTTTAATTATCTATGCCAATAGAAACATTCCATAGAACGTTTATTGAGATATGTTATGAAATGCTGAAGAAAAAGGTGATGCAGTAGAATCTTGATTTTGTATAACTATATGGGGATCATGTAATGCTCAGTTTTATGAAAAATCAAGGTAATACTTCAACTGTGGTAAATGAGATACTGCTGTCATGTACATGTTCCATCTTAATGAAAATTCTTAGTGCGTAGTGCCACCTTAGGGAGAAAAGTTGTGCATAAATGCAGTGATTACAAATGGGATAATATATGGTGGGCTCTGGTTTGGATGTTCCTCGGTAGCATGTCCATTCCTTTCAGGTCCTGGTCCCAAGCTGCATAAATACTCAGAGGCAATCATTCTTGGCTGCCTCAAATTAGTATGTTTTATGAAAGGCCAAAATAAAAATTTGTCCGTGTGTAAGTAGACAAGCAAAATCAATTAAAAGTGTACATAAAAAGGTTCTTTCTCAAATAAAAAGATCCAATTCACTTCAAATCACCCTTCATTTGGCTAAATAGATGTAAAATCAGTTGTGTTGCTTGGTTGAAAGGGAATAATCACAAACAAACTGATGAGATATTTTATTTTTAATGAAGTCTCCTGAATATGCCTTTATAGAGAATTTTTTTAAATTTCGGTTGGTGTATTGTCGAGAAAGCATCAGTATTCATGTTTTGCATTACTGAAAGAGAGAAAGGTACTGGATTATAGAGAAGCAAGGCCAATTAAAACTGAAGAAGCTTAAACTTCTCAGAGAATGTGACACAAATATACTGGTCAAATGTATTAGACATAGAGTCAGTAGAGTAGTAGCTCTTCCACCAATCTTAGAACATTTAATGTTTCAGTTAGTTATTGTTTATTGTTTTGTTTTTGTTATCAATGCAAATGGGATACCTGTGGGAAGTTCCTTTTTGCAAAGGACTTCCAGCCAATGATGCATGTGCATTTCAAAACGAATTGTGTTCACTGATGTCAATGCTGAAGTTTTGCATTATTTTGAGAAATATTGCAGTATGAAGTACTTCTATTAAATAATCATTTTATTTCCAAATCATTTTTATTTTCAAATAGTTTTTTAATTAGAATCTGTCTTGAATATTAAAAAAAATGAATTAATAGTATGGCATGCATGTTGTGTACTTTTGAACAAACAATTTAATTGGTAAAGTGCAAGTACGACTGCCATGTGACTTAGTTATTTTGCAGAAATTTATTAAAAATGCTATTGCTATGTGTGAAACATTCTGCAGTCATTATTTAGTGTTGACTTATAAAGCATTAATGATATAGGTTTAGACTCAGCATTTACTTGAGACCAGTTATTTATTTTTCATAATACTGATGATATGAAATGTTATGCTTTTTCATTATCATCAATGAGGTGTGGAATGATTGGCAATAAGTTACTGCATCATAAATTACATACTATAACTCCCGCCACCTTTCGATGACATGTAATCAATCCAGTGAGAGCTTTGTGTGGAAGTTAATTATGGAACAATCTTATTTCATCTTCTTAGTATGAACAATATTGGTTTAATTTATTTAATTTTACTCTTTGGATCTGAATCAGTTTGGCAACCATAGCACTTTTTCCTGATCCAAGTTAGGAGCTATCAGAAAATTTGTCTGTCACTGATGTGCTAACTTTGAGAGGTCTTAAGTAGAAGTCCATTTATATTGGTGATATAGTTGGTATTCCGTATAGGTGATATGTTGATAATAAATAAATGATAGTTGGGCTGGATCATCTCTCTTGGCATAGTAATTGGAGGCACCCAACAACTGAGGTCATTAGGGATAGGTGTGTTTTGGTAAGGGTTGGATGTTCAGGAAGCAGGGTAAGAAGGGTGGAGATAAACCTGGCATCGGCATTAGCCTAATATTAACAAAAGGAATCATGGTGCCACATAGTTTACTGTATCATCCGATGGACAGCATACCGCACTTTAAGTGCCCTTCACTAATAGCACCGCAAGTAGGGATTAGGATACCACTGAAAAATCTTGCCACCTCCAGGTTTTGAGCCCTTGATTTTTTCCCTCATTGTGATCTCTAAAGCATTGATGACTGCATCTTAATGATCCTCGATAGATTGTTTTCATTCAAAGCTGATTTTTTAATGATGAAAGTATTGCCAAAATGATTGTATTGCTAAATTTTATGTCACTTTGACGTTCCCATTTAAACTGAGACATCCTTTGCATTGTTTTCCAGGCTTAGTGATACACCCCAATATAGGAGAGTAGTGTTCCCCCTTTATTAAGTCCTATAGTGTTTTTAAGTCACTCATCAGGCCTGTGGTTTCCCAGGAATATCTGGTATTCAAAAAGTATCCAGGGCCTTCATTACATAATGATAATTTTATATGCCCATGGAAATGGGTAAAAATACATGGTATTAGGCACGTCAGGTGGATGTCACATGTATAAATAGGAAAATAGATATTACATAAAAAAACAAAAATTTTCTCTTGTTTCAAGTGAAAAATATGGTTATTTTGTCAATAGTTCCACCATTTAGATTTTTCCCTGAGGAACAGAATAGTTAGTTCCATATGGTTATGCCAATTCTTCATTGAGTGCTTACCAAGCAAGGTATTCTATTTCGTTCCATTGAGAAGTTATAAAGTAGGTGCCTATCTTGGGCAAGCAGGGGTGTTCAGAGACGTCACCCTGATTTCAACTCCTCAGGTCTGCAGCCATATTCTTACTAAGCCTATGAAATCAGGCTAATAATTTTTTGTGTACAAATATTGAAAGAGGGTGTTTTTCAGATGTGTCCTTCCACGTTTCTCAATTCTGTTTGTTGGGGCCTAGTACACCATTCCCCATCTTAAACTGTGGACTGATATTCTTTTACTAATATCACTCTCATTAGGGAAAACTCCATGAAATCAGCACTCTACTTTCATATTTCCTTTTTATATTCTTTTAAGTGGTACATACATCTTCTATACGTCTAAATCAATGGTATTGCTTCCTCTGTTGATGATAATAATATTTTCCTCTATCTATATTTATTCTGTGTAGGTCGCGGTAGTCCAGTGGGTAGAGCATTGGACTGCTGACCGGAGGGTCCCGGGTTCGATTCCCGGGCAAGGCACTCTGGGCACCTGCAGCTCCACCCAAGCTAAAGTGATTTTTCGGGTACCAGTTCTTCCTGGGAAACCATAACCGGCACAGGGAAAGGAACTGGCCCCCCTACCCTGATGTGTGAATTTTCACACGCCGTTTAGGGCTTAGTACTGGGTGATCTCTACCATCACCTACTAAACCGACCTTCGGGTTGATTACTGTGTTTTTTATATTTATTCTATGAATTATACCGAAAGCAAATGTTAAAATGGTCGCAATTATTTTACAAAAGAATAAGTTTCTCTCAAAATAAACAATGCCATGAAAATTCACCACATATAATATTGCTGATTAAAGTAAACTAAATTTATTGGTTAACTTTAGAATTTAAACGAATACTAAGTTCATGAAAAGCTCATTCTGTCCCTACTGCCATATCACTCTATTCAATCATATTCTTCTGTCTGAACTGTAGCCTTTAACTGTTAATTATTATCAATTAAATCATTAATCATTTGCAATTCCATCAAGGGTATGTAAGTTCAGTTTTAGGTAAAATGAATTTTTTTTAATGAGTTTATATTGTGTTGCCTCCAGAGTGCCCAAAAGTCTTTGGCATGGCAACTATGTAATACATGTGGTGTATTTATGTATATATTTATTTATGCAAAGTATTTATTTTGCTCCTAGATATGTACAGCACATTTCCCCTGTGGTGTTTAACGTGAGGGAACATGTAATTTATCATTCATAGTCATACGAGGGAGAAGGGTAGTCATTGAGCTTTAGGCAAAAGTCATTGTAGTACTTTTCTCATACAACTGGTATGAGAAGAGCAAAAAAATAGTTTAAAAAAGGCTGAAATTCATGATACACTTGGGAGGATTTGAGTTCCGAGTCTTAAAAAATCTTTGAGAAGATAGTGGTAGCATTATAAACAGGTAACAGTTTGCATTTCTTTTCCTCATCAATGGTAGATTGTAATCTCCACCTCTCCTCTGCCTCAAAGGTCTATGAAATCTGCATCAATTCTCCTTTTGTGGGTTGGACTGTGGTTGGAATAATATGTGTATTGGCTTCAACAGCAAAATTGCCTCAGCTACTCTTTCGCCTGCGTAATGCGTAGACCAAGTGAAAAGTTAAGGATACAATAATTAGCTTGCACCTTGATGGTGAAAGTTACATATGATCAATGCTAAATCAACTATGAATCCCTTCTCTTTTCCTGAAAAATAAGGGGATCGAGATGGTGCGGGGGCTAACGTACTGGCTTCCCACCCTGAGGGCGCGGGTTCAAATCCCGGCGGTGTTGAATATTTTTCAGAGGTATCTCGATCCCTACTTGAGGTGCTTTGTGGAGGGCACTTTGAGGGAGTACGCCGTCCGTCGGATGAGACGTTAAACTGCGGACCCCTTGGCGCCTTTCGTAAAGAGTAGGCTAATGCCGACGCCGGGTTTCTCTCCACCCTTCATCCTTTCCTGTCCATCCCCTATGGCGCAAATGACCTTAGCTGTCGGTCGCCTCCCCTCAAAACTACTACTACTACTACTACCCTGAAAAATAAATTGGTCCACTGATGACTTGACCCATTAAGAGAGTAAACAAAACTTTCAATTTGTCTACCATTCAAGTTCAACATGTTGCATCCATTTGATTATAACCTATATTATTTCCCGTTGACTAGCTCACCCAGCTGAAAAAGGTTACTTTTTGAAGACTGAGCTTTTTTTTTGCACAAATGGGCAGCAGGGGCCTTATACCTTCATAATGTATATGTGTAGCCTAGCAATGTGTAAGTGCTTATTTTCTTGCAATGTGTCTGGGAAATTTTCAAAATAAATGATGCTTGCAAGTTGTGGGACTCGATCAGGGCTTCAAATTCCAATGTAGACTTGTTTCCATATATTTTGTACTGAAAAGGATTTAAAGCCATATGCTTTTGATCAGGGATGTCACAATTTCAAATTTAATGGTATGTTATTTGAATTAAGCAGGCTCAAATTATTAATATATAGTATGTGTAACATCAAGGATGGCAGTAATGTTAAAAAGGGATAGAAGACATGTCATAAGTTACATAGGTGTGTAGTTCATCTATTAATTTTTTGATCAGATTTGTATTTTAGTTGATACATAATCTCAACTTTTTGCTACTGTATTGACATGAACAGTGCTTTTAATTCTATGGTGTAGTGGAAGTACCTGAATGTTTACATTTAACAAGAGGTAATAATAATAATTGTTCTGCAACACATGCATATAAATGTGTCACTCCAAAGGTCACTGTCTCTGCAGACAAAAATGTACTGTCACTAATATTAATAATTTATTTCATCCATGTATCTAGTTACATAGTATGCATGTCAGATGCAGAGATTGGATTAGGAAAACAGATAATCTATTTAAAAATTCTTGTAGATGATGAAAAGCCTGAGTTAACACAAAATCTCTCAGCCTTACTTTTAAACAGTTTTGTATTTATACGTGCTCAAGTTTATCATAAATTGTATTTAGTTATGTATGGAAGCTCAGGGACAAAAGAAGCATAATTAAATATTGAAAAGAAGTGTAAGTCTATCCTCTTTGATTTCACAAAACTTTGTAATGCAAGGGCAGTGAAAATTGGTCATTCTATGTGCAAAATGCGTGCATCCATTAAAATGTCATAATGTGCTGATGTTATAATTATGAATTAGATTTTCTGCTTTCTATGGTGATCAACCAGGCCAGTGTAAGGATTAGGCTGGATCTACTCTGTTATCAGCCAATAGGTGTGGCTTTTTTTGGCCATATTGGATTGTGTGTTGTGATAGAATACGGATAAATATTGCACATAGAAAGATGAATAATAACACAAAGTCAAAGGTGGTGATGTGCAGTGGACATCAGCACATTTGACGCATGTGGAACTGTGAGGCCCTAGTAATGAAAGTTGCATCATGTAAAATCATTATAACTCATGTATGTAATTTCTGATTAAAAGTCAAGAAGAGTATTTCAAACTTCTGCTGGGTAAACTCAGCAGAAGTTGGCTCAGGCTCAGAGTGTACATTTTCATAGAATCAAATATAAATAAATATAAAATCAGGATTCTACTGTATATAGGAGTTATATACGAAAATCCTGTTGTGTTATATAAAGATTTTTAATTTAAAAAATGTGTGAGTTTATTGGTTTATTCAAGTATTGCACAAAATGCTGGGTGGTATTTCCTAAATATGTAACTGCTTACCTTCAAGCAATGATGAATGCATTACAAAGCATCATGCAATTATATCCACAAGAAATACTAATCAAACATTTTAAGCATGTTATGTTTCTAGATGTTTTTACACTTATTTGTCATTTGATGTAAAGAGTTAGTATGAAAATCTTTTGATTCATCTAAACATTTATTGATTGTTTTTTTATTATACTGCAGAAGTGTCAGAATAATTGTAAAAGAGAACTAGACTGCTTACTTGTGAGAATTATGTTCTCATGTGGACCATGAAACAATATATTTATGGGGACAAATAAAGTGTGTTATCTAATGCAATATTTATTAGTGCATTTTTTATCAGCATTTTTTAACAGCCTGTGTATTTCCACCCTGAGTGTTAATTAACTCAGTGCCAAGAGTTTTTGCCATGAATTTGAGGGTAAGTGTCCAACACAATATGGTAGGGAAATTTGAAAATGTAAAAAACCAGCCAATATTGATGTCATATAGAGAGAGACTCTCTACCTTAATTATAACCATATTCCAACATAGGTGATTAATTTCCAAACTACTGTTGCCGTCTAAAATTGTTGACAATGTATTTGATTGTCCTGGTTTGCTTTTAGACCTCAACTTCCATGTAAATTAATTTATATATTTCATGCAGATATATTGCAAATTAAACCAGCTAGAACTTTGGAAATCACCAAATAAAATATATTTTGACACACATCTTTATTTTTAAGTTGTGAGATGCTATTGGTATTTATGTTTTTACGTTACAGTTTTTTATGTTATCCGTCTTGCAATGGTTAAAGAAGTGCTGTAGTGACTTTGCAACTTGTCTCGTGGAGATTTTTCGTGTGTGCATGCAAAAATTGATGGAAAGGATATTAAGCCCATCACAACAAACCTCAGTTATCCAAACCCAAAAGTCAGTTTGATAAGCGAGGGTAGAACTCAACTAGTACTAAACTCATTGGCATGAGATATTAGCACATTAGGATAGGGGAAACAATTCCGTTCCCTGTACTGCCTATGCCCAAAAAAATTGTCCACATTTCCCACTTTTGCCCAAAGTATTGACTGGAAAAGTAAGAGGGCAGTTCAAACTCAAAAACAAGCTAGCGAAAATATTTTCACCAGCACTAAGTATAATTACCTAACATTTATTTTCCTTGCTTGGTTTCAATATTTAATGGATTATTTTATGGCAAATCAGTCATAAAAACTTAATTCATTCATTCACTGTTAAATTACGCTATATCCCACAGAAATATGAAATATTTTTTTTTTAAGTAACCACATAAAGCAGTATCATTTTTTCATGCTGTGACAATAATTTTCCCCTCTAAAATGCTTAGATTAGAATAACTTCTTGTAGATCATGGAAATTCTCATTTATGTTGTTTTATAGTTGTTCTATGTATCTCCCAGGCATTAATGTTGATTTAATAGTTTTTTTTAAGTCCTTTAAAATTCCCTGATCATTTTATTTCATACAGTGATAAAATATTTTCCCTGAGGAAGTTCATTCAAGTACTCTCTTTGCTTGTAAAACATAATCAAATATATGCAAAGTTATGAATTATTTTTTTTTTAAATGGTAATTTTTGAAGGCTCTCCTGTTCTGGGTTTCACTGCATTTGACGAGAAAAACAAAACCAGAAGGTGTTCATCAACCTGATGCTGCCCAAACCTGCTGTGCAATTTTAATTTTCATAACACTTATAATTAGTTCTACACTACCATTTCAAATGAGAGAGGAAGTCATTTTTTCTGAAACCAAACGGTCTAGTCAAATATTTTTTTAATTGAAAACTTTTTGCGGAGGGCTTCATAGAGCTGTTCTAGAAAGGGTGTGAATATATGAGTTGGAGCTGAGCACCATGACGTACTCAGCGACTTGGTCGACATATGCAGAGAGAGAGCCATGGAGCTTTGTCCGACTTCAGCCAACTAAGATGTCTTTCTCTCCACATGTTAGTTTTTGTCATCACTCTTCTTTGAACATGCATGCATCACAAGTATGTACACATTTATATTCTTAAAATAGAACCAAGAGTGAAAAGAGTTGCTTAAGTATTACAGCCTGGAAAAAATAAGCGCAGTGAGTAAACAATAGTACTTTGTTTATGTGCATATGAGGTAAGTGTAATATGTCTGTGCCTCACATCTACCCTCTCCCTCTCTCCTTCATGCACCTATGAGTCCATATTGCACATAGCTTTTTCATCTCTATCATTCTCTATTTGGTACTTCTTGTGTGCATTTCTCTGTATCTCATGCCCATTAATGGTTTTGGCATATAATATTTTTTACACAATCTTTCTTCTGCATTACTAATGAATATATTTATTATGCATCAAAATTGATTAAGATTTTTTTTTAAATCCATATGGAGGAGTGTTCAGAGAGAAGAGAGAGAGATACAGAGTGCATCGTCGTTAATTTTAATACCATTTGACCCTGCCAACATTGTTGTGATTGATGCTGACAAATTTTACCAAATGTAATTAACAATGGATCAATTCATATTTTTATGTTTCATTCTCTGTTTTTCTACCTCGTAACACAATATAATTTAACTTGTGAAATTTTCAGAAAATTTTTATATATAAAAATGTTTTTACTGACATTTTTCACAATGTCTACATTTCTCTGAAAATAGCCTGGCAATTTTTGCACCAAAATTAGCAATCAGAGATGGCACTCATGGGGTTAAGTTTTTACTTCTGTTGAGTGTCCCACAATGCATACATTAAAAACAATAAAGTCATTAAAGTTTAGTATTTCCCTTACTCTTGCAAACATTACAATCTAAAGATAATACAAGTGATTGAAGCATGTTGTGCAATTATTTAGTTTTAATTAAATTAAAGAACTGCTAATCCCTTTAGGATGTTAAATGTAAGGCCTCCTGTTGGATTCAAACTTTTTTCATCACAGAAATAATGCGGATACTATATTAAGATAAATATGTTATTTTCTTTTCTACAGTGGGTTGTAGTCCAGTGGGTAGAGCATTGGGCTATTGACTGGATGGTCCAGGTTTGATTCCAGGTGATGCTTGTAATCACTCTCAGCTTATTTAAGCAGTGTGATCTTTCTGGGCACCAGATCTTCATGGGAAACCTCGGGCAGTACGAGGTCATCATTTACATTGATCTCTAAATTCATGTATTTAATTATAAATAGAGGAACATATATTTGAATGAAAGATGGTTGGTGCATGAAAGGCATGAAAATCACATTTGGTTTTGCTGTCCCTCATGTTCAGTTTTATTTAGCGCATGAGCTTATTTCTTTGATGCCACATGTTGATGCTGACTATGCTGTTTTTGTCATCAAAAGAAATTCCAGGGAAAACTATAATTAAAGCAAGGATGTACAAAACTTCATTATTTTGTATTTATTCTTGAATATTACTGTGTTGCCAGGTTTAGACAGTAAAGGTTGGGAAAACAGCACCTGTGGGAATGAGTACATACAAATGTGCATGTTTAGGAGTGTTTAAAACTTGCCCTTAAATGTCATGATTGCTTATGAAAAAGGCATTTAAGGCAAGTTGATGTTTTTCACTGGAAGTAAAATTATGTACTCTCTTTGATGTTGTAAACTCATTATTATCTGGATGTTTTTTAAATCATATCACTCATATGATGAGGTGAAAGTGAGTGTTAATTTCCATCATTATGTTAAACTTATGGCGCTCTGTCCTGGTAAACCCTTGACCCCAAGCCCAGTCACAGCAAATACAGATCCAGCGTTTGGTTGTTCGGCCAACTGCTCAGGTGTCAAGCCAAATCTGGATGTTGTGACATACAAAACATCCAAATTACGTCCTCCAAATGCAACAGATGTTACTCTTTCGGCTGGGAGGATGATTCTCCCTAGAAGTTCATCTTCCCTGGGGTCAACGTAGATTACCTGAAAAAAGAACATTCATACCTTACATGCTGTTCCCTTTTGGAATTGGCAAAGTCAAGAAAGACAAATTTAAAGTTATTTCAGGAACTTACTCCCTTTTATAAATTTCCACCTTACTGCCACACTTCCTTTGCCTCTGTTGAATTCATTTATGACATTCGCCCATGACTCTGTCAATGTATACCTTCCTCTGAAGTCATTAAGTCATTCACTCTGCTATCGTGTATCCATTTTTTGATTCAACCTTCATTCTCTCAACATGATCAAACCAGCAATATGCACCTCTTTCATAATTTTCCATTGCTACTGTGCCCAATCAACATTGTTTCATAGGAAACTCATTTACAAAGGACTGTTGTTATTTCAGCCAGCATTTTGAATTGATATCAGATAATCCCTTTGCAATGGAAGATTTTGCATTAGTTTGGATGAAGTCAACCAGGAAAGCCAATCGCACCGTGAAGTTATGGCTGAATAGAGCTAATCATATATTATTATTTTACCATTTCCAATACTGCTGATTCTCCACAATCTATGATCCTCAGAAAATTTTTCTGATGAGTATACATTTTGTAGTTAAAGCCACATTTTAAATTGATCGTATTTAGGAATTCCTGATTGTGGTATTTCTTCTTGTTCCATAGTTTTTTTCAAAAACAGAAGTTTGCCTAATTGGGGAAAAGTATGTGTGATATCTGTGGTACCCTGTGTCATATGAGCCGAAATTCTGATTAAGTGGGTATGCTTCAGGGATTTTAGAGATGGGAGGCTTCAATGAGCAAAGAAGGGCCAAAGCAGTGTTATCCATGTACCAGAGAACCCACCAAGGGCAAGAAAGCAAAAGAAATATTATTTTCATTATTTTTTACTTAATTTGTTCTGAGTTTTGAGCAGACCTTAAGGTTCCATTTGCCTCATAATAGCTAGATACTCCAGAGGGGTGAGATATGGAGTTGTAACAGGGTAGCTACCGATGAACTGGTGACCACTAGATTTTTTGGTGATGTGTTTGATGCAGGCAAAGATACCTTAGGTGTCTCCTGTGTGCTCATCCACCTTCTCTATGTAGGCTGAGGTGCACTGGATGTTGTCAATTAGAGTGCATTTGACTCCACGAAACATGCCTATGATGAGAACTATTACCTTCAAGCAGTAGCCCAGGTAAATCTTGCTCAGCCCCCTCTGCATATTTCATCAGTTCCTTTGTCTCTGCGATCATATTCATTTCAACTTTAGTGGGAAACTTGAGCATGGAATGTGTGTATTGTAAGGATTGGTCTCTGAAGACTACAGTGCAGTGGGGAAGGAATAATTCCACCAAATGGTACACTTACCACTATCAACAGCAAACCCATAATTTCCAAGGTCATCTGGCAGAACAGATTTTTTGTTATGAGTAACTGATCATAGCACTTTTCCACTTGAGAGTTATCAGGTGGAAAAGTGCTACGATCAGTTATTCATTATGCTTGAATTCCACCACATCACACCTGAAGCTAATCAATCTGTAGATTTTATGTTGACACCATGATGGGAATGAAGATGGAGGTAGAGCCATGCTGCGCCATTGCAGTCTGCAGGTTTATAGGAGATGACCTCAGCATGCTCCACACCCCATGTCCATCAAATAAATATATCCCAAAGGTAAGGAGATGTTACTAAAAATTTGTATATGGCACCTGGCATGCAAGAATGAAACCCTCTGTTTCAGACTGTACACCTGTGGAATGTAAGAAGGCAAATATCAGCTCTTACAATAACCTTTGTACAAATTTCCATGTATCAGCAGAAACATCCATTTGTTGTTGTGCTTCTTGAGTAAGTTCTTCTGCTCAGCACTCCTTTTTTTAGGCTTGGGACATGAAGTGTTGGGTGGCGGGATGGAATTATTGCTTATGAGTCCTTCAGAAGAAATATCCAAGACAATACTTAGATCCCTCGCTGCTCTCCTTACTTCTTGGAGTTGAAATGCCCCATGCTTACACTCTTGTGTTGTCACATGAAAGATTAGGGGACTTGTGCTGTGGAACACTTGGCATGCTGAGCCCTTACTGTAGAGGCACTTCAGACTCACCAGCATTTTCATATTTTTGTAGACTTCTTGGGAGATTCATCCTGACAGTGGAAGATTTTGGGTGTTAAGGGAGATGAGGAAGTCTAGCCATTACCTTGGCAAAAACCATGGTGCAACCCAATTCGAACAGTCCACCCACCAAATGAAAGGATAAAGCATGCTTTCTCGCATGGTAATTAGCCATGCACGCAAAAAACAATGCCATTATTGATTGCCCATCAATTATGTGGATGAACCACCCACATAAATGGCTGCCCATGGTGAACTAAGCAGAGAAAAACTTCCAAAAATATTATGGTTCTGATGTACTAAAACATACATGAACCCATGTACCAAAAATGATTGCTTTATAAAATGGCTATGCAATCTTTGTTGGATGGTTTCATATATATGGAATGCCCCTGGATGTGGATATAGAGCACACTAATCAGTGAGCAGATTGTCCTAACATCCAGCAATGCCATGCTTTGAGCCCTTCTGCTTGTAAATTTCCTCTCATACCAGTTGGGCATATTGGAGGATAAGGACATTCAGGATGGATGCAAAATATTTAACATGCTGAGATGGTTTATAAGGGTGGTCAGTAATTCTTTGGATTGGACAGTGATTTATTATTAATATGTAGTCTAATTTTGTCTGCATGTACTTTAACTAACATTGTAAAATAAAGTATTTAGAATAAATAAACCAGCATGTTTTTCTAAGCATAACATATAGAAAGTAATTGACCATACCTGAGATCCTCCAAAGCAGGCCACCCAGAGATTTCCATCAGTGTCAATGGTCATGCCATCAGGATGTCCTGTGACATTGTGGCCAGTGAAATCAAAGGCAGGACGCCTGTTACCTGTTGATGTGTTAGATGAAGCAATCAATATGTCAGCAGGACTTTTAAAATATAGCTTAAAAAATCCCTGAGTATTTATCTACAAAATTATAAACTGTTTTTGATTGACTTCAGTGATATGTATATAGTTATAATGGGAAGCAATGAGGTAATTTGCATGATTCTAATAATTGCCTCCCTGAGAGCCATAGAGGGTTTCTTCTACGTTGATGCTCTTCAGTGACTAAAGTTTCTCTGTCATTCCAGGTAGCATCATTATGTGTCATTCTTGACCATAGGATGCTATCTTAAATAGCAATAAAACTGTCGTCAACTGAAGAAATTTAACATGAGAGGTATCCAGACAATCTACAGATGTCAACATGAAGCACCGTAGAAGCCTTCAAGAGGACATCTGCCAAGATGCTTGTGCACACATTTGTATATGCAGATTAGCGTGTATGCATGGATATGAAACTTTTAAAAAATGAGGCATTGGACTTGATGTAAATCTGATGCATGTTTGCAATTTAATCCATAAAGCCTGGGTTTTTTCAGTTCAACTGCCATTCTATGGCATTAATTGTTCTGCTTAAATGGATATTCATCTTGTTCCTCTTCAGTCCCCAATACAAATATGGTATTTTGCTCCATTTCCTAAAAATCTCTTACCCCTTTGACTTGGAAGTGTAATTCTCTGTCTTGAGTAAATGTTTGCTTCTGACTTTCATATAAAACCTACTCACGACAGAGCATACAATAGAACATCCTCAGAATGTTAACCTTTGCTTATAATTTGATCTGCAACCTAATTTGACCTCATTTATTATTCATGTATCAATAATATGGTGTAAAAAAAGAGTGAATAATAATTGGTGATAGGTAGCATATATTTTTATGCTCAAATGCAGGTTCTAATATAGAAAGTGATCATAGATGAACTGATATTGTCAAATTATGATATATACTTGCGAAGAGATAAAAATTGCAAAGTTATTAAATCTAAATGTGTCTTATAGTGTTACTATAAACTTAAATCCTTTTTTTTTGGTATGTCCATGGAAAGAATTTACATTTGGATTAATTATAGTAATAGTTAATATGTTATAAATCTTACGTTTAACTTGCTTATCTATCGCATGAACGGAAATATGGGAAAAACAGGAATAACTTGGTTAGGTGAATGCACTGCAAGTAAACAGTGAGAAACTACAATGCTATTTCATGTCATAATTGTACCTCTTACTCACTTATTTCACCAGTGACGATATCAAAGTCTAATGCATCAACTCTGTCCGTGCCTGTATCAATGTAGTACATGGTGGAGTTATCAGATGTCCAGACGAGGCCATTTGAGATGTCCACTCCTGTCAGATGCATCTTCACATTTATTCCTCCCTTGGGTGAGCTCTCAAAGGAGTAGAGGGAGCCTTGGCGTGGAACCACATGGCCCACCTCTGGCTCTGGTCCCATTGTTCCTGGAAACCACAACAATGATTCACTAGCCACTGGGTTAACGTCATTTGTTGCCTTAAGCATATTCATCAGGAGGAGAAGAGATTTAGAAACCTGATTAAGTAAGGTGATATAGGAATTTCAAGAGGCCTCCTAAGAAACTACGCAATGTGTACCATTTTTTGTGTTGATACTAGGAAATTTTTGTAGGCTGTTAGGCCACCATAGTGAAATATTTGTTGGAATGCCATGCTTGGCTGGCAAGTTATGGGGTGATGAAATGATGTGCACTGTTGCATAACTGTAGCTGCATTATCCCTTAAGAAATATAAGTTACAGGTTTAACTTTGTGGAATTCCTTCATGATGAGGGCAAAAGAGAAACTTTACACTTCTAAAATAAAGATTTAGTATTTCACGACCATGGTTTCGATGCTGTGCATCATCATCAGGATCATACCTGATGATAATGCACAGCATCGAAGCCATGGTCGTAGAACATTCAAAGTGTGTGGAAGTGTAAAGTTTCTCTTTTACCATCCCTTAAGAACTTCAAAATGTGACAGGAGTGTTCTTCAGAGCTACCAATTTTCACTTCAGGTAATTGTGAGTTACATAAATAATGGGAATTATTGTTAATCTTCTGAAAGATTGTACCAAAAGTAAGTTATGTAAGGTTTTGAGAGAAACGCAGTGGATAGGATCCTAGGTGGCTAGTTAAACTATAGTGTGAAGGCAAGATATTTACTGCTAATATGGATGGTTCTTCAATGTTTTCTATGGGTGTATGATGGATAGGTGTGTGGATAAGGTAGATAAATGATTAAGTAAATACACCCAGTCTCCTCTATGCCATTGATGTGGTATTGCTGGCTGGGAGTCCAACAGGGAGCTCTGGATAGCTTCAGTGAGATAAGAGTGAGATTGAAATTAGGGCCAAATACATCCAAAAATAAATAGTCATTTTTGATAAGATAAAAATACTGAATACATAATGAGTGTATGCAAAAAAATTGAACCAATGGATGATTTTGTAAAACTTGTTTGATCATTTGTGAAAAATGGTAGGCTTACGAGATAAAAAAAGGTGTGCAGATGTCAGCAGAAAGTTTCTTAGCTTGTGGCTCACATAAAAAAATGAATGTTTGTTTAAGGTGACAAAAATGGTATTGAATAAAACTGTACTCGCTACATTATTTGTGGAAGTTTTGTATATGCCAGAATGAACATAAATGACAAATGAATGTGGTGGGTTGAAAGTCCTTGAGTAATATTTGTGGTAAAAATGGGGAATGAGGAAATGAGAGAGAGGGAGGAAATAGTAGGTGACCATTGAATACAGTTTGTATATATCAGGTACGGAGATGTCCTATGTTGATTTGGTCACATTGTGAAGGCAGAATGAAAGTTGAATTATCAAATATATCCGAGAAGAGCAAATAATCTGAGGAGAAGGGAAAGACCAAGAAAGTCATGGGTGAATGCAGCAAAAAAGACTTCAATAATAGTAGCCTCAGGAACAGAAGTGCAAGTCTAAAATATTAGGGAATTGGCTGGGGTGAAATAAGTATGGCAGTATTTTAAATAAACTATTTAAATGGAGTAATTTTCCTGAAATAAACCTCAATCAGGCTTTATTAACATTGCATGCCCCAAAAAGGAATGGTGCGAATATTATATATGTGTTGATTGTGTTGGTGTCCACCTCAAATGCTTTTGTTGGCTTTACTGTCATAGAAGTGCAGTTTTTGAAATGGGAGTCCCTAGGATGTCCCACTAACTTTAATATCAGACTCCTTATTTATACTCCAATTGGGCATAGTATACTGTGACAAAATACATAGTGTGGTTCCTGTTTCACTCACTCGAACAGTGCAGTGTACTTGGATGTCCAGTCTGTGAAGGTGTGGGTGGTAATGTTTGGCCCCTGTAGGCAACGGTTGGGAGTGTGACAGTATTCCTCATGGAAACAATCACAGAGGGAAACGATCTTGTGGCAATGCAAAGAGAAAGTGAGGCTTAAAGGCATAGGAAAGGAACTTCTCATGTTGCCGAGATGGACACACTGTATGGACCTCCTGATTTCAGTCTCACTTAAGAAATACATAAGTGTCACTCATTAAATAAAAATGTTTGTGTGAGCCAATATTACACTATATATCCGTTAATATACCACCCTTTGAATCTGGGCTTAGGAACAAAGCACAACATAGACTCATACTTTAATGAAGTTTGGCATAATCTATGAAGGTTTTCTAATTCCTCTGTGATAATAATACACACATTTTTGACTTGATCAATAAATAAAGATCAAAAACTCACCACCCCAAAGTCTGCCCGATGGATCTACTTTGCCATCATTGAATCTGTTGTCTGGTTTGTCAGAATCTACAGAAGCCATAGGTTTCCCGAAGAGTGGTCCCTCAATGTCCTCTCCACTCCATTCCACCTCGCTGACATTGAGCCCAACCGCAACCAAGAACAACCCAGGCTTTTGCCAGATAGGCACCACAAAGTCCACTGAAGTTCCATCTGCGAATTGAACAAGAATTATGACTGATCATTTTGTAGATCATTACTTCTTAGTTATAGTATCTTTTTTTTAAAGGGTTGGATGAATAGTCACAAAAAGTTCATTCTCTTGCATCAATTGCTGTTTTAATACCAACGTTTAAAATTTATCCAGATAAACTCATCCCTTGCACCAGCCCATTGAAACCCACTCTGTTGGTTTGCCAACTCAGTCTCACCTATGACAGCCTGCGTCTGCTCTCCAGTTGACACTTTGAGTCGGTTGATGCTGTGAGATTTGATGTCTACAAAGTACAAGGCCTGCTCCACATCATCCCAGTGAGGACCCTCTCCCAGGAGCACTGGACTGCTCACCACCATCACTCTCACTCCAGTGGAAGGTAGTGGCCTCTGTGCATGGCCCAGGGCACAGTCTCCACCACTGTATTGATCAATTAATCAATTTATTTTTGTCCAAGGACTGTTGCACAAATATAGGACATTTCAAAGAAAATATACCGCTGCAAATTATAGTAGCATATATTCATCAACAGAGTGGAAAATTAGCTTTAACAGATATTCGCAAAGTTTTTTTAAAATAGTGATAATTCATTAAGATGCCTCACATTTTCAGGTAACTTGTTAAAAAGAATGAGGGGCATTGATGCATTGAAATAAATTGTGTACTAAATGGACAGGTAAAATTCATAAACTAGTTAGATTTGTTGCAATACTAATACATGCGAATGGATTATAATCCATTCTGTATCTGAACAAGTTGCTTTTTAATTTAACTCCAGCTGCATTTACATGTTTCTGACAATATAGCACCTGTCACAGTTTCCACCAAAGACCTACAAGAATAGCATTTTACTCTGCCATTTCTTTTTAAGCAATGAAGAAAGTAGTCGAAAGTGAAAAATAATAAAATAAATGTAATAAGAAATTGTGCAATACTATAACCAACAGTCTCTGCTTGGTATTTATTCCAAAACAATTTGAATTGGGTGTGTAATAAAGAATTCAAGTGATGAAAGAAATCTGGAAAACAGCTCAAACTGGAGTAATGATTATAAGGATAACATCATGTAGTAAAAACGAAATTTTTTGTTGATCAGCTCATTGCAATATTATTAGTGCCAATACATGCATGCATACACACAGATGCCATAGCATGCAATAATTTTATAATTTCCCCATAAATTTGTTTTTATTGGGCAATTTACAAAATACTCCATTATATTTTCATTTACTATAAACTCCATGATATTTTCAAATATTAAATAAAATATTTCACGTTTAAAGCACATCATGGTGTCCATATTAAGCTGCAACCTGTGTCCAAGTCACTTGAGGTGTGGTTTTGAGTCATGAAATGTCAACTCAGAAAACTAACATAATCTTTATAATACAATATAATGATTAATTCTTTCTCTTAGTTTAAAGTAATCATATAGGTAAATGTGCCAATTCTTGGGGAAAATTCTGAAGCACATTAAATTATATATATTTTATTTTTATTTATAAAACTAAAAAAATTAAAGAACTAAATCATCATTAGGGGTTATCAATCTGACAATTTATTTTAGCATCTCTTCATCCCTATGTTTGTCAAAGTCATAATTTCTTCTTAGCTCCTTGCGCATACATATGGCATTATGTTCTAATGATTACGTGTCCTTGACCTTGTTTTGTAATCATTCACTCTTTCTGGTTTCTTCTTCATGGAATGTTGAGAACTACTGATGCACCATGCCTCAGAAAATGTCCATTAAATACTAAATAGTTCAATACTCTTAGGCTATATACATATTGGACCTATAAAAAATAATCAACAAATAAAACTGTTTATATTAGCTATCTGAATGCCTATGACCCTGGGATCAAAGTAATCCTCTGTCTCGTCATCAGTTTTCCCAGGAACTGAACCACCAGAGTTGAGACTTGAACCTGCAACCTTTGGGTTGGCAGTTGAGTATGTTGCCCACCTAATCAATCATTAATGTTACAATGAAAATATCGTATCTAAATATGATTGCTTAATAATCTAAACATCCTTGCTACTTTGAGACTTGCCATGCTTCAAGAATTCATTCACTGTGTAAAAACAATTGGCCAAAAGATTTTGTTTTTATTTCATTTTGAATTAACACTCATCAACACGGTCCATTACCTAATGAAGCAAGATTATGCTGTCTCATGGCATATCCTGCTTTTTCTAGTTTCATATTATGTGTATTTTATAAATTCAATTAAATTTGGTATAAATTCTTTGCTGTACATAATAGCATAAGGCAAATAAATGAACACTAAAAAACATTTTTCAAATTATTGAAGACGTTTCTACAACTAGCTCACTAACATTTTCTAGAAAAATATTTAAAAGAGTGTAATACATAAGTCTCCTCCCTTCACCTATTCCTCAAAGTACTTCATCATTTATTATTTCTCTATTCATCTGAATTTCAGCTCAATGCATTATTATAGATCCCTATTCCTATAGCTTCATGTATTCTGTTTTCCTGCTATGGTCTATGTCTCACAGTTGTAGAGAAGTAGGTACTCTCATGCATAAGTTATCGTGAAACACTTGCTAATATATAGACTGTTATCAACCATTGGCTGTTAATAATTCTGTAAGAAAGCCTTTTTGGCATTCCTTTTCTGCTTAATACATCCTTTTTTTTCTTCTTCCATTTCTGATCTGACTACCTGAACCACAAAACACTTCCATTTGTTCCACTGTGATTTTCCCTAGTCTTTATTTGGAGACTACCTTCCTTAGTTTGATTACAAAGCATTTCTTCGCTCCTTATTCCACTTAAGATTATATTTTTTCATTCCCTTATTATACTTGTTATGTCTTTTCTATTTCTGTAACAATAGCTATTTCATCAAAAAATCTGGCATACATTCATCCTTTTTCTAAATATGTTTACACCTTTCATATTTTCTTTGATCACATTAGTTACTTTCTCAATGTATACATTTAATATCAGGGACATTAATAAGCAGCCCTGCCTTACTTCTTTCCTTGCAATAGCCTCTCTTTTGCTTTTTTCACATCTAAACACTACTGCCCTGCCTTTATAGAAAGGTTGCATCATTCTTCGGTCTTTGTATTCATTCCCATTTCTTTAGTCAAATGAAGCATCACATGCCTGTCATGTTGTAAAAACCTTTATCAATAACAATATCCAAAAAAGATTGTTTCATATTTCTTTGGAGTGGCACAACCAGGGTAATAGAGTTGGGGTGAGGAGGAGCAAATAAAACTGGTGTTATGCAGCCAATATGATGCACTACTCCAATATGCTGGAACTATAACCTGTTAAAAATTCCATGATGATACCCAAGATTCATTTAATTAATGATTCTTTCGTAATGAAAGTGTCTTCTTTCTTCCATCTATTTTATTTAATTACAATAGTTTAAGAAAATGAGCTGTAGTTTACATGAAAAATTATCAACTTTGAAAAGTTTCCATAAAATACAGTTCATCGACCATTGGAATATGTTGCCAATATTTGACTTTATTGGACAGACAGTACTGCCAAATGAATAGTTCCTTTTTTATTTGTCTATATCCAAATAAAAATATTTTTTACCATTGCAAAGGATTAACATTCATTTTTTGGATGCAACTCTCAAAAGTAATGATAAAAAAATGCCAATTTGAGGTACATTGGAAACCAACAGCCAAAGACCATATTTTTCCAGTGGACCAAATGCATGCCTTTCCTCAGAAGCTACTGGTCTTTTGCAGTTTACTAAACAGATTAATAACAATTCCCCTCCCACAAAGTGCCTATGAAAGAGATGTCAAACATCCTAGAAGTATTTCAACAGCAAGAGGCTCTAGCACCTCTCTTTTATATATGTTATTGTTTCAAAAAGTCTACATAGATTTAGTCCATTTATGGAAACACCTCACAGCCCAAACTTCCTTGACAAACCAATCTAAATATTCAAGATTACCATTCCTAGGGAAAGTTACTTACAAATTTATATGCCTTTTTTCCCAGAAAAAAATTCAAAATGTCCTTTTATTCTCCCATAGCCCTATCAAAACCAATGCTAAAGATAAGGTTGAGAATACAAAGAAAGGTAAAGTGTAAGTTCCATTTGATTGTGCAAATCTATCATTTTTCTATATCGTTGGATGGGGAGAAGTTTTAATATTAGGATCCAAGAGCCTGCACAAAAGGTGAGGTCGGGTACATCGTCAACACTTTCGATGAGGCACCTGACCAAGTCTTCACATTCAATCAAGTTTGTTTCTGATAGTGAATCTAAAGGATTGATGTGCTGGGACAATTGTAAATCTACGTGAGGAAAAAGACGGAAATTTTTGAATGACTTGGCATTTGTTAATTATTCTCCCATCTCGGCACTAACCTTGCATACCTCTACATTCTGACAGCAATGACACCAACACAATAAACTGACACCATTTCTACCCACAACACCTACCCCAAACCTGCCCATCCCTCACTAAAATCAACCCACCCATACATACCCATCCCAATTTTGTGCTATATATTATTACTATCACGTAATCTACCGGTTAGGGTAGGATTTTGGATGGACACAACCACCAAATAAATATTTTGTGACTCCTAACAAAACGCAATCCAGCAACCTACTCTACATCAAGTCCTTCTTCATTTCCGTTTACTTCCTTCCTCCCTTCACCAACATCCCTATCCTGTTCCTGCCCTTTCATCGTTTGCCTAATATTCTCCCCTCCATTACAGTGTTCAACATCCCACTGCCGATCAATACATCCTTCATCCACTTTCCCTGCCTCCATAGGATTTCTCCCAAAAAACTCCGCTCTTCACCCACCATACCAAGTACTTCCTCATTTGTTTTATTCTCTGTCCATTTCACCTTCTCCATCCTTTTCCACACCCATATTTCAAAAGCCTCCAATCTACATCCATCCTCCTGCTTTAGTGACCATGCTTCCATGCCATACATAACTATAGTCCTTATCAAAGTTTTGACAAGTCTTTTCTTAATATCCTTACTCAACGTCCCTGTCATCAACTCCCTCCTTCTTGTGAAAGCCTCTTTGCCTAGAGCAATTCTTCTCCTTACATCCCTACTACTTTGACTGTGTTGGCCCAAAACACTTCCAAGATATGTAAACTGTTCTCCCTGCTCTATTTTTTGCCCTAATATTTTAATGTTTACCTTAGCCTTTTTCTTTTTGGAAAATGGCATAACCTTTGCTTTATTTATATTGATTCTCATCCTGTATCTATTCCTCTCAATTTCCAATTCACTCAGCAATGCTTGCAACCCTTTGGCTGACTGACAAACTAGAGCTTGGTCATCAGGAAACTTAACTGATTTTAAACATTCCCCTCTGACTTATTTACTTCAATCTGGATTTTTAAACTTGTATTGTACTTGTGGTGATTCGCAAGCACTGAAATGAATTGTATAGGATACATTACTTTGGAAAATTATAATATTATCACTTCAAAATGTTTAATTTCAATGAATCAGCCATTGGAGTGAGGTATGAATTGTGGGTAGAGATGATGTCAATTGCTGTGAGAAGGATGTTGCTGTCAAAATTTGATGGTTTGGAAGTTTAGTGCCAAGAAGGAAGAATGATTGACAAATACTTATAAGATGCATAAAAAATGTTCGGACAGAACATTTTCTGTTGTCATCCATGATTATGGTCTCGATAAGATCTGGTATTCTTATTCTTACTAGATGGCATATGTGATAGAAATAGAAATTTCTTTTGACTAACTGGAACTTTTAGACTCATTTCAGTAATCAATAGAAATGGTGTAGTTACAGTATTATAGTACAAAACATCTTTTTGTTTCCACATTAACAGACTTTTATCAGAAATTATATTATACAAAGAAAAAACAAGGTAAAACATTAAAATTCAACAAATTCAGCACAACACACACACACACACATATGTGAGTCTGAAGTCCTAAATGGTAGTAATTGGAGCACTTTCCACGATATCCTAACTATAGCCCCATCTTATTGAATTCAAGTTGCTTCAACTGGTACTCCATCAAAATGGCCAGTATTTCCTTTTTGGCATGAAGAAAAAGAGAATCATTCGTAATATCCCTCAGTTCACTGGCCAAGTACTTTCCAAAGATGTCATATTTGTCCTCATAGCCCCTTTGACTGTTGGATGTGACATTACTTTGTCCAATGTGATAGGAGTTATCAAAGTCTCGTCTGTCAAAAACTGCCCTTTGCCTTTTTACAGTGAAGCAGTTGATGTCTTCCTCTTCTGCAACACTATAGTCTTCCATTTCTATATGCCTGCAAGTGGCACTGTCCTGACTCTCTTCACGCTGAAAATGAGATGCAGAATGTTTTAAGTATACAAACTATAGCTAAAAACTGTAGAAATATAAATAATAAAATTTATAAGAGCATTCATTATCAACAGAAAACACAGTGATATCAGGGATGAATGTAGAACCAGTGTGGGAGGAAACACAACAGATAGAAAATGTGTGAGTTTTAAAACTCACTGGCTATAAAACCAATTTACTATAAATGACAAAAAATAAGCGAATACATAAAACTGTGAATACTTGCTGTGGTTTGGACCTCCATGAGATAATATATTCAGGGGGCTACCAGTACATTGCTAAGCATATTTGAGGACTTCTCCATTCTTACCTATTATCAGCACTATTACTTTTGGACTCCCTAATAACATTTCTCATTTGGGACATACACATTTTCATATTCCTTGGACAAGGGCCCTCTCATGACTTTTCTCTACATAACTTTCTTTACATAACTTCCCATAACCTTTCTTTGCAAAATAACTGCGTAACAAGATTGGTTTTCTAAGAACTCCTAAGTGCAATATCTTTCCGAGTAGCACATAACACAAGGTACAAAGCACTATTTGAAATTAGACATCATGCAAAAAACTACACTTACTACTTGCCTATTAACCAGATTATGAGAGATGTGCCAACAGTTGTGATTATATTGACTTACTTTCTATCTCACCAGGATCCCTTAGAAAAATGTTATCAAAAATATCTGAAGAATTTTAGAATGCTGATTACTGCTATTTGGTATCTGTACATGTCAATGAGTTGTTCCTAATGCCCATTGGGAAAATTTTCCCAATTGATGCCACAAAGTCTAGTTAATGACTACTACTAACATTAATCATTTTGTACTGTCATCTGGCCTGTAACAAATACAATATTTCTAATATTGCTTCCATTTTTTAATTTGAATATTATTTAATATTGATATTTTGCCTACTTTAATTAATTGAAATGTAATGAAATAATTGACTTTGTAATTCCACACACTTTATTTTAAAAAACACACGACCCAGGTTTCGATGTTGAACATCATCATCAGGTGATGATGACGTTCAACGTCGAAACCTGGGTCGTGTGTTTTTTAAAATAAAGTGTGTGGAATTACAAAGTCAATTATTTCATTACATTTCAATATGGTAAGCAAATTCCATAAAGCTACGCCTGAGACAACAAATTTTACTTTAATTAACCTAACTAGGCATGTTTGCATACCTGTATACCATCTGAAAATGTCTTTCCTGTATTGCTAATCAAAATTCTTCTTTAATTTTAAATTATATTTTAATTCTCATGAAGGAGTCTTTAACTTTCTGCAATTTACACCCATTTGTAATGCTTCTTATACTTGTGGAACCAATATATGTTTTTTGCCTTTCTTTGTGTAAAAGGGTTATTCCCGTTTAATATATAAATGAGTCATTCCCTTCTATTGAGCCCTCAATAAATCCTTTCTGTCTTCATATGGCTCACCTCACACTGACTCTTAATCTGCATACCTAAGTCACAAATTAACATGATAATGAGGGGGAACCTTTTCCTATGTCACCAGTGATTTCCTGTATAGCTTCTACTTTGGCTGAAGTTACAAGTTATGATTTCTACCGCCTGTTGAAATGGAGGCAACTTTTGAATGCAGAATAGAAGATCACTGTATTTGTCTTGGAAAAAGTTTTGGCAACAAAGTTTTTCCTTTTCAAAAATCTTCACTGAACTAATAATCATTATTAATTCATTGAACTAATCAGTCTTATTTGTTGGTATATCTTTAACAACTGAAAAGATTCATTTAGCCTGAGCCCACTGTTTGGAGAGAGATGTCAGAAACTGCCAAAGGTGCTACTGCTGCTGATGTTGGGTCGCTGCAGCTCATGTTGATGTCAGAACTAGAACTGATTGACCCCTCTACTTGACCCTGCCTCTGCTAATCTGATTATTGATTCACTATTTCATGTGCACATCTTTGATTTCCACAACATTACCTTATCAATATATCTTGTGGAATGTTGAGCATACCTCTCTGTGGTGTTTCCTTACAAGTTATTATCCCAATAAACCCAGCATTACTATGTGTCTTAAAATACATTTCCGTAGAGTCTAGTTGTTTTTTCTCATCAATGTTTTTAATTGTACCTCTTGCATGGAATTTCTTCCTCATTCACTCAATCTTCTCCATCCCTTCCTCTTCCCTGGGTCTCATCACACCTTCACATTCATCCCTTCCCATTCCCATGACTGCCCCAATACTCATGTTTCACATCTCCAGAAAGGCATTCTCATCACATATACCTTTCAATGAAATACTTCAAAAACCCTCTGGCTTGATATATTTCTTTAAAAGAAAAAATCTCTTTGCTCTCTCTCTGAATAATTTTTTCTCTGCGGTTTCAGTGCTTTCGCGTTAAGAAGTCGGGAATCGTTCTCTAGAGGAAATAATCCTGCTCTCCATTAATGTGAAAATTTAAAAAATCATCAAATGAATAGCAACAGAAATGGTTAGTCTTACTGAAAAGATAATAAGTCCATCAAGAAATTAGAAAAAGACAGAATGGAAATAAATAAATCATTGAAAAAGTTGCACAAAATATGAGATCTCATCAGCAGTGGAGAACAGGACAATGACCCATGCACCTTAAGTGTTCTAGAATGTTTTCTCAGTAATTTGCAACCATAAGTGTTGCAGTTTATACACAGGATCTGTGCCAGGCTATCCAATTTTTGAAAGAAAATTTTCTTCTCTCCAATGGAATTTAGGGACCAAGTACTTTGGTGTACAGATGACAGGACTACTGGCCAGATGGCCTAGGTTTGATTCCTAGTGGTATTGCTGTGGTACCCTACAGCTTCCAGGAACTGGCCCCAGATATTACCCTGAAGCGTGATTATCATGAACTGAGTCATTTGAAATCAATATAATATTTTGTCAACATTTATAATCAGCACACGCTATCCTCAAGTCTTTACTTTACCTCTTATTAAGAGTAACTCATGTAAGAAGAGCTATCACTCATATCATCTAATAATATGTGCCTAATAACTAGTATTTTCAATCTTTGATTTGGTTAAATAGGGACAACTGCAGCTTTGTAAATAACTAGGCACGCGTAATGCCTCTGAACCTCACAATATGCATCAACTGGGTGTTTTCTGGATGTTTTCATTGCTGTGAAATGTTCCATGGCCAATATACATGTATGGGTGTGGATCACCGTTATGAGTAATTGTGCATGTGCAGAATTATGTACATATTTAACATATGAATCATTTAAAACCGTAAGTCAGCCAAATATTATATTATATATTCTGTACCTAACTTCCCTTCATAAGCCAGCAAGAATTATACCAAAGATCACTATCACATTAATTTAGGTTTTAAAGTCAAGAACGAATGGCAACAAAAAATGAATGTACCTGCTGGATTCCTGGATGATATGAATTGTGCTCAGATGATTCTATTTCAGCATCAGCTTCATCCTGGAAGCAAATTCATAGTACTTAATGTTCATTAGGTTTAAACAGAATAAGGTCACAATTAGGCTTTATCTGTATTTCTCAGAGAGTAACAGTAAGCAGTATTTCAAACTTTTAATTTCAACATGACACCAACTAAATTATTTACTGTAATTGTTGGCAGTGGTTGTATGTACTATGACTTAAGTCCTAGAACTCCATAATTTAGATTCAAAGAGAAATTGAAAATTCAGATGCTGTTTCTACTTTAGCCCTCCCTTATTTTGTCACTTAGAAAGAGGTATCTTGGGAGAGGTGATTTGAAGGATTTTCTCTTATATTTTCCCCTTATCTCATAAAATAAATATACGAATCAGAATGAAAATACCACTCAGTCAATTGCAATTTCCCCACATCCACCCCATTCCCTGTACAAAGCTATCTTTCAACAAGTGAGGCATCACCAGTGTAGACATAATGCACTCATGCAATTAAATGAAAACAGGCTCATACTTCCAGCTGGTTCGTATTTTTAAATGTTGAGATACTTTTATATTTGCCGTACACCTTAGGTACAAGGCTACATTAAATGGAGCTCATCACCAATTATGTGATATGTATGGCAAGCCACAAGGAGGGGTGACCTTGATGTCAATTTTAAAATGAAAGTCCTCTCCTTGAGAAATATTTGCTGTTGTTGCCACTAATTGCCAGCATCAGTACCAAAATTGAATGATACTTTGCTCAACCCTGATCTGAATATCTGTTCATTGGTCAGCACCTTAATAGATTTAATTAAAAAAGTCAATTTGGATTTCCCTGGGGGAAGCTTGAACTAATGCCTCTTTAGTTTTCCCTGTCGGTTATTATCCTTATATATGATTCATCAATCATTTTTGCCTATAGATATCTCCAATGAGTATATGGAGAATGGATCAATAACCACTAAAATAAAGTATGGAAAAGGATTGCCTCTAAGGCCATAATCTTTGTCTTCACAAAGTACGGAACATCTATGCCCAGCTGAAATCAATGTTGAATGTCAAGGATTCTTGTTGATGTGAAACATTTTTCTCATACTAAACCTACTAACCAGGTCAAGACATCTATGCCCCCTGCAATTAATTATGAATGTCAGTGGTTCTTGATGCTACACATTGGGTCAGGCTTAGGGGGTTAGGAGGGGGCAACTGGTTCCCTCCAATTCTTATAGCACTGGGCTTACTATGGGACCATGATTACAGTTCTTGTACAAAGAATTTTTAGAAGTGTGTCGAGTGATGGACTGGGTGAGAGAATGGTATTCTCTCCTGAAGGCCTATCTTTCCTCTTGTCATAGAAAAAAATTATGGGCGGGTGCTTTAGCTCTCTCAGGTATTTCATCTCTTTTCTCCTGTTTTCTTGAAGAAAACAAGTACAGAGCTGGCTGATGGGTTACCAGGGCCTAAGAAAAAAGCTATTGATTGTGACCCAAAATTTCTCCTTACTAGTTCACTGGCAAAACCAGTACAAATGGAACAAATAATTAAAGTTTTTGTGACATAGATTTACAATTGTTATCAATGGGTTTATATCAGTTCGAAAATATCAATAGGTATCAAATAAAAATATTTAGACGATTGATAAATCTATGAAACATCAGCAATACTGCTGTTACATTTTCTTGGAAATTTGTACATGTGGCGAACCTCTGAGCATCGGACCTCAGTCTGAGACCTAATTAACCAAAGCCTGAGGTGACTCTGAATAAATCATAAAGGGGAGCTCTGAAATACTACCAGAGAAAACAATAGTACATGTTGAACTTTTATAAAATCTATTTTGGTACATCAATGTGCCTATACAACAATACACTAACAACAATTACCTACCTCCTTGAATGAACACGATGAACTGCTGTTGAAAGATACTTGATTATTGCCCTGAAATGATTGAACCCACAATGTTATTCAGGAATGTACATTTCGACATTTATATGTAACATCTAGCGTGTAAAATAAAATAGCTTCCTCCTACCTTGTAATTTGAATGTGCTGATGATTTCCTTGGAGTGATGTGGTCCCTAAGAAATTGCAGCTGGTTGAAACACCAGAGCTTCGGCTGATAGATTGGACCCCCGCTGGCCTTCCTGCTCGCCTCCATCTTGTTCACTTCGCTCTGATATTGCGTCCTCAGACCATTGATCTTCACCCTCACTTCATCCTCTGTGGTGGGCCCTCGCACCTCCAATAACCCGGTCGCTATTTCGGCCAGGCACTTCTGGCGTTTGTTTCTATCATAGTAATCTGGACTGTTGGTTTTGTACAGGGAGGGTCGGTGGAAGTACATATCAATGAGCAGGGAAGCAGCTTCACGAGTCCACGCCATGTTTGTATTCGCCGCCTTTTCCCCCCTCCTTCTCCGGCGTGGTGCAATTTTCTGTCGCTAGGGGAGCTGTTTACCGTTTCTATCGAGCGCTTTCCACTTGGATCCAATATTTTGGGAAAATGCTTCTACGACCGTCCACGGCCTCACTTCAATTCCGGGGAATCCAACTTGATCACTGGCGGTAATAGTTGGAAACAAGTAATTGGATCCAACTTGGAGGCGGACGTATTCAACGCTACAGAAGGATTTACTGTCGAACGCTGTCCGTCCCGCACGAATGTTGGGAGTATTGGACGTGGATGCTTAGGACATTAGCGCATGCGCGAGTGTTTTTTTTTAATTCAACCCTTTTCCTCTAAATGGATTATGTCGAGTGCATTTTTTTAAATTATGGAAAATATTTTTGAAATTTTCGATGTCACTCGCGTCTATAATTATTGCATAAAATCATCGACAGTGCTATATTTACGGCTTTACACATCCGCATTATATATCTGTCCTCTTTGGACTATTGATTGGAGAGGGACTATCCGTGCAAGGATATTGTGTCATATGCGAGCGAAATATGAAGTTCGCTACACTTGAAAGTTATAGTACAAATATAGAGAGTAGTCGCGTCAGTGTTGGAGGAAGAACAAAGCAACAGGTTTCATGATATAACATTTCTTCGGGTACCCCGAACTTCCCGGCTACGCCTAATGGATTTCATGTTTACCTGTGGGTTTATTTTGTCTCATTAGTTCGTTTATTTAGAATTTGAACAGGCTGACGGAGAGGAAATCGGATAGGTGCTAATTAATGCTTGTGTGCTAACGATGACGACTTTTCACATGTCCGCCTTTGCGCAGGCCAGAGTATGGTTTAAGGAGGCCTCAATCTCGCTTGTTTACATGACTATATCCCTGTAATGTTTTACTTTCTAGCGGAAAACTAAATATGAAGGTGAAATGACGGCGGTACATGTCAATGACAGCACTATCTTTTAGTGATTTTAAAGTTACAATCTACCAGATAGTTGGGAGTACCTAGTACCTCGGTCTATAGGTGCCCGACGGATGATACTTTTGATGAAAGGATCTAAACTAAAAACTTTTGAATTAAACTGACTGAGTTTTAAATATTTTGTCACACTAGATGAGGGAAGGAGTTGTGCGAAATACGCCAAAATTCTGAAACATAATGCACAACGAAATGGCTTTGCGCGATGTTGTGTGACATGATTGTGATTCGTATATCGAAGCACGTTGTGTATACGACCGTATCAAAGTTAAGTATAACATAATCAATAGTGACGACTGTGACTTTGCATCCAGGTTCATGCTGCTGCAAATGCTGGAAGGAATTTCCATGAGGTGGCCGTTGAGTCCAATCACGATTGCCAAAGAGAGGGGATGTGTTGCCAGGGACATGATCTGTCCATATCCTTCTTGATCGTGGATCGAAAGGAAAATTGCAAAAAGATCGATACCAATTAAAACTATGAGCAAGGACGTTATTTCTTTTTCCACCTTGGACCGAGATTTTTAAGGAGATCTTGTAGAGTACCGCAAGATGACCCCCCTACTAATTCCTTGGAAAAGGCTATTTTCCAAGCATTTCGTTTCCACGCATAGTTTTTACTTTAATACGAAAATTTTGAAGTTAGGGAAGAGGGGACTATTGTCCTACCCAGCCCTTCCTAAATGCTACTTCTGACTATGACAGAATTATATAAAAATGCCATCTTTTCGGGATATAAACAAGATCCACTTTTCATGACTGCCATACCAAATCGCTTTAAAATTTTGAAGATAGTTGACCCGCCACTGGAAACTCCAATGAGATCTGGTCCTATGACCCCTCCGAAAACATGGCATTTAAACGACCAAGATCCTTCCCATAGATGAACCTTCGATTCCTTAGATGAACCCTTTCCCCGCCTTTTCTCTGTCCATCGTTCATACGTATATCTCTACTGGAACTCATTTCACCTCAAAACCATTTCATGCACTCTGATCCCCAAACACAGTCCCTTTCTACGATTTTAATGATCCTGTAAACGAACGTTGGCTGGAAAACAAGGGATTTTACCCACGACTTCAGCCGTTAGCGTCAAGTTGCCATAATTTCGCCGTCCGTAGTTGCGCTACCAATTTGAACGGCTGCAGCACGAGTCAAGTGAATTCAGCTTAAACGGCAACGCTAAACGAGGGGGGAACCAAAAGTAACGGGAATTGGGTTACGGTGGGGAGCGAGAGTGGGGGAAACCTTTTTCGGCCGTTCGTACGTCAGGCTCACGCCACCTGCGTCAGTATGCGCAGCGCCGTCGCTGTTATTGGATCGGTCCGTCCGTGAGAGCTGTTTCAGTGAAACAACTTTTTTCATTTCGGCGACAAACGTGACGGCGGATTATCAAGAGCAACGCGCTGCAGTGAAATTTTGTTTCCTGCTGGAGAAATCGGCCTCGGAAATTATTGTAATGCTCAAGACTGCTTAAGGGGAAGCTGCCCTGAGCAAAACCATTCTACGAGCGGTTTACAGGTTTTAAAAATGGTGAAATGTCAATTGAATACCGACCCCGTTCAGGCCGCCCTTCAACATCAAGAACTGACGAAAACGTCGGCAAAATCAATTCCCTCATTCGTGAAGACCGTCGCAGAACCATTGATCAACTCTCTGTAATGTCTGGAGGGTTATGGAGTTCAATCCAGAGGATTCTAGCGCAGATCTTTGGCACACAGGCGACTGGTTCTTCCATCATGACAACGCGCCGGCTCATACCGCCCTCTCCGGGATGCAGTTTTTGAAAAAAGCGGCATGACATCGATTGTCCATCCCTCCTACTCATCGCATTTAGCTCCGTGTGACTTCTCTTTGTTCCCCAGACTCAAAATGGACACGAAAGGAAAGCGTTTTGACACTGGAGGAGGTAAAACAAAAATCGCTAGAAGGCCTAAAGGACATCCCGATAAATGAATTTCAGAAATGTTTCGAACAATGAAAGCGTCGTTTGGAGAAGTGCATTTTAGTCAATGGGGAATACTTGGAAGGTGAACAAAATGTAATGTAAATATATTGAGAACTAAAGAATCTATAACAATATTCTTGCTATTTTTGGAGCCCCCTTCGTATGGCACGTCACAATATGATTTTGCATTGTTTCTGTTTATGAGTATTTAATTTCAAATTACGTATATATTTAGAAATACACATTATCAATGCAAACTTCCATATTGCATTTTAAGCACGAGTATCTATTGAATTATAGGGAATTGCTGGCCTTCCTGTTTTACTTATATTATCTTTCACTTGAACCTCTTTTATTTATTTAGAAAAGTTCAACCAGTAGCACTCTTTGAATCGTGTTAGCGAGGCATCTGTCTTTGCGTGGCCATTCTCCGCCAAGTAACCCGCATTTCTGAAGTCCTCGGTCATCATAGCTCAATGGAAGTATTGACATTAAAATCAACTGTCGCCAGCGCAGTACTTCTATTTATTTTTAACGGAAAAGAGTGCGAAAGCATATACATTCAGATGTAGCACCGCATGAAAATGAAAGAATTGCGTTGAAAATGTTTTGATTTGAGTAAAATATGGCTAGAGTTTGACAAAATACCAATTTTGAAAGGCTTTATCTCATAATTTGGTTGAAAATTTAGAGAAGGCCCTTGAAAGATAATTTTGAGTGACTTATTGCTTCATCGTTTTTTCTTCTCGCGTTTTACTTCTTATTTCTCTCTACGTGTCTGTAACGTGATCGGCCGGAATTATCTACGCAAAAAATACCGTAAGAAAGGCATCAGAGCGGATCCCCTTTTCTGAATAAATGTTGTGACGTGCAGAAAAATAAATGACTGATGGGAATGTCGGTATGGAACACATTGAAACTTGCAGCATGTTAGCATTTGTTTCAGCTAATTTAAGATGCGAAGCTGAGTCGGTAGAAATTCTACCCTAAATTGTCAAGATAGCAGTTCTCTTCAATTTTATCTTTAAGACGGAGCCAAGGCTTTGGTTGAAATTGAGTGAATCTGTTGTCTTCGGATTCGAGAAAAAGTGATTTGGCAAAGTCTCGACTTTGAGAAAACTCATGTAAAGGAATTATTAGAATTTAATACAGGATTTGCTCGGTTTTATCTTTTTAAATATAAATATCAAAATAAGTCAGCACAGGTTGGTTGAAAATTCATGCACTTTTACCTAATTGCTATCAATTCATGAAATGAATCATTCTTTTCAATTTCTTAAAATTCATTCAATAGGGTTGCGCCACGGATCAAATGACTAGCACATAGAATGGAATTAATCAATTTTATAATTTCCTTCCCGATTAAAAAATTAATGACCGCGACACAATTGCGTCGTGTCCATTATTATTTAAAGAGTGCACTGTTGCCCAATCAACGGAATTATGGAGCACATATGTTGGCCACAACAACGCAAACCTATTTAAACAATTTCAAAGTAATTGCAATAACTATTGACGGTGATGTAACTTTGATTGAAAAGAAATATTGCATAACGGTGATAATATACTTTAAACTTTCAGGTTTCACTTTGTGGAATTGTTTGATGTCCATATTAAATGAGTAAGTAATTTTCCACAGACTTAAGTGAAAATGGAAAATCACAAATTCATTTAACAGTAATAATAATCAGAGTGGCGGTATCAGGCCATCGATTGCGTAAATCCAAATCTTTCAGATTATTCCCAAGGTGGACACTGGGCACAAAAATGATCACTGATTTTCAGTGCGATATCTTTCAGATATATTTCAGTGTGATAGTCTTATCGTTGAGTTTCTGGGCTTAATTATCATTTTGTCTGAAAACATTAGCCTCACACAGCTTATAAACACAATGCAATAAATATTTGATTGAGCTTCAACGAAATTCCAACGCGAAAATTATAAGAATAACAATGTTTCTCCAACTTTTTTAACCTGTCTAAGATCAGAGGGTCCTCAAAATAGGCATCCGTGTCAGCGATGATCTCTTCGTTCGACGTAAATCGTTTTCCGCCGAGAATTCTTTTTTAAGTTTAGAAATTAAAAAAAAGACACTGAAGTCCAAATCTGGTGAATACGGTGGATGATGTAATATTTATAACTTTAATTCCACAATATTCGCCATCGAAACTGCGTAGGTGCGCACCCAGGTATTGTCGTTTATCTTGCCTCCTTCGCTCAACTTATACAATAACCACGCATAATACTCTCATTATATCGGTTGACCTATTTGAAAGAAATTAAGAAATTAATATAGATGATGATGACCATTACCTTGTCAGCCAATTTCACCGTCTTCGCATTCCTCGAAGCCGAATCGCCTTTAGAAACCCACTGTTTCAACTACGTGTATATATATATATATATATATATATATATATATATATATATATATATATATATATATATTTATATAAAATTATATATATATATATATATATATATATATATATATATATATATATATATTTATATAAAATTATATATATATATATATATATATATATATATATATATATATATATATATATCTGTGTGTGCGTGTCTGTAGTGTGTGTAATGTATATGAAGTTAGCTCTTCCTTCCTTCCTTCTCTTCCTTGAGAAAGGAATGGTCTACCGAAAATTCGAAAACTTGTGAGTTTCTTTTGTTGATAAAAATTTTTTTTTCAAAAAATTAACAAATGCTCTTTTGGCAGAAGTAGTAGTATTGAATTTTAAAATCAATCGATTATTTTCAGTAGGGATTAGTAATTTTACTTTTAAGGAGCTTCGACGACTGATCTACTCTCGCATTACAAATACATTTCCTCAGCGGAGATATGCCATCAGTATATAAAACACACAATGCAAACGAAAAATGGAAGAAAACAGAAGCCAAAATAAACAAAAAAGTAATACAAGGATAGAACCTCTCGCCAGCAATATTCAACGTATACCGGAAGAGGCAATAAACTAAACACAAGAATCAAGGGTATCAATGGAATCAAGGTAGACGGAGAAGAAATCAACATGCGCCGGTTTGCAGATTGCATACATCGTGGTAGTGGCGAAAACGCGAAAGGACCTGCAAGCAACTCTAAGTGCTATGGATCAATTACTAGAGTAATATAATATGAACATCAACAAGAAGAAAGCTAAAATCCTTGTGTGTGGAAGAGAGAAGCCGAATGCAGATATCACAATTCGAGGGGTGAAACTAGAGCAAGTGGAATCCTTCATGTACCTGGGCAGCAGCATAACATGGGACTGAAGAGGTTCGACCGAAATCAACCGAAGAATAATCCAAGCTAAGAATACATTCATGAAGAAGAGGCAATTACTATGGTCAAAGACCCCAAGACTCGAAACAAGGAAGGAGTTCGTCTAGGCTTTCGTGTGGAGCATGGCGCTCTATAGTTCCGAGACTTGGAACATTGGAAAAGTGGACCAGCGAAGAATAGAAGCCTTTGAAACATGGTGCTGGAGGACAATGCTAAAGATTAAATGGACAGACAAAGTAAGGGACGAGGAAGTATATAGAACAGCAGAAGGGGATAAGACCAAATGAAGAACTCTACGGCAAAGAAGAAATAAATGGATTGGACACACATCGAGGCACATTGGATTAATTAGGAATATAATATAAGGAAAAATAGAAGGGAATATTACACGAGGAAGACCAAGACACATGTGCATAGGACAAATAATGAAGGACATAAAACAGAGAAGGTGTCAGGGATTGAGGGATTTGACATTAAATAGAGTAGAATGGAGGGCTGCAGTAAACCAATCCTAGGATTTAAATTCTGATTACGATACAAAACACAGAGTATGTGATTAATATTACATTTTAATTCATCTTCCTCTACTGTGATACGTCATCTATATTTCCGATTGTCGCGATCTGCATTGACTGTTTGGCCTTTAAGTCGTTCCAACATGCGAATGGGAACTATCAGAACGACTTCAGTCAATCATGCTATAACCAACCGCAGAGATTTGCATCAAACTCGATGGCGATTGGGCACCACAGGCACGATACGGGCAAGGAGCCCATGGTTGAGCCACGGACGACGCAGTGGCTGTGCGGGGCATTTGATGTGTCCGTCGCAATTTATACATTTTGAAGAGGTTGTCTGTACTCCAATTGATTAATATTCCAGGAGGCATGGCATCATCCGCTAGACAAACTATGAGAGAAGTGGGACCAAGAAACCGGCCGGGGTGGTCAAATGACGCGATATGAAAAATATTCACAGAAGTCAATATATCATTAATCACAGGTGTGACGATGGCATATAAAACTTATAAACACAAAAAAGGCACTCGCAATTCTGTATTTTTAATATTTCGGCGGCACAATCACCTATTCCAACGGAAGGAAGAAGACTGGTCTTCCTTATTACGTTGAAAATAATACGAAATAACGGATTGCCTCCCACACGCGAATTCTGGTTCGCCCACCAGAACGAGAAAATAAGTTCAAGGGCCGCGCCCACGTGGGAGTGGCCAATGTCGATTTTTGGCAGTGCCGGCGGATAGAGTGGAGAGTGCTGGGCCGTAGGGATTCCGTTTGGGATCTTCGGGCACCCCCATATCAGGCAACCATTGTAACCCACCAGAAGGCTGGTTTGTTAGGGGAGGGTAGTGTGCGCACTAAGGTCATTTTCACACTATATTTGATCTACCGATCATGGGTTCGATACGTAATGTCATTTTCAAGGTGAATGGTCTTCCGTGTATCGAGCCTTATTATATGACAAACCTAAAGAAATTACGATGAGGATGGAGAGGGGAGGGCAAGAGGAACAACAATGACGCGAAAATGCCGTGATGTAAGCAAGGTTGAGCATTGAAATAGTTGAGGATGATATCACTTCCTCCACCAATGACGGCGATGGAGAGGAGGAGAGAAGTAGAGTGGAATAACTTGAGATAATGTTTATGGACACACGAGTGTGAACGGACATCAAGGAGGGGTGAATGTTTAGGGAAAACTTTACAATTACATATGCTGTTTTGAAAAATGGGTCGAGCAGGACATAACATTTCAACAAATAGATCCTGACCCTGACTGCGCAGTCACTCTTTGGAATTCATACACTATTCTAACGAATTACAAAGGGTTATTAAATGGCACGCGCAACTTGTACCAGGAAACAGCTTTTTCGCAATACGCCTGTTGAAATGCGTCAGAGATGCGGGAATCCGAATCATCTATTAATCCATGGGCCAAAAGCTTGCGCAAGCGCGTGTGTATGTATACCGTGGTGGCACTAGCCGCTGGTTAAGATTGTATCTGCCCTCGCCCATTCAAACTAATATTTGCGAGTTGACTGCTATGGCTTCTTTTTATCTTCTTCTGCTTCCAATTCGACTACTTCGCCACACCTCGGATCCTTGTACTCTCGGCGGCTGCTGGTCAGACCACCGGAAGGCCAAACAGATGTTGTGGCTATGTCACGTGCGTTTCCCGGTTGGCAATTGCGGCACAAGAAAGGCGGTCCTTACCTCGGGAGGCAGAGTAGGGCCGCGGCCAGCGGGAGCACCAGGAAGGCGGCGGAGCGGCTGTGCTGCGTGCTTCGCTGCTGCATGGTGATGGACCTCTATCTCGGAGCGAATGGTGAAAGGAGGTGACTTCTTTCCCGCCCCTTTCCCCGCCCCGGGCGGCGGCCGCCCTTGGGGAAGAGGCGGCGATAGCGCCGCAGCCGCCGTAATTCCAACGAGAGCGCGCGTGCCCCCGCCAGGAGGGTGGGAGCACGGGGGCAGAGCCGCTCTCCTTAACGGTGGGAACGGTCGCGTCATCGCGGGGGCAATGTTGATGATGGAGACGACGACGTCATTTTCGCGGAGAAGCGCATTTCCTCGTCTTTTGCTGTACGAAATATCGTTCGGGACTTCTGAAAACCGGAATTTTTATAGAGAGAAAACTTTCGCGGGCTCCCTATGACGAAAGCCACTGCCGCTGAAATGAAACGTATTTCGCCATTTCATTGTGAATGAGGCGGCGGCTCCAATTATTGCAACATTTTTCATGGCGAAGTTGGCGAAAATGTGTTCTGGGTGGTTGGCGGGGAAGTCATTCGTGACGGGAAGAGAACCGATGGCTACAGAAAAGAGAAGTTTTTCCTAAAGCTCTATTTAACAAATTACGTTAAAAGTTGCCCGCGATGCCAAAGTCGGTCTCACGGGTATTGATATTATTAGAGGAGATTGATATTATTAGATTATGATTATTGCAATAGCACAAAATTGTTGAACATGAAAGATAATGATGTCAATGACTAATTAAAATGCGAAACGAATAACTTCAGAGTGAAGTGACGTAAACGTCAACAAAAAAGATGAATCCATAGGCCATCTATGGCGTCGGGCTCAAAGTTAACATCACATTTAAATCTAGAACTATAGCGTTTCTTCGTCAATAATACCTAGTTTCCATTAGTAGTATTCCTAGAATGGTTTCTACTCTCTAGTTTTCATCTAATGTTAGAGATGGAAACGCTCGAAGTAAGTTTGCTGATCCTACCATGGTTGAAGCTACCTTTGTAACTCGCCTACGCTGCTATTGCTGTGAGAACGCAAGGAAGTATTTTATTTATTTATTATTTGTTTATATCCCCTGCAAGCCACCGCTAGGGTGTGTTGCACGGGATGAATACACACCAGAATAATTTTACTGGCGGGGATGAATTAATGGATAACAACTGAATCGAGAAATGCCCTGACATATGAGGGTGGTCTGAAAAGTTTCCGACCGCACAAAGATACAAAACATTTTTTCTGAAATTTTCTAAAATTTTCTGAGGTCGGAAACTTTTCAGACCACCCTCGTATCACTGGTTTCTGAAGAGAAAGCCTCATACAATATGTTGAAAGGGTTGGAAGGGAGGGAATTACACGAAGGTTTGCCTCGAGTAGGATTAGTGGACACAAAAATTGAATATTTGGCGATATGCAACGTGTTGTTGCTACCTCCATATTACATTTTACCTTACTTCGAGCGGGCTTACCTAAATTTGTTCTGTAAATTCTTTAAGGAATGAAATAAATTATTATAATATATTATACTATGGGTAAAAACTACTTATTTATGCAATGAGAAATATATAACTTATACTAATGAATATCACTTTTTCGGGTAGACTTGAATGAGCGGAATACATATCAGATTGTAAGAGCCGCCTCGGTATCTTAGCTGGTTCTACACTACACTACCTACACTAAAGCACTCGAGGATATCGAGGGGTTCGATTCCTGTTGAAGAGTTTTACACTTTGACATTGGTGCGTTATAAACGATAATGCCTGTTTCATTGAAATCACCTGAGGTTTTTTTTTAAATAATCAACGGCGAACTCATGGTCGAATACATTTTGCCCCTACAATACAAGGTGTTATCAAAAAAAGACCGGACTGATCTCATTCTCCGCAAACCGTTCAACGGATCGGAACGAGACAGAATGTCCCATCTAGCGACACATCTGGCTACTAAAACGAGAGGTGTTGCGTTTGTTTACGTCGAGTCGTTACGCAGCAGCAGTGGTACGTGTCTTAACCTGTTCGTAACCGCGTGCAACGGCAGCAATGAAGGAGCTAGAGGAACAACGTGTGTGTGTGATTTTTTTTTCAAACTTGGCAAAAGTGCTGCGGAGACATTTGATATGATTCAGCAAGCCTTTGCTAATGAAGCTATGAGACGAAGCTAGTGTTTTGAGTGGTACAGTCGTTTTAAATCGGGTAGAACCTCGAAAGATGAAGATTCGCGAACGGGGTGGCCTTCCACTTCGATAGACCCTAGCCATGTCAATTTGGTGAACGATTTGGAGCGGGAAAATCGCCGTTTAAATGTTAGGAAGATAGCCGTATGATCTTGATTTTGCGTGTCTATAACAACCTTCATGACACATGCATTAACAACGTGAGCTTTGAAAATAGTTTCCGGACTGATGTGAATTTTTCTCTGTCGAGGTAGGTGAGGTTCAGAAATAGTAAATTGCCTTGACAAAAATTGTTTGCTCACATATCGCTTAAAACTCGCAGAACTCGGTAAACTAAGGTTTTTTAAATTTTTTAGGCATATTTAGACGAAAATTAGGAAAGTTTCAAAAACCACGCAAATCAACATTCGTAATGTATTGAGTGGGTGTCCTTTCCTAATAATTTTAAGAAATGATAGCGTGCTTGCATTTCAGTTAATACTATTCTCATAAAGCACTAACGGTAATGCCTTGTCGCAATAGTCACGCCAACCTATTCACTGCTGCTTCCTTCAGGCTTGCATATTGTCTGGATCCCATCTCATGCTCCATGTTCTTGAAGAAAGCAGCTCTGGGACATCCTCTTGGTTCCTTCCCTGCAACTTTTCCTTCAAATATGATCTTAAGCAATTGGTTATGCCTTAGTAAATGTCTGATGAATTTTGCTCTTCTTTGTCCTATTCTTCTTAAGAGGGAGATATTTGAAATTTTCCTTTCACTGCTGCCAACACTTTTTCTTTCTGCCTTCAGCTTGTTTTTGTTAGTTTCCTTCAAGTCCACATTTCCATTGCCTCGAGCTATTATTCTTTCCGCTTTCCTGATTAACTATGTATAACATCCATATAAAAATACACTCCAAACGAAAGCTTTGATGAACTATTTCCTGGTTTCTATGCTTATATGGTTATTAAACAGTAAATTATTCTTAATGTTTTGAAAATCTTTTTTTCCCTAGGTTATTCTTCCCTTAACCTAACATCTAACATCATTCTCCTATGGTGTGACTTTTTATATCCTGATGAAGGTGGCTGGGCCCACCGAAATATCGAAGTGACTTACATTTACGCTTGTGTTAATCCATTTTTTTACTATTATTAATTGCTAGAATGCATCAAGAATAAATAAAGAAATATATTTATATCGATGGTGTAGAAGCACTCACGAGAGCAATATAACATTTGGACGGCACAATAGAACACAAAATTAAATAGATAACACGTAAAAGGACCCTCACAGAGTAGATTGAGCTTTCGGCCTTCTTCAGGTCATAAAGGTTCATGTCTGACCTGAAGAAGGCAACAGAGAAGGTCGTATATAAAGCCATAAACAGTAATCAACCCGAAGGTCGGTTTGGTAGGTGCTGACCGGAGGGCCCGGGTTCAATTCCCGGGGAAGCCTCTCTGGACAACTGCAGTTCCACCCAAGCTAGGTGATTTTTCGGGTACCAGATCATATATATTAATTGGACGGAACAATATAACAAACCGGCCGAAAGCTCGTACAATTGACCGTGTGAGTGTCCTTTTAAATGTTGCTATTCTATTTGTGTTCTATTGTGCCGCTCGTGCGAGTTTTTCCGTATAATCGTTATATATATATATATATATATATATATATATATATATATATATATATATATATGAATATATATATGTGTATGTGTATATATATACATATATATATATGTGTATATGTATATATATATATATATATATATATACATATATATATCTATATATATATATATAAATATATATATATATATCCTTGTGAATGAGTATATATCTATACAAAAACTTAATGAAGCATAAACACTAAGAAAGTGCACTCATCAATGTAATTAACGTTCCGACTGTCAAATCGTCATCCTCAGAATACTCCTCTCCCTCCCTTTTACATTCCCATCAGTAACTCTTCATAATCTGATAATGGTGGCTGGGATTACCGAAATACTAAGTCATAAGTGAGTGTTTTTTATTCCTATTATATATCTACATGTATCCACATTAACAAGTGCATTTACTCTACGTTTAACGCTACAATGGTGTAGTTTTGTCGAAAAAAATATAGATATTATATGCATGAGTGTACATAGGTGAACTTCTATCTGTTCCCAGCTGACGCACCATGCTAGAGCACGAAAGAGTCGCTTCGCTGTTTATATTCTCGGAGCGGATTCTGTGGCGGATTCCCGGGAGAGAATTTTCCAAGGCATTTCCCACTCCCATTCCCAGGCGAGAGCCGCGGGAGATCCCGAGTTCCAGCCACGGAATCCCTGGAACATTTGTGTCTCTGGACTATGACCGCAGATAATAGTAAGGTTCTAAGATGAATTTGAATAAGCATAGGCCGTCATCTGCTACCATTTTCACCGTTTGCATGAAATACTGCGTATTTCTCGTTATATTTGGCCATTTGATTTCAAATTTTCTTGAAAATCCACCATAATGAATGGAATTAATCCTGGGATCGCTTCAAAATGCCGTGGTCCTGGCCGGAACGACTAACGACTCGTGATAACCCGTCTTACATTCCACTATTTTGGAATTGGAGACTTCTATACTCGATTTGTAAGGTTATGTACGTAGATATGTTAGACATGGTTCTTATCTGGTAACATATTCACCCTCGAAAGAACGAAGAGTAAAATCTTTGGGTGACTGATATGCGTATAATTTTGGAATCCCATCGTTGAGGAGAAACTCCAAATTAATAATCTGTTATCATGCCTCAGTTGTTGACAGCAGGATGAAGGAAGCACTGTTGCTAACTGGAGGAATCTTATCGTCCGAGACACCTCCTCTCTAAGGATATCTTGCGTAAAATATTCCAGATTGGATAAACGCACAAAATTATCTTTGGACCTGTATTTTTGTTTCGGTCTATTAAAATGCTTAATTATATTTTGTCACAATAAGACAGGCTGTCACCGGGATTCTTCGCGGGTGGCGTCCTCATGAGTTTGAAGAGAGGTTTGGGAGTGGTTTAAATCGAGTGATGGAGAGATTTATTCCATGTGAGGATTGCATTCGGTATGGAAGGGATTTTTAGGATTCAAAGTACTCCTTTGTTTCGAAGGGGAATGGGTGGAGATATTCAGGTGGTGGAGGGCTTTTGGCTGGAGGCTTGAGAGGAGTCGAAGTACGTACGAGGGTCATCCGGAAAGTAGTACCCGTTCGTGAAATAAAGACACAAAAGTAAATATTAACAAACATAAAAAATTTTATTTGAAAGAGGATACTTTAAACTACTTCTCAACATAATCTCCAAGCAAATTAAGGCATTTGTCATAACGTGTGACAAGTTTCTGTATTCCTGCTGCATAGTCCTTCGCCGCCAGCTCATTGAGATACGCGAGGGACCCATCTTGCACAAATTTTTGCATAATGCAGATGGTGTTTAACAATGTCATGAACAATTGTTCGAGAAACATTGGGAAAATGCTCACAGATGTCATCAATTGTGACGCGCCGATCGTTCCTCACGAATTCGTCAACTGAGCTCACCAGTTGGTCTGTAATGACAGACGGTCTCCCCGAACGCTCATCGTCGTGTGTGTTCCCCCTCCCCATGTTGAAGTTGCGACACCACCGCCGAACAGACGACTCGTCCATTACATTGTCTCCATACACCTCCTTTAATTGGCGATGAATATCACATGGGCGAACGTTTCTTGCATTGAGGAATTTAATCACTGCCCTCACTTCACAACTGGCGGCGTTCTCAATTTTTTTAAACATTGTAAACAATCACAGAAACAACACAGGCAATGCTAGCGTCACGCAACTTGGCTCAGAGAAGGCAGACAAGCCACTGAAGCTATCTGACCTCGTCCAGCGGCTACTCGCGTCGTCAGCACTTCATGCGGCACGAACGGGTACTACTTTCCGGATGACCCTCGTAGTTTGTTCGAGGGCGAATTTAAAAGTAGGGTCTCCTATTTTTTTTGCATGGAAAATCAAATTTATTCTCAACTTTGCCTACATCGTTGGAAAGGCTGAGCATTTAGCTATTTTTCTACATGGTTGCGTTGACGACCAATCACTTTTTGCATCCTTGTAACTAGCGTTTTAATAGCGGCGTCATACCTTTCTCCCGCCGTGTCGCGAAGCGAACTGACGACTGCTTCTTGCAATTCATCGTCTGACTTGAATTTCTGTCCCCCAAGGTATATTTTGAGGGCGGAGAACAAAGTTTATTCGCCGGGGGTAACGTCCAGGCTGCAAAGTAGGGTGGTCGATGATATCCCAGCCGAATTCATGGGGTAAGGTGGTCGTTTGATGTGACACATGTGGATACGCATTGTCATGATGCAAACACACTCCTTTGGTGAGCTTACCCATTCTTTTGTTTTAGATGGCTTTAGTCAAAGTTTCTTTAGAGTCTCGTAAGTAGCTTTCTGAGTTGATTGTTGTTCCTTCCGGCATGAGACCCACCTACAGAACCCCTTTCCTGTCCCAGAAAACGGTAGCCACAACCTTTCCCATTGACTTCTCTGTCTTGAACTTCTTGGGCTTCGGTGAGGTCGGGTGACGCCAGTGTTTCGGCTGTTCCCTCGTTTCAGGGGTGTAATGATGTGCCCATGTTTCGTCTCCAATCACTATCGAATCCAGAAATCAGACGAGGCCCTCGACCAGGCCAGAGACAATCGACGCCCTCGTATCTACTATTGTGGACCCACATTGGGTTCCGGCAACTGCTGATATCTTGATACCTATCCTTTGCCAGGATTATCAGAGACAAGAAGCGTGGCTTGAACAGAGAACCAAAGATAAGAGCCAAAACCAGGACGAAAACCAAAAATGATAGGAGTTGACCCATGATTAATATTTAGCAGTTGAGCTTGGTGAGATCTCAAATTTGACATAAAAGATGGGGCGCATTTTCAGATAGAGGTTTCATATTGGTCGCTTCTTGAAACAGTCGAAGTACGAGATATATTTAGGAAAATAATGTTATATTTCAAACATTTTTCTCTTCAAATTCACGTTTTAAGATGTTTGTAGATGGTCTATGCTTTGTGGCTCCATAACTGCCGTATATAAAAGTTTCCCATTTATCAATAAATGATGGATGCTATCTTATCTACTTTGAAATCGCACTTTTAAGGATGCTAGCCTACTTTTCTGGGTGTTTCACAATTTTGAATGTAATTTTTTCACGATATCAAAAATGGATATGAACGAAGAATAGGTTTAATCAGTAATGCATTCATTGGACTCGTGATTCGGCCCAGGCGGAGACATGACGCGGAGATGAAGGACTGCGCCTCGTCCACTTTGGCGGGCAGTGGAAACGAGAAGAGTAAATGAAATGGAGAACTCTGGCGTCTAAACAAATATTGCCTCTTTCCGATATGAAAAAAATGAAATCTCAGAGCTGTCTGATACGTTCCTAAAAAAGCAGCGCAATTTTTTTCCTTGAGCAAAGCTGAAAAAAAACTCTGCGTAGGTGAAAACCTTATTCCACGAACGACGACAACGTATTCTCCTTCTACACCAAATTAACAACACAGTATCATATACTCGTAATATTTCTTCGGCATCATTGTTGGTAATCCATCTTCAGGAGGGGGGGATTGAGGGTGGGCTTTCGAGGGACTATACTGACCACAGTGTTGAGTGGGGGAAATAAGAGAAGGCTGACGTAATTAGGAAGTGAAAGGTAACTATTTTTAATTAATATCAAGTTTACTTATTCAGTTTAGATGTCCCTCATTATTTCAAACAATTCATGGTAAATGAAAAAAAGCAATACAAGGTGAAACAATACATGACGTTTCCACCACGATAACGCGCCGGCTCACACAGCGCTGATCGTGACAGAGTTTTTCGTCAGAACCGGAACTTCCGCGATCCCACAACCACCCTTCTCTCCAGACGTGGCTCCATCAGACTTTTTTTGTTTCCAAAGTTAAAATCAACCTTGAAAGGGCGCCGATTCGACTCTATTGCGGACATAAAAATTAATTGTACGGCGGACCTGAAGAGGATCCCTAAGGCGGCTTACCAGGCAGGGTTCGAGAGCTGGAAGAAACGTTTGCAAAGGTGTATCGCCATCCAAGGCATGTACTTTGAGGGCGACAAGATGGATCAAGCTGTATCCGTCGAAATAAACAAGTTGTATAATCAGTCCTGTTATTTTTTGATCACACCTTGTATCACGGAAGACCTCCCGAGCGGAGTGTGACGAATGCAAAATTTTCTCTCTCTAATTCTCTCTGCTCAATACTTCCATCGATTATCCTCCTCGTATCTAATGGCATATTCCCTTTCCTGAACGTCTGCCATTCCTTATTTCACGGTGCTTATTTCCGACGTCTTCCTCTGCTGTTCCTCCCGTTCTTTTTTTTTCTGGACGACTGTCTTCATCGATCCATCATCTATTGAAATACGAGGGTAGGCTGAAAAGTAATGCACACATGCTTGTTGAGCGCGAACAAAAACAAACAGCAAGATTGGGCGAAAAGTACAAAAAAGTACAATTTATGAGTTTCAAAATTGTATATTTATTTTTCAACATAGTCACCGTTAAGGCTAGCACATTTCTCCCAACGTGTCACAAGTTTTTTCATTCTGTCACTGCAAAACTCTTCCGTCTTTTCTCAAATCCAGGACTTGACAGCTGCCTTCACCTCATCGTCCGAGGTGTAATGATTACCCTTGATATATCTCTTGACTTGAGGAAAAAAATAAAAATTGCAATGCGCAAGATCGGGGGAATAAGGAGGGTGTGGAATCGGTTCAAATTTCAGGTTTCGGATGGACGAGCGTTGTCACGTTGCAAGATTATTGGCGCCAGGCTGCCTTTAACACGACAAACGTCTGCCTTGGATATTCCAATATGGTTTGCGAAACGCTTTGGAGTTATTCACCGGTCATTTTGAATCAAATCTTCGACGAGTTTGCGATGTTTACCGTCTGTGGCAGTGATCGCACGTCCGCTGCCTGTGTCATCAACAATTATGGCTTTTCCAGGCTCGCAACCACGAAATATTGCTACCCATCGATTTATTGTAGACCTACTAACAGCATCGCCACCATAAACAGCCTTTAAACTACGACGAATCTCAGTAGGAGTCCCTTTTTCAGCAGTTAAAAATTCGATAACAGCACGCTGTTCAACTCGCGTTGACATAGCACTAGAACACGTCCATACTTCCGCTTCTCAAAATACACTGGATGAATGTAACTACCTCAAACCTGCGCATGCGTATAGAGGGGGAATGTTATTTCCACATGCACCAGGAGTGCTTCTGAAGGTCATTTGGTTTGTGGTCTACAAACATGTGTGCGTTAGTTTTCAGCCTACCCTCGTATGTATCCCACGAGGATGACCCTCATTTTCAGATTTTTCTTCTGACATTATTCATTTTTTACTCTCCATTGGTTCGTTATTAGATTTTCGTACTTGATTATTCGATCCGTCCATTTTGCCTTCGTCATTAGCTTTGCGCCACATTCTCAATCGTGAATCACCCTCCAGGCAGGACTTAAAACCCGTGATTCCTCACTTCCAAGTTTGTTTACTTACGCTACTTTCTTGTGGACCTACCATTCATTAGCATGCTTTCCTTACTTTGGGCTGTGAATCAAATTATTTTCTTCTCGCTTGCTGCTTCTGCTCCAAAATATAAATTCCCTTCCATTTCCCTTTACCTTTCGGCTCCCTAATTTAATATCCTTCATGCATCCTGCTTTTCTGTCACAGGCCATCGATAGACTTGTTTTGTTTTTGTTTAACGACCCGTAATACCTCTTCATCACCCTCTCCGACTTTATAAGGGTTTTTTCTGGTGCCTCTCTGTCTCTCTACCTCAGCAATGTTTTCCTACACAATTGCCATGGCTCAGGCTGAGCGTAGTATGGATATTGTTTCTCCGTGAACATACTCTACAGAAGTCTTTCTCTTGGTTTTATTTATTGCCTACTCGACGTAGAAATTGAAAATAACAAGTTAGATGCCCTTCTCTTACTCCTTCCTATACTCTAGCTTCTTCACTTCGGTGCCCAAATGTAATAGCGATCAACTAGTATTTACATATTCTGGGAATCGCTCTCCTAGTATTATTTCGAGATGCTTTTCCACCAAGTCCCTTGGAATAAGACGCACTGGAGTTCAGTCGACTTAATCTAATTATTTTCCCCGATCTACAAATGCAATGGATGTTGGTCCTCTTCCACAATCGATCACATATAGTAAGTATAGCCTAAAGGCCAACATTCTTGTGTCCCTACTTTTTCTGATCCAAAATTCTTCGCCGCGTCACTCTTCGATGTTTATATAATCAGAGCAATGGTTTTCACGTTTTCACAATTAGCTCCACATTTTTAAGGAATATGGATATATATTATTTAGGAGGTCCATCGGCACCTATTTTATAGCCAAGGACCCTCCGTAGATGATAGTTTTAAAGCTTCGTTATAAGTCCTCTATCCGAAATTTTAATAGATTTGGATGCAATATCGAGTCCGGGTTTTTGTATGCTGGCAAGTCTTCAACTACTGTTTCAGATTCCGATCTCAGTAAATGTGTTTCTCCTTTGCTATCTTTATCAAGCTCTTCTTCCTCTTCAATTATTTTCGTGCCGATTGATGTCTTTCATTTTTAACTTGTTCTAAATATTCTTTCCGACTTTTTATTCATCTTCATCTGCATTAAAATCTCCCCTTCTAGAACCAGATATCCTATATTTAATCCTTCAAAGTTATTTTTAGCACTCTTTTGGCAGTTTCAACCTTTTCATTTGTCAGGTTTTTTTTTATTTCCTCCATAATCTCTTCATTACCAATTACCCCTTCATCCTCTGCCACTTATTCTTGCCTTCCCGCTAATTTCATTTTTCAACCTTTCATAAAGCGATTGTCTATCGCCAGCTTAGTGCTCTTGTATTTTCCTGCTTTGGTAATTAGTTCCATTACTTATTCAATAATAAAAGGCTTCCTTTTGACGGCTTTGTTTCTGCAGGCAGTTTCTTTTGCGGCGGCTTCAATTGGTCCGCTCTTATTTTCGTTTCCAAATACCTAACGTTGGGACTGAGGGGCTGACGCAAGTTATTTCGGGGGTGGAAATCTTAGCACGTGACTTTGAGGAACGAACTAGGAGGCAGTAGGCAGAAGTGTCTAGCTTCTCGAATACTGTATAGGTTCGACCCAATCACTCTTAATCACAGAGACCTCCTACTGAGGCCCTCCTCCCCATCCTCCGCAAGTGAGCGTCATGATATGCCGTACCAACCCCCCGCCAACACCTAAAATCATTGTAAAAATAAGAACGCAAACGTCAAATAAGAAAAAATATTCTTTTTTCTAAACAGAACTATTCTTGAATGTAACCAGCTGTCGGGAGGTTTGTTTGAGCCCTTTCCATCCAATTTTTAGGAGTTTTAAGAATAAGTGCAAAGCAGCCACTGGGTGACAGACTTCAATGATCAGTGATTATTATACTATTGTACTTATTAGAAATATTGTTCTGTACGTGATGTGGACGGCGTGAGAAGTCGTATTGCAAAAGTGAATGATGTGTGATAACGGTGCGTGATACTGATCGGTATATGAAATCTAAGAGTACGTGATTATGGACGGTGCATAGTACGTACTCGCATGGTGGGAACCTAGCCCCTGTGTGATGGTAAAGTTGCGGTTGGTAATCTTTAAGTGTCATTGTACATATATAAGAGCATTTTGTCGCATAACTGTTCTTCTTATATAGTGTTAATGAATGTGCATTGTAAGGGTGATCGTTGATCAGATGTGTTCTTTGCCACAGGACAATTTCCTAATTTCAGCGTGATTTCTATAATAATAATAATAAAATCATTACGTAATTGAAGTACAGCCCACCGAAAAGAGTAAACTTAGGCGAATTATATCGTTTTTTATATGTAACAGCTTCCATAGAGTAGAGGTTTATGTGCAGTAAAATATCAAAATATTATTTGAAACCTTTTTTAACGAATTGAGGAAAACTTAAATGCTTCTGAAGCCCCAGTTTAATTAGTGCGTATTTGATGTACTAGGACTAGTTACACATCTTTCTTCGTGAATTACTTTGAAGGGGACAATATAGATTTAGATGAATAAACTTGTATTTTTAATTTTCTGAATAAATTCCGGGAAATCTTTGATCAAGGTAGTATTCAATCGCTCCCTCGTCTCAGTTGTGCTTGCTCCGTGAATTTGCGTGCTATATTCTCAAATCTACGTTGTCTTAAATCGATTGATTTTCCTTTGCGCTTGCCGCATGTTTTATTATTTGTTTCCATTCTACTCGTACGTTCTTCCTCCACATTCTCATCTCTGAATTTCTCACTCCTCTCCTTCCCATTTCCTCTTTTACATCCACATCTACTTATTACTCCGGAAGCCGCCGTAAGGGCGTGTGGCGGGGGATGTGACCCGTAATTAAGAAAGGAAAAAACCGCATGCAGAAGCCACAAATTTATACAATCAACATACAAAACATGGTATGAATTCATGCAAAAACCCTTACACCCCACATACATGCAAACACTCAAACTGCATACACATGCACCTACAAATACACCTGATGTCTGTGCAATGTCTAATTTTGTTCCGACATGTAAATTCACTGTTTTTCATATTTCTAAAGTGACTTCGGTTTCTTAATATTATGATTTCTAATTTTTTGGGGAAAGAATGAGTATTTGTATCTATCTGTACTGGAATCTATCTCCCTTATTTTATCTTTGTGGTCTGATCTACCCAAGTAGTGTGGGGCCATTATAACTCCTTTAGTGTCATCGTTAAACTCGTTTGTTCTGAACCTTTCTAAAAGTCTAAGTCTCACTTGTTCTCTTCGTATTTCAAGTGGCTCCCAGCCTAAATCCCCCAGGAGACCTGTCACACTTGTGTTCTTATTGAAACAATTTTTAACGAATCTGGCGGATTTTCTCTGGGTTTTATTCTTTTTGTCTCCCAAGGATCTCAAATACTTGCGGATTATTCCAAATGAGGTATAGCTAGGGTGAAATAACAACAACATTTTACTTTCTCATTACATGTCCCCACCACCCGTTTTATGAAGCCGAGTTTATTTAAAGCGGATCCTCATATTGTCTTGATAATTTGCTCCCCATGAAAGACGTGGTGTTTAAACTACCCCCAAATACTCAACTCTTCATTGTTAATGCATTATCATACCTTCTCTCTCTCGCTCTCTCTCTCTCTCTGTCTCCCTGTTATCCTTGACGTCCTCATTCTGTTTATCTTTCCCTGATCAGGATGTTCATAATATTTTTCGATGCTTCTATCGCAGCAAAAAACTCAGCATGCTTCTCTATATTCTCCTCAGAATACTTTTGGACAGTTTCGCTTTCTTAATGTTTTCTACTTTCCATTTATCATTCGCCGTAATCTTTAGATTTTCCAATTTAAGATTTCTTCATCGCTACGCACTTGAACGCTGCCTATGTCTGCGCTCGGGTACCATGACCGCTAATAATGTATGACAGCGGCCTTTGACTTGGTCACCGAATCTGCTTCACTCACATATAATCTATTTAAAATATATATTCTTTGCTATCTGAAATATCCCGCGCATATCTCTCCGGTGGTGTATGCCACTACTAATTTTTGTTACGTGCAGAATTCCATCGATATTTCTCCTCTTCCATTTTGCTTTACAAATTTTATACTCTCCTTGAATTTACCAGAGATAGTATGCTATTCTCCGGAGATTCTTACATTTTCATATCCTGTCAGGTTGTTTTAGTATTTCCTTGGTACTTTTCGATATATCCTGCATAAAATCTCTGTGTATACTATCACATAGTAGCCAAAATGTTTATATTGAAGCTGCTATCCCCATGGAAAGGTAATACTGGGTTTAAGGCAGTCCACTTTCGGATCTCTTGCCTACAACTAAGCAATCAAGAATGCTTTGTTTTCAAAATTTATGTATCGCAAAAAGTGCTAGTTTCTTTATTCCTATTTTTACTGGGTCAGACCAAAGCACTTTCGTATTCCCTCATCGGTAGCCCTTCCTCGAGTTCACAATTTCCTCATCGACTAAGTCCGTCGCAGACGAGAACACCTGCACATCTATGGCCTCCGTGGGAATTGCGGTTATCTTAAAGAAGATAACCGCACCTGTTATTCTCCGAAGAAAGTTCTTCACATGCATTTTAGCTCTCTGCATAAAAATTATACCCGCTCCTGCATATCTATACATAGATCTCGTAATTCGGAATCAGAAAATACCACTTCAAAATTCTCCTGCGACCCATATACTACTAGTACGTCTTTACACCACGATTCCTGAGTCCTTTTTTTTTACGTATTCAGGTTTCTATGTCAGGCCCTCTAGTCTTCCGTAGATCGGAACCGATATTAAGTCCTCCAATTCGCAATTGATTGCCATATTTGACCGTACCATAAAAATTAAAGTTCGGGAAAACAAACTACAATAGGTAGAACATCTATTTAGAGAATGTTTTGTGGGAATGTGAACAGAGTATTAGGGACATAAAAAGAATTGCGTTAGCTGAGAAAGGGTTTGCGAAGAAGAGGTAGTAAATGACTGGTAACTTAAGTAAATACGTCAGGTAAAAACAAATGCAAACTTTAATATGGGACGAAGTATGTCTCAGAAACTTGGTCGTTGAGGCGAGAGGATTAGCGAGGATTGGAGGTCTTCGAGATGTGGGTGTGAAGAATAATAAATAAAACATCATGGACGGGAATAAATATCAACGATGAAATTCTAGGCATGGTAGGAGAAGAGAGACGGATGTTGCGAGAAATTCGAAGGCAGGATAAGTGGATGCCGAAAATACTTAAAGAGGAGACAGAAAGCGGTGATAAAGAATGTAATGCTGGGAAAGCGACAAGGGCAAGAATAGACGAAAGAAGATCGGGTGGAAATGGCAGAAAATATGCCGAGCTAAAGACAAAGTTATTTTACTATGTATTACGAGGTGTAAGGATTTTTGATGCCATTTTAAGGCTTATAATTATAGTACTATGTCTTATCATGGGTCTATCAAAAACTTAAGCCGATAGGTTACTGACAATGATTTGACTACAGAAAAGGTGGTAAGGCAGGACCTCTAAACTGCCGAAAATGTTATTCAGTGTTGTAAATTGCGAACAGTTACCTGTTAAAAAAATGTCAGTACACTGAAGACATCCGCCACAGCGTGGGGTCCTTAAAGAGAACGATGTAATCCGTGGTTATGGGTTCGCGAGCAGGCTTTCCGGGGTGAGATATTTTTAGCAGGTGGCATTGCTTGATTCAGGACACGGGCTGGTTGGCACGCAACTGACGAGAGCTGCGGGGAGCGGTGAACTTAGTGGCGGAGGAAAGAAACCGCCAGTAGAAATTGATCAAGCCTAGGAGTTTTACAAGGTCATAAGCTATGGAAGGGAGGCTGAGGTCCCGAAAGGCGACAACGCGATTAAGAAGAGGTGGATCATCAGTTTTTTTAGACATCTTTACCCAGTAAGGTGATCGAGGGGGAGGCCTCTTGTTTGGCGTAGGCCAAAATGTCAGAGGTGTAGAGAAACTGGAATTTAGTGTGTGTGTGTCCCTACTCGTCGGAGTCGATAGAAATATACTCCAGGTTGTCTTTATACGAGATGATGACTTCGTTGAAGCTCAGAAAAGTCTGTCAGGCGTCCCTAAGTCCAAAGGACTAGATGGAAAATCAAACAAACTATAAAGCGTTGCGATCGTCGTCTACGGCATGTCGTCCGGGATGACGAGGATCATAATGTTGATATCGATCAAGTGCTAATCATTGAGAGGACGATATAAGTTGAGGAGGATCGACAATGCTGATGAAGGAATATGGATCAATCGAGGAAATGACCTGATGGAAGACCCGAGTAGCTTTCCCACAGCAATTCGCCGGGAAACCACAAGATCATACCTGATGAAGGAATGTTTTATGAAGCTTGAATGTTTGTCTGGGATATACGAGGTCTGTCCGGAAATGATCCAGCCATGCAATATCCTGCGAAAAAGCCTTCCTGGAACAATGAGGCCTTCGTCCCCTTCGGATTACTCGTCTACTTCGGACCTAAAACATTTATCCCAGCGTTTCTTCCGCCTTTCAAAGCAATCAGCAAAGTCCTTTTTCGGAATGGTCAGCAGCTGCCTCGTCGCACCTTCTCCTTCATCACGTCAACTGACTGTTGGGAAGATGGGGCTTTTGTTTCACGATCATAACTCTAGACCCATGACTCATCTCCAGTTTTGACCTTTTTTTTAGAAAATCTGGGTCATCGTTTGCGGCTTGGAGCAAGTCCCCTGAAATTGCAGCGCGTATTTCTTAACGTTAATGAGATAAAAAAGAATGTGACGAGGCAGCTGATGACCATTCCGAAAATGGACTCCGGCGATTGTCTTGAAAAATGAAAAAGACGCTGGGAAAAGTGTGTGAGGTTCCAAGGGGAGTACTTCTAAGGTTACTAATGCTTCATTGTCCTAAGTAGGACATTTTAATCAAAATATTGCATGGCTGGATCCTTTCCGGACGGACCTCGTAAATCGGAGATTAGTTTGTGAAATGTTATGAATGAAACAAACTAAATATAGGTAAAGTATTTTCCGGGATATGAAACACAGTAATCTACACTAGATCGCCAGCCGTCCGACAGTGCCCATGCAGAAAGGGAATGATCGAAATCCACCTGAAAATGAGTGGTGGGTTTTTCCTTCACGCGGATTATGACGCCAAACTCGACTTTGTAGGCACAGAGGGATTGAGGGGTGGGAAGGGGGGGGGGTAGGTGTTGACGGTAACAGAAGACCGAGAGCACTCTTGCAATCGAACCTCAATACGTGTACCGGCCCTTCATTTGCTTTGAGAAATTGAGCGAATTTCCTGAAGAGTGGCTCCTTTTGGAAAAAAAGATAAGGTGTTCTCCTAATTTACTTTTGCGTCTAAGAATGACTGCACGGGCGCGGTTTCGGATAATATTTAATCTCAATTGAACTATAGGGACGTTCAAAATACGTTCAGGGTTGTAAGTTTTTCTTACTGCTACTTCTTTTCCCCTTCTGCCGACAATGCCAAGGGTGAGAATATCGGGTGGAGGACTGGGTGCTTTCTCCGATGGCCGAGGTGTCAGAGTGACGGGCACAGTGATGGCGTAGGGTGCGGTGACGATGGATGCCTTAGAATTTAGAGGTAGCGATGCGCCTCTAGGGCACGGAGAAATATTGCGCAGTCAATTCATTTAGGATCAATACTTTGACGAAAGGGCGTGCTATCAAAGGCGTAAAGTGAGGGAGACAATTATACGCAGAGTCAATTAGGGTTTGATGATTGGGAGCATAATTTATGCTGGAAATAAAAGGCAAAGGGGTATTATTTCCTAAATGGTTGTGTGCACAGAAACGCTAGAAGAAAAGGGGAGCGAAGATAGGGAAAGGAGAACATATGGATAAGTTGAGGAAGGTCGTACTTTAGGTTGTGGTATTGCTGTAACCGCAGGCTTGCTTTATAATTATTCACCAAGAGAAACAGACTTGTGGAGGATATGTCTACAAAACAACCTGGTAAGCCAGCTGCTTCTGGTAGGTCTTGCGGTACCATACCTTGGTTTGAATTTTATACCGTTCAGATAAGGAGCGAGCCGATGCTTGAGATAATGGTTGTGCAGAAGAATTCCAGTTTAAAGGTGACTACAGGGAAGATTTTCTTCGCATGCAGACTATGTTTGCGGAGGATGAAAGTGCCTTCACACCAGCCTGAAAGACGGTCGGAGCGGAGGACGTTGTATTCGAGATTTGAGAAGTTGCTTGAGGAGATTAGCCTAGTTTCTTGAAAGCTTCGGTGAGGGATGTCGTAGAAGGTTATTTGGAGAGTTTCAAAACGCTATGAACGGGGATTATTGTTGCCCAGTTGCAGGAGAATGAAGGTATATAGAGATGCATTGGTTGCCATTGAAAAGAGGTAGGGACCCAGTTAGGGTTTCTCTATGGACTGTCGACGGTGGATATTCCTGGAGAGTGGAAAGGTGTCTGTGCCGATGTTAAACAGTTAGGTGTCGGGTGTTCAGGGCCAGAAAAGGAATGGCGGGGGCTTGGTGGTTTTGATGAAAGAGTGGAAGATACTTGAGTAATGGCAGAGTTGAACCATTTTTTGAGCAAAGGGAAATCAGAAGCAGAAGGAGGGGTTGGTGGAGAGATGCTGCGATTCTGTGATTTTACTCCATTTTTCTGTATACTTCTGGTAGAATTGGACATCCTTAGTAACTATATGGATGTGGTCTTTGTATGGTTGTGCCTGTTTCCTGGCAGTTTCTCTTCCTTTAGCACTCTCCAGCAGGATTGGTATCTGCAGCAGTTACTGCAAGACAGCATACCGTATGCCTGTAGCCTACTGATTGGCACTTAAAGAACTGAATGGGCATCAGGAAAGTTTCAGCTCTTCTATATTAATGCTCATCCCAAGAAGAGAGTTTATCTCCTTGGTATACTGAGTTTAGAATGGGGAGGCCAAGGGTATTTGGAAAAAGGGTATATTTGGGCATGGTGTAAGAGAAAGTGGCTTGGTAATGGAGAAGAGTGAAATTAAAGTCGACATTCCAATGGCGCTACTATTTATTTGACCACAATTACAACATGCGCTCAGTAGATCTAACAGGAGGAGAGTTGAAACTGATGACTGAACTATAATAACTTCAGTCTTTTTTCTTTCTTCATCACTCCTCCCTACATGGCGTTTTCCTCAACTAAAAATATGAAGGCTGCTCCGTGCAGCTTAAACCAAATGAACAAAATAGTCTCCACAGAAGACATTGGGGTTTCTTAGTGAAAGTACACCCTGAAGTGTCCTCTTGGCAATTTTGGGTAATGCAGTCTGCATATGAATGATTTTTTTGGGCCCAATGCCTCTTTAGGTGAGATTCAACAAAGATTTGTCACAGGATACTCTACGATTTATTCTCGTTCACACGAGTGAACCCAATAGTAAATTTGTAGAGGTGCCAGAGTTGGCAGATGCAATGCCTGGGTATGGATGCTCTGAGTAGTAGCAGTACTTAAGGAAAGCAACTGACAGCTAAGGTCATTTCCACAAATGGATGCTCTGAGTCAGGGTGCTATGGGTGAAGAGGGGCTTTGACTGCGGTGGAACTAAAAGAATGAGCCATGGTAAATAGGGAAAACCTGAATCATCTCTTCCTGAAGTGGCACTACATCCTGCTTTAGGAGGAGAGGAAACTTCAGTCATCTGGGAAAGTAAAATGATACGAGGAGATGGTGGAGGCAAATGAAACATAAGATGCAGTATTGAGGAGGAGAAAGAAATAAAAAGGGATTTGAAACCATGTTGCCAAAAAAAAAAATGTTTGTGGAAACAGTCTATATATTTGTTCTACCCTGTCTGATTTGAGTCAGGCTTATCCTCAAGCAAGCTCTCATAATGCATCCTTACATTTACAATATCCAGATATACTATCAACTCTATCACTTTACATGGCCAAGTTATGGAATAATTCAAGATCAAGGAGGGATTTATAGGTTACAGTTCATGTAAAAATCCATCGGTAAACATATAAAACAAGATAATCTTAGCCTTAAAGAGAGTTGAACTAAAGAAAAATTTTGAAGCGAAAGGTATTTTCTACGTCTCTGTCTCAGTACGTACATAAAAATCAGTAATACATGTATTCTTAGGTTGCCCCTTTGCCATGTACACAAGTGAATAAAACGACAGTCATGCAATTTATTCAAGAAAATTCTTTATCCAGGCACACACTTAATAGTCTTCACCATTATCATTCACTCTGGACATGTCAAAAGGCCCTTATCATTATTTGCTCAGAGACATCTATTCTAATATCTACCCAACCACTGATATTCCCATTTCATTCAAAATACATAGGAAAAGTAAGGTAAGGCAAGAAAGTAGAATACTGTAAGCTGATTATTGATTGTAAAGTTGGAGTGACAAAAGTCAGTTAAAACTATTTTGTAAAAAAATTATGACATAAAATATCCTTTGTATGATAACTAATTGAAAAAAAGAACCCCCACAATTTTTTACTCTAATTTTGATTTTGCATAGCGCTGCCATGCCGTCTGCACCTTCCATAGATAATGAAGTCATAGGAATCTACTAGTATATTCCTTTGAATTTCATCAATACATGTTTTGGTCCTATAAGTATGTGCCATGGTAGTTAATTATCTATAATAGGTACTTGGCTATCATCATAGCGCTATACTTAGTAAAAACGTCTGTGAAAAAATTGTATTACCCCACTTTTCAATTAACACCATGGAAAAGACATTTTAAATTAATGGGCGATTTACAAAATTGTTTTAATTTACATTTTTCTCTTAGAGCTTACAATCCTTAATATGATTTTAGTGTTCTGCTGTCCTTGTATCACCCTATTTATATAAGATTTTTAGGAAGACGTGGGAAAATAACCGGGTGTGTTAATATTGATGCAAGTAAGTTTTTATTTCAGTTCAAGGCAACTACAGTTCTAGAAAACCGCTTTAAGTAATTGTAATTCTGATGTACATATAAAAGGTGTGCGATTGAATTTAAATAACCATACCAAATTTGCAGTTAATTTACCAGGCTCTTCTCGTTATCTACAACATGGCCATAAAGTGGAACGGTGGCTAATTGTAGAAAAAGGGTTGTAAGTTAATCTTAAACGACGCGCTAAACTGTACAAAACACTTCATTGAATGATATATGAGGAAATTCAATTGTTTTTCTTGAGGAAGTAACGCTTTTAAATTCGCACGACATTAGTCATCCATTGGTTAGGCGAGTACTTTTAAATCTTAATAGCTTTGAAAACTGGCACTAAAATGAAATTATAAGTAAATGCCTTCCACTTGCTATATTCCAGCGGAAAAAGAGATTTTGAATAAACATTAATTTATCATAGACACAACCACTATTTAAATTACAGTCATATCCGTAAAGGCCCGAAACATATGACGCGGGCATGAATACCTGTTTTTGGTGATTTTCATTACTCTGTTGTTTCCAGCTAAGTGGCGGATTCGGTCGAGCCGTGGGAGGTTATTCGTCACATGTTGTGGTCATTTCTGTATTCGACTAAAAATCAAAATGGCTGCAGTCGTCGACGAAGTAGGGAAGTCCGATGAGAAATTAATTGATGGTGGTCTCTCAGCAAAGGAAAAGGATGTAGAGGGAGAAAATGTAGCTACAGAGTCGTCAAAGAAGAGGAGGAAGAAAAAGAAGAAGGCCGGTGAGAATCTTCAGTGAATGTCGAATGCTTAAAGAATGGCGTGCCCGGCTTGTAAGTATTAACATTTTACTTTTGGTGCTTTGTAGCCTCAGTGGAGACATCCGTGGATGTTCCAGGAGGGGGAGATGGAGAAGTTAAAACCGTCACAGAAACACTCGAAAAGGTCAAACTTAATGGGAAAGAAAATGCTCCTGAACATGAACACGAAGGTTCGTATTTTATCGTTTATTTTATTGTAAATTATTAGTATTAGTGACATTAGGTGGCATAGTAACTGTATTGTTATTTTTAGGTGAAACCGAAGAAAGCAAGAAGAAAAAGAAAAAGAGGAAGTCAAAGAGCAAAAGCAGCATTAAGTCCCAGACCGACCCTCCCACTATTCCGATCGTTGATCTGTTTGCAGATGGTAAGTTACACTCATTAGGCAATTTGCATGCACTTCGGATTGATTAAGTGGCATTCAGTGACGGGTTTTGACATAAGTTTGTTGAATTGAATAATTTTAGTTATTATAAATTAGGTTTCATCATCAGCTAGTAACATTTTTAATGGTCGCATAAGTTTGAACAAAAATTGTACGCATAGGTGGTAAGAGATTTTGTCAAGTCTTCTGTATGCATGGTGTTTACTTCGTTTGAATTTTGCCGTTGGGATATGATGAAATTGTGGTCATCACAAATGTGTGGAAATCATCACCATAATTCTATCCATTGGTGTCGTTGGAAATAGTCGTTTTTGAAATTAAGATTCCTGTTAAATTAATTTCCATCCTGTTTCAAGTGTTTGCAAAAACTGAAAATCTTTTGGTCTTAGTTTGTAATAATGATCGAAAAAACACAAATTAATTAAATTAATTCTTCATGTTCTCATCTCTAAACCCAGAAGATGGTCTGCAAATCGTCTAAAAGCTGACTTTAATTTTTTGGTTAAAGTTCTCTCAAGTAATTGTAATATTTTGAACTCTAAAAAAAAGAATTTTGAAAAGTCAAATTATTAAGTCTAAACGAAAAACTCTTTGTAATTTAGAGGAAGTACTTTGTAATTTGAGGAATTAAATTAGCATGCAGTATTATATGTTATTTGATATTTTAATCTTTTGTCACTTTGTGGAAAATAATTTTTAATAATAAGCTGTGAAGGGATCTATCCTATATGTGTATACGTCAATTCAAGTAATTAATAATTACATAAATAAAATCAAATATTAATAGTATTGGAGCCACAGAGCAAGTGTGAATTTATGTTAGACTTGCACTTCATACTTTATTAAAATGAAAATCAGGCGAAATTCTCCAGCATTCCTTGTGAATGAGCTACTCGCTTAAAAAGCTGGGCTGATTGCAATGAATTCTCCTTGTGCAACTTTGGGAAGATATTTGCTGGTATGATATTTTTATGTGATTACTGTTTTTCAAAAGTTCTTAGTTTAAATCCTAGAAACTCCCAAATACTTGTAAGCCCGTGAAGTATCATTTTTACTCTTATGAAAACAGGAAGCAAATACAATTCTATGCTCCCTGCATTCACTGCGTCTCCAGTGAATGGGTGCGATTTCATTTGAGTACACTGATAGTTTGGGTTGTGAAAAATTTCCCGAAATGTCCTGCTATATTGTTGGCAGTGATAAAATAGATGTCACTGATCAATCACTACATTGTGGAAGGCAACAGGAAATTGCTGCATTAGTCTCCCCGGAAGGTATAGACATGAGCCCATCAGGAGTATGCAAACAGTGTAAATTGGGGAAGGTCCTGGAATGGGAGATTCTTAAAGGTAACATGGAAGTAGGATCATGAGAAGATGGAGGTAGCTAGGTTGGATTTGGTCATCCAAAGAGTTGTAAAATTAGCAGGGGTGAATGACCTCTGTCACTATAGCCATAGGAGTGGTCTGTACTTATACGGTGACCAGAAAATGAGTGTTGGCATCACCCTAAAAAAAAGAATGTGGGGAATAATTGCATATTAATTGAACTCATGTTGAGGATTAATGCCATTAGGTAAATGATGATAAAAATGAAAGACTGGGAGCAATGGCAAGAAAATCAATGCTTAAGATAGTGTATACTCTGCCTTAAGAATGAAAAATTTACCCTAAGTTTGGGCTTATTAGTTAGAAAACAATGCTGAGAGATAATCTGCAATGAGAATAAAGATATGCAGTGAAAGTTTTAAGACCTGTTGCATTAATAATCAAAATAGTTGTTGGTTAATTGTATACCTTTACTGAGGATCAGCCTGTAAATGTTTACCCTGCAGAGGAAGTGTATGGAAACCTGGAAGTAGTCTTTGAAGGAATGGATAATATTAACCCTCTTAGTGCGGCGGGGATTTCAGGGGTACTAGTGAGAAGTGCGAAGGGTAATTTAAGAAAATGTATCACCTTAGAAAAAAAACATCATGAAGTTATTTGTTTAGATATCCATGTGCAGTTTTTTTATTTTAAAATATAATATTGTAGTTAATAATGATGTAATACATTTACATTATCTGAAAAATAAATGTATTTACTACAGTATCATAAATTTGAAGAATATTTTTCTAGCAATTATATTTCGATTTTTAGACACAAAACTAATATTTTTTTAAAAACATTTTTCAATGAAACTACGATATTTAAATATAATAAAGAATCAAAAAGACATGCAGAAAATATTATAAATAAATAAAGAAAAACCAGTGAATTGCAAATTTTTTTGTCAGCCCCTGCTAGTTCGATTTTGTTGAAAAGGCTGATCTCACTGAGTCAAATTGGGACTTTTCCCCTTTCCTTGAGACTGTGGCAATGTGCTTACAATCTAAAGGCAGAAAAAAACCAAGTTCTAACTCACAGAGAACTACTGACAATGTAATCCATTACACAGGGCGCAATTGATTAGATAGGATGGACGGCAAGAGAAACCAAAATGATTACAAAGCAGTGTTCTCATTTCCATCGTCTCAACAAAGTCTGAATAAGCAGCTATATATCAACACCACGACACCACAACACATTCAAGAGATTACAGATGAAAACAGATTAGTAGCCTTTCAGTGGCTTTTCATAGTGGAAAGACCACTCAGAAAAAAAAAACGAGCAAACAATTAGGCTGAGCTTCCCGACATGTACAAAACTGAACGAAAAATTATAGTAAGAGTTATACTTTTTGAAAAGCATTTAAAATTGCTAATAAAAAATTAATTACGTAATTCTATGGAATTCAACCTATCGATAGCACAAAAACCATAAATTATTGAAGAAAAAACCATAAGTTACAGCGATTTAAACAATAGCCTACGCAAGAGCCGATATATTGGCCTGCCGCACTTTTCGCCAGGGATACGAAAGCCGATATATCGGCCGGCCGCACTAAGAGGGTTAACTTTATGGGTCACGGGAGCACTGGTTCAGAAGCAACATGTATAGAGATTCAATTTTTCCTTTGAGAAATACGCATTTATTAATTGATGTTTTGTAAGAATGTAAATATTTTTTGAACATCAAATTTAGGATTAATTTTAAGTTTTAATCAGAGAAAATAAGATAGAAGACATAGGAATTGCACTGCTGAAACAAGAATCATGAAAATAAAATAGATGAGTGAATAAAGTACTTGCTGAGCTATGATGGGGGTAGTAGTAGTTTTGAGGGGAGGCGACCGACAGCTAAGGTCATTTGCGCCATAGGGGATGGACAGGAAAGGATGAAGGGTGGAGAGAAACCCGGCGTCGGCATTAGCCTACTCTTTACGAAAGGCGCCAAGGGGTCCGCAGCTTAACGTCCCATCCGACGGACGCCGTACTCACTCAAAGTGCCCTCCACAAAGCACCTCAAGTAGGGATCGAGATACCTCTGAAGCTATGATGGGGATTATGAAGGTAGACCTAACTACGTCGGTGTATGTAGAGGAGAGTTATGTTGCAAGAGGTGTAGTGGCAATTTGGAACGTAATGGAATTGATGTGGATAATGATTCCTGATCTGAGAGGAAGAGAGCCTCTAAGTGTTATATGAAATGCGAACATATTTCACTGCATGCTCATTACTCTTGTCATCCAGTCAGCTGCATCAGATTTTTAATACAATGAACAGTCTGAGATTTTATTTTTCATATTAGTCTGAGAATTTTTGTTCGCATTTTCCCTTGCGTTATAACTTTTATTATGGTATTTGTTTCTCTTTCCATTCTCTTGCATGTAACATGTCTTGAAGTTCAAATGCTTCCTATTGCCATATGATAGACTCGCTATCATAATGTTGAATTTGTGGCTCAAAATTTTTATCCTGCCATGTAATTCCTTTCATGTTTTGGGTGAATGAAAATAGGAAATTTTGAAGTGATGTGGGAAGATGGGGGTTTTTCAAGATTTGCGGTGTTGTATGTTACTAAATAGCACACATCTTAACCTCTGGTAATGTTATACCAAAAATGTGTGTGCTTTTTTTTTTATATGATGATGTCCTTTTTGATTTTACCAAAGAAAGCAATTATTGTAAATTAGCTTCCAGATGCCCTCTCAAAATGGATGCCTGTATATTGGTAATTGGATTTATGGTAATGATTAATTAATGGAAATTTTTTTATGTGCCCTTGTTGTGTCAATACTCTTAATGATATCTCTGAATGAGCAATATTCTCCTGTTTCAGGCAATTTCCCCGTTGGTCAGGAAATGGAGTATCCCATTGTAAACGATGATCGTACGGCCAAAGACCGCTTCACCAGCGAAGAAAAGCGTGCCCTTGACCGACTTCACAATGACATATACAATGAGGTTCGCTTAGCTGCTGAGGCTCATCGTCAGGTAAGTGTAGTTTGGTGACGTTTTGTGAGAAACCATCAACCTAGAAATTGAGGCACCCTGAATAGCTAATTGAAGCCCTTAGCTGTGCTGGGCATTTGAAATTCAAACCATGCGATTGAATGGTGGAACTTGACTCCTGAATTTTTTAAGTCCTCTGGTACAAAACAGAAAATCTTTTGGCTTGGTTTTTGTAGCCGGAGGTGCCATGTATTCTTGAATGTAGAATTGGCCTGCTATGGCAGCTGAATGATTTTCATTTTGGAGCGGAGTGCATTAAAACCATTAGAGTAACTATAGAGCCAACCATCCAACCATATTTATAGCCAACCTTAACCTCTTCTTAATTTTTACTGAATTGACAAATGAGTTGTCTTCACACTGCAGAGTAGGGTCCCTCCATGCCAAGATATTGAGATGGATATTTTATTCTTGGGAAGCAAGATAACAATGCATTATCAACTCGTATGAAATTTGTATATACAAGGGTATACTTCTGTAATATTTGCATCAAATATGCACATTCATTGATATTATTTGATAAATTCTAATGGCTTGACCCAGAAATGAAATTTTCTAGCATAAATATGTATCTTGCACCAAAATTATGGAGTGAACATCTATTAGGGGGGACTTAAAAGTAACTGGACAACATTAAAAAAAATAAATAAATTTTTTGAGTTACAAACATTAGCTCCTTCGAAGTACTATTAGCCTACTAATACCTTGCTTCAAATGTTTTTTTCCAATGCATGAAACACCTTTTGTACTCCTCCTTTCCGATGCCTTGCCGCCTTAGATTCTCTTTTCCCCTCCAAAATGTCTGTAAACCATTTCCCTTCCATTTTCCCTGTCATCTGGGAGAAGAGTAAAGAAAGAAATTAAGGGTGGGTGTGGAAGCAGTGTCATGTAATTTTTTGCCAAAAATTATGCACAGAAAAGGCTATGTGAGCGGGAGCAGGGCAGGAATTTTGTCAAGATTTGTTTAATTTGTAAATCTTTGGCTTAAATGCATTGCACTGAGATCCACCAAAAACAGGGTAGTTCATTAAGTTCTTCAATAGTATGCCTTCTATTCTTGTACTCAAGCGTATGACTTTTTTCCATGTTTTTATCAGTTCTGGATGTGTAAGGCTGGCTCAGGTGTAGAATTCTGATTGATGTCGCCACATTTGAATTGTGAATGGCTCTCATACACTTGAGAGTTCCTCTCAAGGTGTGTTCTTTGTAAGCTGTAGACAACATATCAACCATGTCCAGTGCACTTCTACTGAGTAGGAAACAAAATTTCAATGCTGCACACTATTCTCAAATATCAGCCATTTAAAAAAATTAAAGTTTGAAAAACTTGTGGCATGAAAATAATTTCAGGGGCTCACTACAACTGTATCAAGTAATGCCACTTGGCTTACTGACTCCGGAAGGGTTACTTATCACCCATGTAGTAGAAATCTGAACTACTAGAGTTACATGCTCAGTAACCTCTTGTCCAGCTATTTTTGAGTCTCCCAATGCATACCACCTAAAGAATTTCACCAATGCTGCAATAAAGGGAAGGAAAGTAAAATAGAAGAGCATTTCTGTTATAAAAGAAAAGCAGTGAACAATATAGATTGATCAAATAACGTATTACTGGTCAAATCCTCGAAATATCAGCCTACGTTTTATGGGCTGAGAGTGGAATATGGGTAAGGCATCGTATTTTAAGTAGCAAGCCAATCTGTCTGTAAAAATCCTTTCATTAAGTGTTTTTTCCCTTATCAGGCATTGAAAATAGTTGTCTTTTCTATAAATTTCTGTAATAACTCTATTTTGAGCCATTAGTAAGCAATAGAGCGTTAATATTTCATTGTCAGCACTCCCTGAAAAATTCCGAAATAAATCGCAAATGTATACAATGTAGGGCATTTAGTTGCATTCACATGTGGTGCTGCTGCAAAACTGAGTACGTATTGGGCTAATGGGAATGTCCCCTCTCTGCTCAAAAATTGTATCTCTCGCGGTAAACTCGGAGTCTATAGGCACTCAACCATAAGTAGTATGATGGTATTGTTCAATGTGTAATACGTTCCCTTTTATTAAGTGTGCATATATGCTTTTACACACCAAAAGTAAGTGTTGTAAATAAGTAAAAAGTTGAATTAGAACTACATGGGATCGAAAGAGAAAAGGTTGCATTACAGGCATGTAAAAAATTTAAGTCAAGAATTACTCTTCCGAACTCAGAAACAAGGCTGCTGAAAGGCGTTTTGGCCCACCTCCGACTGAGAAGATGATGTGAGAGTGGAGGAAACATAAAGTTGATTTAAAAAACCATAAACCATAGACACAGTAATCAACCCGAAGGTCGGTTTAGTAGGTGATGGTAGAGATCACCCAGTACTAAGCCCTATACGGCGTGTGAAAATTCACACATTAGGGTAGGGGGGCCAGTTCCTTTCCCTGTGCCGGTTATGGTTTCCCAGGAAGACCTGGTACCCAAAAAGTCACTTAGCTTGGGTGGAGCTGCAGGTGCCCAGAGTGCCTTGCCCGGGAATCGAACCCGGGACCCTCGGGTCAGCAGTCCAACGCTCTACCCACTGGACTACCGCGACCCACAAAGTTGATTTCGTGAATGCAAATAGGAGTTAAAAAAAACTTATGCTCATGTGCTTCAAAAGGGTCTAAGCTCAAGGAACTTGTTAAGAACTGGATAATATCTCTCTCTTCATCCATAACAGACCTATGGTGACACTAAACTGCCACATGAAAACAGAATAAAAGTTTATAGAATTGCACAACGAAAATAGCTGTGTGTATGATTTTTACAGCAGTGATGATGGATTTCTGATGAATGGATGAATAAACATTCGTATATTTGATAGTTTTTTTAATTGACAATTCTACTTTCTTCTTATGAAAAAGTGTTAATATTAAGATACTTTTCCATCTCATCCAAGCATTTCTCATCAATTTTAACCTGAAAAATCATAGTGCATCCTAAATACAATCTTAAGAAGAGTTCTTGTTATGTCTGTTTTGTGTGTCGGGAAATACTTTAATTAAATGTTTCAATATCAAAAAATTATTAGTGGGAAAATGTGTGCAAAATAAGATTCAGCTACTCATGTTTGTTGTATTTGAGAAAACTAATGAAACCCTTAGTTAAATCACTGCTGTAACTATATAAAAGTTAAGTAACTGACAGATGTGCTGTAAATAGGAAGGTACCAAGCTCGCACGTTAAATGCACATTGAATTGCACAATGTTGGCTGCCATCCAGTGGATGCCTAGTACAAGTGGGTACCTGAAAGTACCTAAGCAATAAGGTTGTCATTATGTTAAAGACTGCAAGATGGTTTTAGTTTTTATTTTATATCAGCAAACCATTGAAATTGAAATGTACTGATTTTTAATATATTCTCCGAAATTCGCTGCGATTTCTCACCGTTTCAACATGAAACTACTTTTGATTTCTGCGAATGTATCTTTGAATGTTTTTTCTTGTCGTCGCATCCTACTTTAGAACTCTTTTATCACCAACTGGATGTCGACTGCTGATAAGGGAATGCCTAACTTAAGGAATCCAGTGCATCAACTGGTTCTCTTCTGTGATGGATAAAATCCTTTGTCTTTGAATAGGTCCTGTTGTTAAATAATTTTGATACCATTTATTAAAAAAATCATTTAGAAGTTGCCACTTTACTAAGCTTTTTGTGCAGAAAGTATTGCCTAGTAAAGAGACAATGAACCCTGATTTGAAATATTGGTGAATATCAGCAGAATGTATATCTTTTAAATGATAGTATAATAGGCATGGGAAAAGATGGCACTCAGTAAAAGTGCATCTCACAATGATACTTTATTTTTTGTGCAATGTGGATGTGGATAATGATATAGTGAAAACATGAACTCAAAGTGAAGTGTCTTCTTGAATCATTGTTAGGGCAACTGGTACTGTGCCAGTTCATGGAATTCCATGCATTGGAATTAAAAGGCGTCTTTTAAAATTGCCCAGGAAGTGTTATGTTTCGATTTGCCTCAATTCTGAAGACATTTTTGGTTGATAGCATAGCCATCAGATATGCTGTTATATTTCACCTCCATAGAAATAGGGTTAGAAAAAGTTCTACATATATTTCCTAATTTTTGGTTTGAAGTATTCAATGTTTTTCTTGTTGTGATTCAGACGAGACAGCATATCCAACGGTGGGTCAAGCCAGGCATGACAATGATTCAGATATGTGAGGAGTTGGAAAACACGGCTCGTCGTTTGATTGGTGAGAATGGTTTGAAGGCAGGGCTGGCCTTCCCAACTGGATGCTCCCTCAACCATTGCGCTGCTCATTACACCCCAAATGCCGGAGATCCAACTGTACTGCAGTATGATGATGTTTGCAAGATTGATTTTGGAACTCACATTAATGGTTCGTTCATAATTAGATATAGGAGCATATTTTTTTAAGTGAATTTATTGCACATAAATGATGTTGTTATAGTTCCATTTAGATGAAAAATGTAATTACTGCAATATTTGAGGAAAATTGTTTAAAAGAATGACAATTGAATTGATGAAGATACATATAATAAATCAATTGATTTTTTAACATTAAATAATCATTTTTCATTGACTACATAATATAATAAACTTAAGTCTCATAAAAATTTTGATAGAATTAAAAATACCAAAGTAACTCATTGCATATTTGAAGAGGTTTATTATCCCAATCTTTTCTTTTGATAAAATATATTTAATGTTGTGTCACTTACTATATTTGTGTATGTGTGAATATGCAACAAATCTCCAGACAAGTAAATGCATTATTATTACTGTAGGGACATACAATTTTGAAAAATGGATTCCTACTTTTAAATAAGCATAGTTTTTCATATGTGGCTACTAGATAGTGGATGAATGCTCAACTTCAGTGCGGAAAATTCATTTTCTAATATGAAGCTTAAAATCATTTAGTTTGTAAATAGTCCCACAGTTTTATATGACGATGTAAATGTCCGTTAGTTTTGCTTTTCTGAAAATTTGAACTTAAATCAATCGTTATTCCAAGATATTATTTTGATTTTTATTCTTTTTATAATGCTTTAGCCATATTGTTGCAAAAGTGTATAGAGTTGTCCCATGCATTACAATATTTATCCATCACATGAATGGTCACATGGTGAAAATATTGTAAAGTGATTCAGTAACATGTTAGTGTATAATTACCTGAAAGAATTTTTCCATGTCCAATTACACCTGATCTTGTGTTGCCTAAAGCCTATGTTTACCATAAAACTGCTCGTACATTTATGAATGTGTGTTGGGGACCACGGGAGTTGTTTGGTTCTGTTGCTAATTCATTTGCTCTTGTTCTCCTTGCAGGGCGAATCATTGATTGTGCTTTCACACTTACATTCAATGATAAATATGACAGGCTAATTGAAGCAGTGCGTGATGCCACGAACACAGGAATAAAGGTACGGATGAAGTTGTGTGTGTGTGTCTGTGTGCACACTTGTGTTGCCTCCAAAGAAGTTCTAATGAACTTTGCCATTATTGCTTCCAGGCAGCAGGGATTGATGTGCAGCTTTGTGACATTGGCGCTGCGATCCAGGAAGTAATGGAATCTTATGAAGTGGAGCTGGATGGGAAGACATATCAAGTGAAGTCGATCCGGAACTTGAATGGTCACTCCATCGCTCCCTATCGTGAGTTTCACTAAGTTCTTTCAGTGTTGGTGTGTGGATTAAAAGTTGTGTTTGCCTCTCTTTTTTTGTACTTCATAACAGAAGTACTTTTGATTTAATAGATTGACCTGAAAAAAACTATTTGAAGAAACAATCTATGATGGCTGGGTCAATTTACTATGATAAAAACCAAAGATAATTTTTCACACTTTGTTCTGTAGTCAACACCATAGCTCATGAAAATTAAAATAAAGAATTTAAAAACTGTCAAAGAAGTAGCAATGCATGGTCAACTCCTCTGTCGGGTGTATTAGAATTTGAAAAAAATCCTGTTATTGAGGTTAATTGATGCTTTCATTGCAAAGAGAAAAAGTTAAGAATTAATTGTACAATACTGGGTGGTGGTTTGAATTGATGGCTGTTCTGACTGAATAATGTCCTGTTTTTATGCCAGACGTATGAACTTTGCATTTTGTCATTATTCTAGGCAGGAGAGATTGAGGTTATCATCAGGGCAGGGAATGTCCAGAAAATGGCCAAAGGTAGGGGTAGATATGATGACCGTGAAGTGATAGGTAGTCAGGATGAAGTGACAGGGTAGTTCAGTAATCTTGAGCAAGTGTGTCAGGTGATCAGCCAAGTGCATAGGTTGGGAGCACAGTTCAGCCAAGGCAAGTAAATGGTAATTTAGCACCAGTGGTGAAGGAAATAATACTTAGCAGGTACTTGTGTCTTGCTCTAAACATCTACAGGATGCACCGCTGAAATCCGAACAAATTTCAATTTGAATTTCCCACCATTAGTTCCACTGGAGGCCGTGATTGTCGTTCTTGAAAGCTATAGGCATCTAGTAAACAGCCATAACTTCAAGATGACCGAGATGTTATGCACAAGTGTGGAGTACAATCGAAGAGCCGCTATTATCGAAGGTGTTCGCGCTGGGTGTCATATTTCGAAATACTTCGATTCTTCTGGTACACCACATAAACTGTTTACAGTAATGTGACTTAATATAATACTTCGGAGAAGTCTGGGGAAGGTTTCGCTAATTTGGCCTAGATACCTCTTTCGAGGAAACTCGAGCTTGTCCATATTTAAACGCCGCCCTCTGTTTTTATGAGGGTAGTCTGAAAAGCTTCTGACCTATCAAATAAACGAGACATTTTCTCTTCAAATTCATTTTTCAAAATAGTCTCCCTTTAAGTCAATACAGTTTTTCCAACAATTCTCGTAACTTTATTAACCCTTACAAATAGTAATTGTTGTCTTTCTTCCCAAAATAGGCATTTACATATGCAATGACGACCTAGGCTAATGAAAATCTCTGTCCTCCAAATGAAACTTTTAAGGTTATGAAACGGGGAAAAAGTCACTTGGGGCTAGATCTGGTGAATGCAATGGGTAGTCATCCAATTGGAAGTGCAGTTAGTGAATTTTAGCCATGGCGACTGCAGAAGTGTGAGTAGGAGCGTTGTGCAAATGGAAAAGCACTTTATTTTTCAAATTCAGTGTTTTTCTTGCCATGTCTGCCTTCAATTTATCATGTTATGATGATTAAATCTCTATCGTCATTGGTTTACCTTTTTGAAGATAATGGATGAATGCAATTCCACACCCTCCTGGCTGATAGAACCATCATATACTCATTTCTCAATTTTTTCCATTTTCCCAAAAATCCTCACAATGACTTACTCAAACAATTCTCAAACAACAATTGAGTGTCCAAAATAGCTGAAATTTTGGTGAGGAGCTTTCAACGCATGCAAAACACATTCCCAAACTTATAGTGAGGAGTGCTTCAATCTTCATGTTGAGATTCGAAAGTTGTCATATCACCTTCGTCGAGTCTTTCATGTGTAATATTGCAAATACCTAACATTGGTGTCATATTCTGTAATTTTACCTCATTAATTACCTTTAGTTTTTCTTTATGATTGCATCTATTTATATGTAGTGATAATTTACAGGAGAAAAATTAGATGGTGACTAAATCAAGCAGTGATTAAATGCATCGTAAAGCAAAGGAAATTCATGCTGACGTTCAGGACACTCTGGGGGACTCTGCTCCTTCATATTCAATTGTTGCCAAGTGGACGAGCAAGTTAAAGTTTGGTTGATACAGCGTAGATGATGATAGTTGTAGTAGTCAGCCACTACACGGATCGAAATATAAATATGCCATCACTGAAAGAAGTAAAAGTTAAGGTCACATCCACCATACACGTCAAATGTAAAATATTAAGCCGTTGCCATTGCTTAACTTTTGCAACAAAGTCTGCAGAAGATAAGGAATATGAAATATCTATGTTTCTCCTTGTGTTAATAATTTTTGTGGTCAAAGTGTGTTGTTATTTTAGTTTTAATTATATTGGATCTTGAATCCTAAGCTTGCATTAGCAAATGCCGCACACCTATGAACGTCTGCAATAGTTCAGAGGTTTCTGAAGCATAAGTTCTCACCATGCATTAGGTGTATAGTGACTCATGGGATCAGAGTCAGCTACCTGCCAATTATTGCCATGAATTATGAAGCATCGGGCTAAATAAATGTTTGACTTTGCATGACTGGTTGTCATCTTCAAAAACTCTGTTGTTGACTTAAAGCAAGTTTGAATGGCTGAGAATTCGAAATCATATTTCATGTGGTCACCATTTTCTTATACATCATTCAGTGAGCTCTCCCTTTAGATGAAAATGGCTCGGTTCAAAAGGCTTATACATTACAATGTATTATGCTGTCAGTCACCAAGGTTCAATTGACTATGAACATTCAGCTGCTAAGTGTGTTGACTGAAAGTTTTAGGCATGATTTTTTTGGATGCTAATGATGTGTGCGTTCCATTGTAGGTATCCATGCTGGAAAGACTGTTCCTATAGTGAAGGGTGGTGAGGCCACAGTCATGGAGGAGAATGAGATGTATGCCATCGAAACATTTGGCTCAACTGGCCGTGGGCAGGTGCACGATGACATGGAAGTGTCCCACTACATGAAGAACTTTGATAAGGGCTATGTGCCACTCAGGTATGGGCTCATTTTTCTATCTTACTCTATAGCTCCCAAACAAGTAAACAAAGTGTTGATGTATGTGCCATCAGTTGCCTTGAACTTGCTGTTAAAGTTTTATTCTAAGGAAGAAATCGTGGGAGTGAAATGAAGTAGGTTTTTAGGTTTCAGCTCGACCACAATTGGTTAAATGGTTGCTGTTTGCATGTTAACGATATAGTTTATTAGACTTGCCTGCTTCCTTCTATTCTGTTTGTTTTGCCTTTAGGTTCCTAGCTTTCCCTGGACCGACCATTCTGGAAAAAGTTAGGATTCACTCATTCTTGTGGAAAATTAGAAAAAAAATTATTGAAGGGCCGAAAATTTTTATAACTCTTGAAGAGTTTTTAAATGTAATTTTATTACTAATCGGGGGTGAAATAGAACTAGTTTATATTCTATTGTTTCAGGCTTCACTTCGTGGAAGTATTTAATATCCATACTAAAAAGAAAGACTCGTACTTTTCCACAGATTTTATTATACGGTACAACGCGTTTCACTGACTTGCGGCATCATGCCGCAAGTCGGTGAAACGCATTGTACCGTATAATAAAATCTGTGGAAAAGTACGAGTCTTACTTTTTAGTATGGATAGAACTAGTTTAATTTTAAGAAAGCAATGCCAGGGGTATGGGTTGTGCAAAATTGTGCAGGAATTTGGTTAATTCAACATAGGTTGGGCTATGGGAATGTGGGATGATTTTGGCTTTGGTCCCCTAAAATCATCATTTAAACCTCTTAAAAATTAAAATATAAATTGACTCTCAAAAATGTGGTTAATTGTTTTTATGTTAAAAATGTTTTCTTGAAAAAAGTAGAGAAATGATTTCAGGATCTTCACTAATTCTGATGGCTCGAGAACATTAATGAATCACTCTACTCACTATGATTGCTCTACCTCTCTTATTATCACACAAAATGTATCATGTATTTACAAAGTTCACGTGAATCCTAATCGTTTTACTTTTGATCATCCTTCCTGTGCTCGTGTGTGAAGCACACTTGATTAAATGGTGATATTCTTATGACTTGCTTACATTACTAATTGCCTCATGAAAATTGCTTTAAGCAGTGTGGTATGGAATTTGATTGATAATGAAAATGAAATTAATGCACAAATTGAGTAGCTTCAGGCGTGATGTGGTGGAAGTTGAACATAATGAATAACTGATGGAAGCCCTTTTCCACGTTATAAACGTTTTTCCACCTAATGATGATGTAATACATCGAAACCCGGTCTTAAAATAAAAAAATTTTATCGAGTGGAAAAGTGCTTTGATCAGTTTTTCGAAATTTATGCAATCTCTGTTGCAGGCTGCAGTCATCCAAGGTACTCTTGGGCGTCATCAACAAGCATTTCAGCACCCTCGCCTTTTGTCGTCGCTGGCTGGACAGATTGGATCAGACCAAATATCAGATGGCCCTCAAGGACTTGTGTGACAAGGGCATTGTCGACCCCTACCCGCCCCTCTGCGACATCAAGGGCTGCTACACTGCCCAATTTGAGCACACTGTCATGCTCCGCCCTACATGCAAGGAAGTTGTCAGTCGAGGCGACGATTATTAAATGCATTCGATGGATGTGTTGGGTGTTGGCAGCCCTGCTTTTTTTGCAGTGTTATTTTTGTCTCAATTTGGATGGAAGCAATCGGAGAGAAGAGTTAGTTTTTTCACATTATTGTCATGGTGTTGATTTTGTTTGAATGAGTTTCACTCTCGTCCCTTGCTTTTTATTTTATTTTTATGTGGCTGAATGAAGAAGAAGATAATAAAAAAAACTTAATACCTCCTCCATCTTTCATTAGAAAATCATGATCATTTTTATCTATTTATTTAAAATCTGATTCATACCATTTGTGTGAACTGTATACCAGACCTCGGCTCTTTTCTTGAGGTAAGTTGACGTATTGTCATGCATAATGTAGAGAAAGAGAATTATATTTAAAATGCAAAAATTTCAAAGTGCGGAAAGCATTTGCGTTGACAACTGTGAAACTTCTGCATTTTAATGCATTTTGGCAGATGCTCAGTTAAAGTTACTGTCGTTGTATGTCCTGCAGTTCTTAGAATTACATTTGTTTGCATGTTGTCAATACAGACAATCCTTGGGGATAATATGCCAGAACCATCAGTTATAATAGTTAAGTGGGAGCATTGCACACATGCCTGCATGCACTCATGGGAGCAAAATATAAAGCAATTTCTCATTACATTATATGACTATGCTTCCAGAGGGACTCTTTATGGCCAGAGCATAATTATGAATCTTCTTAATACACATTCTAATGTTAATAGAATAATATATATTCAATGTGGTGATCATACTTCATATTTTGTGCTACATAACCCCAAGTGTAAATCGTTGCACTCATAACTGTGGTATTACGATGCATAGTTAGTGGCTTTGTTTGCAACATCTGTGGTCGTAAGATATGTAGGTGTCAGTTTGGTGTGGAGGCTTGTTTGTACAGATATCTAATGCTGATATGGTTTGGGTCCAAATTCTGGTGGTAGCATAATTTTTCATTGGTATAATGATCCATACTTGATTGCCCTGTGCAAACCATTACCACCTGGGTAGTTGTCTCTCAGATTGGATCTTATAATATCCATGACCCATTGGCATCTTTTCTTGGGCTTATTATTATCCTCTGTGTATGTATAAAATCAATATATGCTCGCACCAGATTTCTGTCCGCCCATACGTCCTACTTTCCCTCCATCAAATTACCCAATTAATAGGAATGCCTTTAAAGTTCCTGTTCCACAGCCATGTCTAGTCAACCTGTGATGTCAATTCATGCTGGTTTATTGCAAAGTGCTATCTGTTGTACAGGGGGTAATTATATAATTTTTACGCTCTTATCAACAAGGAGGGGGAATGAAGATAATAAGACAGTAAGATTACCTATACTCTTAATGTTCTCTGACTTTTAAGAACTTGGATTTTATTAGAACTTGTAAGCATTGAGTGAAGCATTTTCGGGTGTAATAACTTTTTTATTATATTAATAAACATGAAGAAATGAAAATGTTGTATACACTCATAGACCAAAAATCAATAAGTGGAACAAAACTGCTGCTATATAAACATTGGATGTTGGGTATTTTGGGTACTCCATAATTATCAGTTTGTGGTAATCCAAGTTGGTGATTACCAGTTGTGCTGAATTTGTTTAAAATATATTGATAAGTATTTGAGATTAATGCAGGACAGAGGCAGTTAAAGTTAGGGAAAGAGAAATTTTATCCAAAAAAGGGAAAACGTTATGTGCACACACTGTGTTTATGAATGCATGCCTGCATATTTTGTGGTGTATAAAATTCTTGGAACTACATATTTATACAATGTTGACCTATTTGAGAATAACATTTTTTGTAGGTGAAGTAACTTGTGTGAATGGTTGATGGTCAATTTCGTTATTGTGTCATCCTGTTTTCTAAATATAATAGTTATAACGTGGTGAATGTACATTTAATGAGCATGTACAAGTTATCGAGGTTCGAGATAAAATTTGTCATGTTCCATTGCATCATTTCCATGACATATATTTTTTTAATCTCTTACCATCTCTGGTGTTTGGGTTGTCATTCAATATTCATCATAAAAGAATAGTGGTAAAATGCAATTAGTATCCAATCAGAAAAAAATACAAGCATACACAGTTGGTGAAGAACTCTTAAAGCTGTATATAATTGATGCTACTGAATGTTTGTTGAGTGAACAAGGGATTTCGATTATAGCACTTGGCAAGAAAAATTGATTTTTTGTATCTAACAATTAACTGTAATTAATAAAACATCTCTTATAAAAAAGGGTTCCGTATATCAATCTGTTTAGTTGTCAATATCCCTAGTGATATTATTCTCAATAGATAAGCGTTAAATTTGAATGAATCACATCATATAAGTATTGTATATAATCTTTCATGATTTCTGTGGTTCCTAACTCTAGAGTACTAGTAGTACTAGAGTATCCAATAACAATAATGCCTGGACTTCTCTTTGTTCATAATTATTTTTCTTGAAGTGCGCAGCTTTTCTTTTTATCTTATATCTGAAAATAGGTCCTTTGTACATTCCTTAAAAAAGACTCCTCTTATTTAAAGCAAGGTGTATCCTGAGATGTGGGTCGCGGTAGTCCAGTGGTAGAGCGTTGGACTACTGACCGTCGGAGGGCCTGGGTTCGATTCCCGGGCAAGCCTCTCTGGGTACCTGCAGCTCCACCCAAGCTATGTGATTTTTCGGGTACCAGATCTGATGTGTGAATTTCACATGCCATCGGGCTTGGTACTGGGTGAACTCGACCATCACCTACCAAACCGACCTTTGGGTCGATTACTGTTTATGGTTTTATGGTAACCTGAGATAATATCTCTTAAATTTTTCATTTGAGCATTTCACCAATATTTGTTTGATGCTCCCATATTCCTTTAATTCAGTTCTGCTGATGTTCCATATCTGCTTCCCCAGTTAGATCTGATATTCATGTGACTCCCAAGATATTTACTTGGCCTGCTACATTTGTCAATCACTCTGAGAATAGGTGGAATGATACGAGAGTTTCCTTCCCAGAAATGCATTACAGCACTTTTTTCAGATTTGAATGGTCCAAACGCTATTTTCAAGGTCATTAGGGAGATCTTTTATTACCTTATTTAGTCCATTTTATTAGCTTTAACTGGATGGGTGAACTTCTACTTAAGGCAGGTTGCAAGCCATTTTAGAATTAATGTCAATTAAATGAGACTGCTCCATAGGAGAAGCCAGTTACTACTTATTTCACAAAATTGGCATTGAAATGGATGAATTCAGTTAACTAATGCCGACTGTGTCGGGGAGAGAAATCTCAAACTCATCTCACTTCTTTGCAATTAATCCTTCAATGAAGTTGAAAATTTATTAGTATTTTTTGTGAACAGATTGTAAATACAGGGTGAATTCCAAAAGTAATGCAGTTGAATTTCCCACGCTGCTCCTATTGGTTGAAGTGGGATCAAACCAGTTGGAGTAGGTGGGCGGGGGGCTGCCAAGCTTTGCCGCGAAATCAGTCTCAGTGCTCTCCAACCTGTGGAAGCGGAAGAATGTCAGTTATTGTTAACCTTTGCGCAAAGACCATGTCACGAAAGAAATGGAATCGACGATCAAGCAACATTACGCAATTACTATGTTCTGTGCTGAACTAAAACAATCTCTTGAGGAGACTGAAGCTCTGTCCTACTCAAAAGTTTCGAGGTGGTTAAAGGTCTTTAAGGATGGCCAGGAAGAGGTTCATGATGAACAACGCTGTGGGCAGCCATCAACCAGCAAAACCGACAACAATGTGGCTTGTGTACGACAATTGTCTCTGACCATCGATTGAGTATCAAGATGGTTGCCAGTGAACTGAACTTGTCGTCTGCTGTTGTGTTTTGCATTGTTATTGAAGATTTAGTGATGAGGGAAGTGTGCGCCAAGCTCTTGTCCTAGGTGTTTGCCACAACGCACTACGAGTCCGCGAGTTCCTGGCCAAACACCAGATGCCAATGCTGCCCCTGCCCCCCCATAGTCCTGACCTCGACCCAGCAGACTACATTTTGTTTCCTCGGATTAAGGCAGCCCTGAAAGGAACCAGTTTTTCATCATAGGAGAGTTCCAATCAGCCGAGATGAAGGCCTTGCGAGAGAGGTCCCCGAAGACACCCTGCAGGGCGCGTACCGGTCATGGCAGAGTCACTTGAAAAAATGAGTAGAGGCCCAAGGACAGTACTTTGAAGAATTTTGTGTTTCTGCAAAAATGTTCAATAAATTTCTTTTAAAAAATAATTACATTAACTTTGGAATGCAAACCTAAAAACCTGATACATATGGAAATAGGCTATATCAAGGAATAAAAAAATGGGTATTTAAGAAGGTGATTATTTGAACTAAAGGATAAACTAGTCACTTTTTCATGTATCATTAATTTTCCTGAAAGAATGAGTGACTAAAGTGATTTAGAATGGCATATTTGGATGATATTTTTTGAACATGAATGTCACTGAAGTATTGTACAATACTAGAAGTGAAAATTTCAACAAACTAATTTAAGCTGATTGCTTTCCAACTATCCCATCAGTGTTAGGTCGCCCATTTGCCGCGTGGGTTTTGGTGGATCGTGGGGTATCAGGTGAAAGAAGTAGTTGAGGATTTATATGAAGAAAGGCTAGTGACCTACCGCCCCTACTACGACCCACTTACCCCTGCCACACATCCTTGCGTGGTAATATGTAAACGGTTATTCTGATCCTGTCGGTGGTTTTCTTGATGAATGTAATTAGCTGTGGATTCGAAAGGCTTGGTCTGACAACTCTGATGGGGTGTTCCTAAATATCCATATCCTTCATACTCACAAAAATAATTAAATTTTTGCGTCTACTCAAAACACAACTTTCAATTCAATGCACCTTCTCCGGAAGTGACAAACACCCTGGCGAAAGTAATAATGGACATAGTATCTTATCAATTATTATTAAGAGAAGTAAGGTCGCAGCTATTGACTATGTGGCATTGCAATGTCTTTGATGGCTATACTTCGGGGTTTCACAGTTATAAGCAATTGAAACTTGTCATAGGGAATTTGAGTTCGATTACTCTGACTATGCACACAGAAATAGGGATAACAGTAACATCTTATTCTACGTGGTTAGTTTAAATGTATGGCGGGAAATTGTCCGGCTCAGCAAGTGGAGGTAGAAGAACTACAAAGACAGATGAAAACTAACTATCCACCTAGCGGTAATGATCCTTACTACATGAAAAATATAGGGGTGATTGGGGTTGTGCCCGTTGTGCCATATACTATCTTGCTGTACTTCAAAGGAAGTTAAAGGCTGGCATGTGTCAGGAAATTGTAAGGATATTTCCCTTTCTACTCCCGCCAGTGTTAATGAAGAATATATCGTGTGACTCAAGCTGACTTTTCAAGAGGATGCTGACCGCTGCATAAGGGTAATTGAAGGGAAACGAGTTTCGGGTGGCGGACGTGATGTATCGAATGTATGTTGTTCAGGAACTCAGGCGAGCAAATATCGAAGAATTTATCTTGCCGTGTTGATTATGTGATTTGGGTATATATTATTTTTAGCTTGTGCATGTTTAATTATGATCTTATTGGTGTGACAGCAAAACATATATCGGGAGTTATCGGCTTTTTAATTTTAGATGTCCCCATCAGCTGATCTGCCCTAGTTTGGTGCTACGTTTAAATAGATTTTCACTCGTAATGGATTGTATAAAATAACCTTTGCAAGTGTATTCATTATCTGCTAGAGCCTTTGGTTAATTATAAACCGATTGCTTTATGTTTAATCGAAGTAGTATCGCAGTGTTATCATTAAGCATGGTTACAAAATATTTTTTTCAATTTTTAGGACATTTTTTCTGTGAATAAGTTTTTATAGCCGAAATGAAGTGTCGGGAATGAGCAATCAATATGGATAACAGTCGATTTCTGGTCAGTGAGAGAAGCATTAGGTCTATGATAGTTAATTTTGTATTTTATGTGAGTGGAAAGGATGTACATTTTTCTTTTTTTTTCTCTTTCAGTGTCTCAAAGAAAGTAAAATTGGCTATTTGTTTTGCTAACCCACAAAGAGCTATGCCCTCATCGAGAAGAGACTGACAGGCGTGGAAGGGGGCAGGAGAGGAAAGCAACCAGAACCTATTGTTGGTGTTTATCAAGCAGCTCTTGCCATGCAGCAGGAGGGGAAACCTCGTTTCCTCAAATATCATCAGGGAAGTGTTCGAGGAGTGGCATTCAGCCCCAGGGTCAGTGACAACAAAAATTTATTTCTATAACGAATTAGCATTTCTTACTGAGAATATTGGAATGTTTTCCATATCATTTGGATGTGTTACGCATTTTATAAGGCGAATCAGATAATTGTGAATTTTTGTTGATTTTAGTTGTGATAAGATTTCCCCCCACAATATCTTTCTCCTTACAGCTCCCACTATCATGGTCGTTGTGGTATCCACAACTCCTAAGTAATTAAGTTTGATCACCATGCTCCATTCTAATTGTCATTAATTCATGATGCATCATTAAAACATTATACAATGGAATGCCAATCTTCCTTTCATTTGCCATAATTTCTTCAAATGTTTAGAAGCACTTGGATGTGACAGGCCATCAGTCCTTCCAATTTTTAGTTAATATTTTGTCTTCCAATTGTAACGTTTAAATTAACCTTCTGCCTCTTCAAAAAAACCTTAAAATGTTTTTTTTTGTTTGCTATAATTTTCATCATAATCGGTGTCATATGTATGACACCGATTATCTGATGCACTCAGGATTGATTGTAACCTCTTGGCTCTCTGAAGCTTGATATCCTGCAACATAACTAATTTTATAAATTCCCCACTGACTTTCATTCTTATTTCCAGATCCTCCATGCCTCTTTTACTTTTTCCTACACATTTACATTGTAAAGCATGGGTGAGAATGAACATCCTTGCCTTACTTTCATTCCCATCTCCTCCCATCTTGACTCTATCAGCCACACACACCTGCACTATCTGAGATGTTCATATATAGGTTGTGGATAATTGACCTAATTATCACCCAAATTGAAACAAAAAAATCCAGATTGCACTCAATTTTCCTTTCTGTTAGTGGCCTCATAAGTGGTTTTTTTAATGGGAGGTGACCGACAGCTAAGGTCATTTGCATCATTAAGGATGGGTGGGAAAAGAAGGGCAGAGAGAAACCCGGTGTCAGCATTAGCCTACTCTTGTCAAAAGGTGCCAAGGGATCCGCGGTTTAACATCCCATCCGATGGATATTGTACTCACTCAAAGTGCTCTCCACAAAGCACCTCAAGTAGGGATCAGGATACTGCGGAAAAAAAAATCTACCACCTCAGAGATTCGAACCTGGGCCCTCATGGTGGGAAGCCTGTATGTTAGCTGCCGGACCATCATGATCCCCTCATAAGTGCTACATCATCATGATCGACACATACATATCATATATATCTCACCATCCTTTACCCAAACTGATAATCCCCTTAATTATTTTTATGACTATAAACACAGTAATCAACCTGAAGGTTGCGTTGGTAGGTGAGGGTAGAATTCACCCAGTACTAGGCATTAAATGGCGTTTGAAATTCACACATCACGGTCGGGGGGCCAGTTCTTTTCCCTGTGCTGGTTTTGGTTTCCCAGGAAGATCTGGTACCCAAAAAATCACGCAGCTTGAGTGGAGCTGAGGGTGCCCAGAGAGGCATTGAGGGAGGAATCGAACCCGGGCCTTTAGTTGCAGACTAAATAAGGGTTATAGAATATCCCTTAGTTGCAGAAATAGACTTTCAGTAATTGATGCTCTCCCTTTTATTGTCATTGTATCTTCCAAAATATGATCTATGTTTGTGGTGGAGGGTAAGAGGACACCAGTATTTCAAAAGATGATTTCATGTAACCTTTTCTTACCTTATTATAACATATAACAGAACTGCTAAAGCTTTTAGATCTAAAATATATTTTTCAATTTCTGGCCAGAGTACAAAAGCATCTGTACGTATAATTTCAGGGGCTTTTTGTCAGATTCATTTGAGGAAAACATGTGGACTATGAAAGCTGGTCACTATTCAAACAACACATTTCAACAGAATCAAATATTCTGGGGCAACTTTTTCCACATTTGTTGAGTTTACTTTTAATTGACCCTTTATTCTAATCATCATGAGCCAGAGTTCTGTTGCCATTATTCATCATAACAGCACTTGCATACAACTTCTTTGTGAGGTCACAGTTATCACATCTAATCGTGAAATTTTCCTGTAGCCTTGCTCCCTCCCGTGTCATTCATCACATCAAACAGTCATGCTTTCACTAATGGCCATTTCTTGGCAAATAGACGTACTTTTTTTGAGGGATGTGAACTCACATAATTTTCCAGTCAACAAAAATGTAGGCAAGGATGGAAGTGACTGGGAAAACAGATGAAGATGTCCGGATGCTTTGTAGGAGCCTTCAGAACTGAGAGAATATGTGACACAAGACACAATGTGTGGAACCTGCTTATTTAACCAATATTCCCAGAATTGGATGGTTGTATAATAGTCTGTGTGTGTTTTGGCATCAGTAGAGATACCTTACCATGCCAGATGGTGAAAAGTTTCAATAAATTTCTCATCAATGTCCCTCTATAGTAGTGTCTCTTTCCTTTTTTCATCTAGGATCGATACTTGTTTTGCTCTGGAGCATACGATGGGAAGGTTAACTTGTACTCGGCCTTGCGAATGGAGCTGCTCATGTGCTACCAAATCACCACAATGACCCTGGCACGCAACGTCAACGCAGTTCGCTTCACTTCAGATGGTTCCCGAGTAAGTGGGACTATGTGATCTATTTGTCCTAGCTTCTCTGTGTGAATGACTAGCTCCCTGGTGCCTGTGTGGCATGATAATGCATGGCACTAATATTAATAGCAATGTCAGTGTGAGTGAGGCCATGTGAGGTGCAACAGATAATGTACTCGGTATGTCTTTGGGCCTGAGCAGTCAGTGTGCCGAGATGAGTTCGACATTCTGTTTTCCATGCCATCACTTATTTTTAGCTGCAGTGGTCTACTAAGGTGTTTGTTAACAGAAGAGAGATGGGACACCAGCAAGATTAATTTATAACCCAACCTCTAAGTGAAATCATCATAGCTGTTAGCAGATCTCTCGTGCCACAATTTTCCATTTTTGTTCTGCACAACAGTTTTGTTATTTTCTGGTTAACTTATTCCGTAATGGAGTGCTTTGCTGCCAGAATTTTCTACAACACATATCTTGGTGTAACTGAAAGTGATCACCCATTCGCAATGTGAATGATTTATTTCATGTTTTAAGGAGATTCCATCGTATCCTTTTGAAGTGAAATATTTCACCTTATGTTAGTTCCCGAATCAAACCAACCTTCAGGTTGATTTTTGTGCTTTGATCAATTCTAAAATATAGTGGACCATTGTATATTTTTAAATTCCAGCCATTTTATGTTGGTGAGTCATGTTACATGTACTACTTTTGAGGGTCTTTGCCTTGATTTTATGGTAGTGTATCTCTTGCTGACAATGCAGATTTTGGCAGCAACCACGGCAAGGAGGCTCGCGGTTGTTGATGTGGAGCGTGGGGAGCAACTGCTGGCGTACGACAACTGCGCCTTCAGTGGTCGGGACCGCACAGGTCTGGCTGCTGACCCAGCATGCCCCAACGTGGCAGTCTCAGTGGCCGTCAATGGCAAGGGCTTCACACTCCTTGACCTCAGAATGCCATTGCCCTTGGACTTTGTCTATGATGTGAGTGTGGACCCTAAACATCCACAATTGTTTCATCTCTCTCTTCAAATCTGATTTAAGCCTTGAAAGTAAACAAATCTGCCTTTTATTATTCTGCGATGTCACTCCATGACAAAAACGCTGTGTGAACATGCTCATAGCAACCTGTTATTTGAATTTTCACGTCTTATGTAAAGAGTTAAATAATATTTATGCAATTTTGCCCATATTTCATTACAGCGAATGGTTAGGACCCCTAATGCCTATGTGTGACTCCCATAGTTTTACCATTATGTAACTCACAAATTCTAATTGCACATATCTTAAATGCGTTACTTTTTACTGAGCTGTGATAATTTTATCCTATAAAACTATTTATAGACATTTACTGAGAGGTGACCCATTTCTATAGACCTTGAATTTAGTCATGTATTTTTATCAAGCACTTATCTGAGCACAACTAAGCGTTGGTCTTTGAAATTGGATTATAAACCTGACAATAACAAGGAAAATCACTGTTATTCAAGCCCTGGGCGTAGGAAAATCCATATAAGTGAAGTTGATCCTGTGGTCCTTGGGTTATTAGAATAGGGCGTTACCCTTCTGTCACTCTGATCTGCATTTTAATTTTAAATGAAAAATATGCATAGTACTAGCTCCAAAAACACTTAAAGCCAAAATTACCTCTTAGTGTTTAAGTTCTTCTTGACAAGTTGTTTTTCCGGAAGTTGCAAACCTCTGTTGTTGGGTAAATATTGATAAACGCACAGAATCGATTCATTCACAAACAATTGAATGGTGAATTACTCTATCTAGACTGATTTGCTGACAAGTAAGTCGTGGGGAGTTTCATGAAAAAAAGTTTGTTCGCTATCTTTTTTATGTGCAATACATTGCACCTGTTATCCTCTAGAAATTATTGAACAATATTCATGACTATGAACCAATACCCTTTCATGATTATCACCTGCTGCAGCACTTGAAGTATTGCGTGCAGAAGACTGACCATTACTACCATGTTGCGTGCATGCGTCTCAATGGTGATGGGAAAAACTAGCATATAAGTGTATTACATTGCATTAAATTCTTCAAATGATTACTTACCTCATGTATTGTAATATTTTTGCATTTTTTAGCAATGATTAGTTGATTATTGTCTACAATGGCAAGAAATGAATTCTCGTCACTAAATTGTCAGCAGTGTAATGAAATATGTTTTTCAGCAGGGTAAAAATGGTAATATGACATGGAATTGCATCAAGAAGCATAAACTTGAGATCACTTTACTGGAATGAAAGAAGACACCTAGCGGGTATCATTCCCTCACTCATGGGGATATCATCCTTAAAATCCCGAGTGTTAACATGCCTTTACAGGCATTATGGGGACGAGTGAATGTGCTCCCCCACCCCTTCCGTACCCCAACTGTCCAACCCTCACACCAGTCCTGGAATCCTGGAGTTCCCTCAGTCACAAGTGAGACTCCGAAAGTGCTGTTAATGACTATCATCCCTCGTCCCCTTCTCCCTCTTCATGCCACCAACCATTCCATATTCTACCGATCCCCATTGGCCTCCTATTCCCACCTCCTTTTGCCAAATCCCTCCCCTCCCTAATGAATTTGTTCATTAATCGCCACCAAAATTGAAATCCTCACCTGAAGATGACAAAGTTTTATAATGAAATACTATAATTTTGTAATTCCACAGTATTAATCAAGCAATTATTAAATAGTAATTCCACAGTATTACAAAGTTATAGTTCTTCGATATAAAATCAATCAATTTCATAAAGTCACGACTGTCATCTCCTATCAACACATAAAAGTGTGAAAATTTAGGTCATATTAATAAAAATCATCAAGTTGATTCCCCAAAAGTTTTCTTTATTTCCCCTGTTTGAAATTCTATCTATGTATCTTGGTTTTGGGAATAAATTTCCCAGACCATTCATTAAAATATATTGTAGAAAAAATTGGAATTTTGTCGGTTAATGATTCATTTTTTAATGTAATTGGAAACACAAAAATAGATGGTATATTCTCATATATTAATCTGTGATGAAATATGGGGCACTCCTTTAAGCTAAGGGACAATATCCCAGAGCCAGTGGTCATCAAATGATTGACAAATTATCCCAATGTGACTGATGCCACATGGCAAATTGCACCCATTTGTCGAAATCCTTCTGGCGAAGAATTAGTTGTTTTGGCCCACCCGACTGTGCTCAGGTTTTAGATGCGTTAAACCTGTCACTCGCCGAGATGTGCTGCATGAAACCATGCCTCCATATAGATGGACAGTTTGAGAAAAATAAATTTATTTAAATGACAAGTGTGCCTACTTGGTATTGATGGGTGAATGTTCTCCGGTTCAGTTTGGCACACTCAGCTTGGGCAATGGTAGACAGAATAACGACTGCATTTGGCTACATTTGGCAATGACTTATTTGCTTCATATACATGATTGGCAATTGGCAAACACTCATATTTGAGTAATGCATTTAATGTGTTGAATCCCATGCATGTTCAACCTTTCACTCAGGGCTGACACGGTATGTTAAGTGGGTAGACTGTCCCCAAACCGACCCTCCTTTGGTTCAGCATCTCCCAGTGCATTCCAGTGGATGACGTACTTTTGGATGTTGGGTATTGTCCTCTCAAAACCAATGGATCTCAGAGCAAATGGCATGTATGGGTGTCCTTGGTGTGTTGGTGTCTCACACAGTCTCTCTCATCCTCCCTGCTCCTTTCAGCTGCATGGGAGTGTGATCAGGGACCTGGCCTTCCTGCACCCGTCATGGCCTTGGGCGCGGGGTCACTCTCAAGGGGCCCTGCTGACGGCCGGCGGTGATGGGACCTGTAAGGTGTCCACGCTGGACGGTCGGGTCCTCCATGCCTTCCAGGCTGGCCACCATGTGAACACGGTGTGCCCCACACCTGAGCCGTTCAATGTAAACCTGCCCAAACGGGGCGCACGAGAAAGTGATGACCAAGCATCTTCTGCCCCCTTCTACAGTACGTATCCCATCTGGCTGGCATAAAGTACTGGTGGTGCTGTGTGTTCTGCTCTCAAATGCCTTGGCCAATGGCTGGATGTTTAAAGTGCAAAAACCTCGCTCTGTTTGCCTTCGTTTTACTTACCCCTGCAGTCACGATATTCCTTTCATGAACTTGAGTGGTGTCACCAATTTTATAACTAATTTCAACATTCTTAAGTTTCTATTTTAGTCAATCTTAACCCAAAATCTAAGTCTACCCAGTCAAGAAACAAACGAGTGGTTTGATAGACTATTTTTTAGCTACTATCGTGGTCTAGGTGGTATCTAAACACTGTCAGTCACTTGCTGGAATGCTGATTTTATGAAAATATTGTGATGAATCTGTGAAGCATCACATTTCTTATTGTTGTACAGTGCATACACGGATAGGTTGTGTAGAGCTGATTTTTGATTATTTAAGGACTGTGTTACACCAGCTATAATTTTTGGCAGCTGGGTTTATTTTAATCTTTAAGAAGCAAAAAGAACTGCTGAGAGATAAGAGTTGTTACTTTGAGGTATATTTTGATGGGAATGAAAGCAGAATGAGAGCATTATAAAGGATACAGTACTTATGTGAATATGATCATGGATCCAGGAAAACATGAGATCGCTCTAGGATAAAACAGATAAATATAGGAGCCCTGACCATATTGTTTTGTGTTTGTTTGCAGGTGTGATAATGAGTGGGGGTGATATGATCTCAGCCTACGTCCCAGACACTGGCATCCAGGAGCACCTCAAGGAGCACAAGGATATGCCGATTTGGAAGCTCAGGTATGCTTAGAGAATGTTTCCTCTCTGCCCTGCATCGCAACCCATCTGCCTGCTCCTCATTCAAGTCAATTTGATAGTTACTCTTCAATTTTGTCGTGCAGTTTCCCCTAGCTATGCATAATTCCCCTCATGTAATTTATAAAACTGGATTTTTCATTTTATTGCCTCACATAATTTCCTGTCTAGCAATCACTGACGCCCTGAATGACTGATTTTGGACTGTTTCCTTGATTTAATGGAAGGGTGTGGGCGTTCTGATGACCCTTATTGTGTGCTGTATTGGTGGAAGCAATGATGTACACGTAACATCATGAACTCCACAAGTACAACTTGTGGAGGTCATGATGACGTGGTGGCTAACGTACAGGCTTCCCACCGAGAGGGCCCGGGGTCAAATCCTGGAGATAACGAATAATTTTCAGTGGTATCCTGATCTCTACTTGAGGTGCTTTGAGGAGAGCACTTAGAGTGAGTACGACGTCCGTCGGATGGGACGTTAAACTGCAGACGCCTTGGTGCCTTTTGATAAGAGTAGGCTAATGCCGACGCCAGGTTTCTCTCCACCATTCCTTTTCCAACCATCCCTAATGGCATAAATGACCTTAGCTGTTGGTCGCCTCCCATAAAAACTACTAACTAGAGTTGCTTGTGCCTATATATCCGAGGATAGGAGTCAGTCGGAAGGTAGTCCTCACAGCTTCTGCTCCTCATTGAGGTGCCTCGAAAGGAGTCTGATCCCGGATGAGCTCAGAATTCTTTGGGGTTAGATGGAAGAAGGGATTATCTAGTCACAATCTCGCCCAATGAAGACATTTTATTATTATTATCCCAGTTCTAACGTTTAAAAAAAGCCGTATGAGAATAAAAATAAAAAAATAATAGTGGAAATGAAAAGTAAAATCATTAAAAATCAGGAACAAGGGTGTGAGTGTGGCTGTTCTAGTATGGACATCAACAATTGGCCTTTCCTTCAAGAATATGGGCAAGACTTGGAGAGATAGATTCTCAAATGGAGAGGAGTATCTACGCAACAGTTACATATTTTTAACGATATTGAAAGGAAAAATACTTCTTTTAGTAAATCAATTCTGCATGCCTAGAAAAATTTAGTTAAGTGGAAGTGTACGGTAGTAATGCAAATAATAGTCATTAGTTTTTCTCAAAGCAGCAGAATATTATACTCTATGGGGTGACTTCGGCCACAAAATATTCTTCCTGATAATATCCAATAAAATAATACTCTTTTTTCAAATAATGCTTAAATGCAATATTAAGGACTTCACCATTTGCTTTGTATGTGTGGAGACATTAAAAAGGGCGCGGGTTCAAATCCCGGCGGTGTTGAATATTTTTCAGAGGTATCTCGATCCCTACTTGAGGTGCTTTGTGGAGGGCACTTTGAGTGAGTACGGCGTCCGTCGGATGGGACGTTAAGCTGCGGACCCCTTGGCGCCTTTCGTAAAGAGTAGGCTAATGCCGACGCCGGGTTTCTCTCCACCCTTCATCCTTTCCTGTCCATCCCCTATGGCGCAAATGACCTTAGCTGTCGGTCGCCTCCCCTAAAAACTACTAACTACTACTACGACATTAAAAATAGACACCGAAGAATATTTTTGCAGTTTCATTTTTAATTTAAAAAAAGCAGCATTGCAAAGCAAAGCAAAAACAATTTGTCCTCATCAAATGGCTTTAGGTTGTTTTCTTTTATGAACAACTTGATACATTCATTATCTTGCACGAAACTGTTGTTTTAAAATATTGAATAGGCATTATTGCTCCATCAATTGCAGGGAGAAAACAAAATATGACTCAAGAACCAATTGTGTATTTATTAAAATGTACTTGCATAAACCTAAAATACTTTTGTACTTGTAGCTCTTAAAAGGTTTAATCATTGCTGTGACTCAAGCCTCACAAATGAAACCTTGACATAGCTTTACTTACCCTCTCTAGATTCTTATTTTTGTATTCCAACTTTTCTGTCCTCAAGTTAATGTTTGGATGAATGAAGTCTTCTTCTCCTGTCAATATTGATGAGCAAGGATATCATCTAGTGACTACTGAATGGCTCTTGACTCCCTTGCTGCTCTGCAAAATACCCACCCCAGTGGACTAAGCCGTGCAGTTTCTGGGATTAATTCATTCTGTTGTTTTTTCCCTTTACAGTGTTATTGGAAAACAAATTTGACTTTTTTTCTATTGTCTTTTTCATCGATTCTTTTAAATACTTTCATTAGTTAAAAGTGTTTCTGCAGTTACATTATGATTATTCTGGTGTTATAGGCTTATCATTCATCCAGTGCTCTAATCTGTGGATTTATTGAAAGAAGGGACCATTAGGTCTCAATTTTGCCCAAATGAAGACCTCTATCTCTCTAGCTATCTTATCTTTCCAAAGATTTTGTGCAGAATTAGCTGTGTGTATTAGGGG